>NC_068553.1:12378495-12746620 GCF_026212275.2 Microplitis demolitor
TGACACATACATACACGCACACGCGCATACAAACACACACTCAGACATCATTCTGAAAATAGTCAGAATAGCTTCCTAGGGCCTCAAAACATCAACACCTGATGAAAACTCGATTTTCGAAAGTCGGGGTGAAAACAATAAATTCCCAAAATTTTTGAAAGTTTACAATTTTCTCAGCGGGCAGTTAAAAACCATACAAACATGAATTGATTATTAATAAATTAATTTAAAAAAAAATGTCATAAATTTTATAGCACAAGTAGATATCCCATAAAAATACTTAATGATATTGGTAATTCTACAAAAATTAAACTTTGAGCTCGAATAACTTTTGAACCAATAAGCTTAGCGAGAAATCATTGGAAATCTTTTTTGTAGAGCGGTAAATTCTCCGTAAAAATATTCATGTTTCATTATTTTAGAATTAGCTGTCCCCAAGTTATAAAATTTTGAAGAACGAAAGAAATTTTTCCCATGTTATTTCCATAAGAAACTTTGGTTGGAATGCGGACTATCTTAGAGTTAACATTAAGAGCTAAAATTTAAGGGAATTTTTTTTTATCCATTTGGAAGCATTCGAACCCCTGGGAGCAAAGAAATTCGAAAACCTCCCTTCTAAAGACCACCCTAGTATATATATATATACACACACACACATATATATATATATATATATATATATATATATATATATATATATATATATATGTAAGCAGCAGCAATCCTCATAGCCCAAGCTTCTCGTTGCGGGCACTTGGGACTCAGGGCTCTGATGTCAGTGTGACGTCAATCACACCCCCAAAGATAGACTACCCCCACCAACTACAAGCAGTGGGACTAGAGGACAACGAGGAGACATACAGTTCCGGCGCAACCCCCGACACCCCCGTCACGTAGTGACCCATCTTGTTCACCCCTCACTCGTATCATAATTATATTATTGTATCATTCGTTATATATATCTCCTCTGCCACTTTGCACAGTATATTGTAACAGAATATTAAACAAATAAAGTATCTAGTTAAGTGAGCTAAATATACTTCACGCTTCTAGTGGACTCGTAACTGTACTCGCTTGTCCTATCGGAGTTACAGTATATGACAACCTAGCTATTCTAACTCGGCTTTCAGGGATGTTATGTGACCATTTGTAGTTATTCTTCCCCCGCAGGTAGCTTGGCCGACCGCGTTTTCTTTTGCCTGATGTACATGCCCTTTGTTCCGATTCATTGCTTGATTCTTCATCGCTTTCGTCTTTATTACTTTCATCAGTTTCGTTATGATGCTCTTCAAAGATAGATTCTGTCTCGCTTTCACTCTCTTTGTCGTCGAAAATATCAACTGCGTCATATAATGCTTCTACTTCAGACGCACGGCGAGTCCGAGAACGTGTGTTCATTTTGAGCTAAATGAAAAATATTAACAATCAATAAATAAATGTTGACCTAATTAAAATCAAATTTTTCAGTAAAAATATTGTAGAAAATAAAATATTTATGATTTACTTACCACAAATTATGTCACAATCGAAAAAGTAGTAAATTAGAATTTCAAAGTAATATTCTTGGACTAAACAATAAAATAAATGTCTGGTGATGTTAAAAATTAATTAGGATTACTTTAAAAAAGTTATTTTAAGGTTATAATCATGAAAATACAACGTAAACGAAAAATAACACACTCTTTTTACAAAAAATATATTCATATAAAATAACAATATACTGACGTTACAACAGCACTGGGTGGCGCATACCCGTAGACTGAGTACGGTCACCTATATTTTAGTTACTATTCAGGTCTCAAGGTGGCTATGGTGGGGAATCTGTGGTGTAAATGTTAGATTTTTCCCCCATCTAGAGCTCTTCTCTGAATACAATGGTTTATAAGGGAGAGGCATTTTTAATTTACCCCTGGGTATCCCATACCCAGTGCTTCTTCTGAGGGTTATTTCTGAAATATCTCCAAACGCTACCTACCGATTAAGCTCAAATTTTCAATGCTTATAGTATTTAACAAGCCGCGTCGAATGACACCCCGACGATCAAAATCGGTTCATCGGTTCAAAAATTACAGAATATTTACATACATACGTACATACATACTCGCGGACATCTTGAATAAAGTCAGAATAGCTTCCTAGAACCTCAAAATGTCGACGTCTGTTGGAGTTTCAATTTTCACAAATCGGGGTGAAAACAATAGCTCCCCGAAATTTTTGATAATTATCGATTTTCTTAGCGGGAAGTTAAAAAATTTTCCCGGGTTATTTAAATGGAAAAATCTAATTTTTCAATGAGCTAGGTCTGTAATCAACATAGAATTTTTTTTCTTGCACGAAAATTTTTTTTTTTGTATTGAACTATGATTTTTTCCACATGCACTTGAAAAAAAATATTGCTCCGAAATGACGCACCCTAATATACATATGGGGCATTCCACGCCAAATCGGACACCAATTAGCTTTTGCAGGTCGAATTTTTTTGAAACTTTTTTATTTTGTAGTATAGATTGAAAGAAGGCTCGATGATTATTTTCAAATTTTTTCCTCCAACCGTTTTCGAGATATCAAATTTTGAAAATTGTAGGGATTTTTTTTTAAACGCCTATAACTTTGCGAAAAGTGGTTTAAATAAAATTTTCAAAGAAACAAATGTAACAGTGCATCTCGACTTGAAAATCGAACGCCAAATTCTAGTTGACCTACGGCCATCTATTTGAATAATTTTACATTAATTAACACTCATCAGTCACCCGGGGCCATGTCAGAGGCCTCTTAGATCGCATTCTGTTGGGACAATAGTGGGGTAGTTTCCCACCTTCAGAATTTTCCTTTAACCCTTCGTTCATCGCGCTATGAGCGCAGCGCCGTAATTTTTATAAAAAGATTATTTTAAAAAAAAATAAATTTTCTAATCTTTTGAAATTTTAAGAGTTTTTCTACTATACTTTTTAATATCGAATGAATCAATGATAATTATTTTTCCGATATTTTAAATATTTGAAAAATAATTTTTTTGGTTGGAAAACCTGAGAAACGCGGCGATGTGTCGCTGACGCGAGTAAACTCGAACGTTGAATTTGTTCGGATTTTCTGCGCAGTGTTGCCAGTTATCACCAGTGGCTTCTTTCCAGCTCATTTAATTCATCTCTTTTATTTATATTTTTATTTAATACAAAATTTTTATTTTAATAAAAAAATTCTAAAAATAATTACAATTGTCTACACGTATAAGCTTGTATGATTTGAATTTTAAAAAATCATAATTATGATACTCGGCAACACCGCAATATTAAATACATTGCGGCGGAACGCCGCGGCACAGCGGCGAGTTAAAAGGGCTAGCTAACAGTTGCTTGAGGACTTAGGCCCTGGCTACCACCTAGAGTGGACCAGTAGGGTAGTGAACTGATGACGCCTTGCGAGGTTCTTACTCTACACACAGAACTCAATACAATTTACCTGAGCCGGCCTAACGATAAGTCTAGTCACATCTAGTCATTGAGTCCAGTGTTCAGCATTATTTAATTTATTTTATATCATTGAATTTGTTTGTCCGTTATTAATAGCCACAATAATTATTTTATAAATTATTTATTTGAAGAACGTTTTAATTGACCGCATTTCTAGTCAAATTTCTATACGCGGACATTTAGTAAAGTTAAAGTTAAATTTAATTTGTGCCGATAAAATTTGTGAGTGTTACCACATCATTGCTGTTCATTTTCTGCGATTCGCTATCACCGAAGATTGGGCCTAAAACGTTGCTGCCGAGTTTGCTGCCTACGCTTATTGAGGGTCATCTACAACTACAGGAATGGACCATGCAGTAAGGTACAGCGTAAGTGGGATTCCGTCTTCCCCAAATTAAATTTATACTTGGTCTTCTCCCGCGTAAATTTAAAATATCAAAACTTATATATCAAATTTTATTCGAATTAATTCTATTGACGAAATTTTCATATTGTAATTGGGTATTTGGTTGAATAAATATAATATTTTCTCTTTGTTAATACAAAATCAAATCTTTCACTAAATAAACCACCAGGCATTCCTTTCCTTAATAATTAATAAGCGCGAATTTCAGGGAGCGAGGCGAGCCCCCCCCCCCCAGCTCATAAGATTAAATTAATTAAGTTAATTATAAGTAACCGGGGCCTGGACAAGAGCTAGCCAACCCAAACGTCATTGGTTATACAAAAAATGTTCGTTTTTAGACATATTTTCAGTAAAGAATATCTAAATTTACTATATATAATTAAAACAGAAATTAATTTTAACTATAAATAATTTCTATTTTATTGTAAATTTTGTTCTGTTATTAATTCGAAATGATGTTGAATTCTAAATTTTTTGATGAATAATGAATTATATTGAGTTAATTAATTGATAAGTTAAAATAATGAATTTTTTTCCGTTATTAATTCATTAATTAATTTTTTCCTCCTATTCGGCCCTCTGTAACTTCGTTTCTGTTGAATTTAGAAAAAAAATGGACACAGACAATTCTGTAGAGAATTATATTTCTAAGACGATAGTCGAGAGCAAAATTAAAAAAAAAACATTTCTTCGCGTAATTATTTTAAAAATAAAGAAAAACAAATTTTACAATGTTCCCGGTACAAAAAAATTATATATAATTATATAAAATTATATGTAAATCACTACATAAAATTATGTATGAGTTTTGGCCATATATAATTATGTATAATTTTATAGATTTACATAATTATTTATAATCTTATATAATGATTTATATATAATCAATAACTGCCATAAAAAAAAAAATAAAAAAAAAAACAATGCTAAGTAATGGGTTCGAACCCAAGACCTTTTGATTTGGAGTCTGATGTGTTGACCACTGTGCTGAATTACACACTTGGAAAGTTACGTTTATTATATTTATTTGTTTGGATACAAATGAACTTTAGAAAATTGAAAACATTAATAAATGATTGATTCTATTATTTGTATTGTATTTAATTATGTTATTGTTTATATGGTAAAAAGACCAATATCGGTATACCCACTAATAGCGGGGCAATAATCCTTTCTTTTGACAAATTAAAAAATAATGAGAAGTTAATCTTAACAAAGTCTTTTTCAATTTTGTATCTCAGTTTTTTATGACTTAATTCATTGTTGAATTTTCAAAATTTTTTAGTTGTCATCCCGCTTTGGGTTTTGTTAGTCTATTTCCATGAATTTAAAAAAAAGTTTTTCTTTATAACATTTATGAATGGGGTAATAAATTAAAAAATTATATAGACTTTATTTTATAAACCATTATGCAGTTTTTTACATATAATTTTACGTTGTTTGGTCGTATCTAAATTATTTCACAAAATATCATAATTCACACGACCGCACAGCTTGATATTCACTCAGAAATTGCCATTCGATAAAATTTTTTAGAACTTCACTGCATAAAATTTTTTGGACCGAATATAAACATATAATTGTATATAATTATATATAATGAAATTAGAAAGAGTTCTACAATTATATATAAATATATATCGTTATATAAAATAATATATAATTATGTATGTTTACGTATAAAAAGTTTGAAATAATTAAATATGCCATATATAATTATGTATAATCATACAAAATTATATATAATTTTATATGATTATATTTTATATATAATTTTTTTTCCCCGGTTATTTAAACGGAAAAGGAGACCCCCTTTTGCACCAGCTCAATTTTTGAGATATTGAGCTCAAACTTCAGGAGAATTTTTTTTTTTATATTGAAGAAACTTTTAAGAGACGATTAATCAAAAAAAAAACTTATTTTGACACAGTCTAATATATATATATATATATATATATATATATATATATATATATATATATATATATATATATATATATATATATATATATATATATACTAGCTGTTATCTGCCTGCTTTGCTGGGCATTTCGTAATGTTGGATGACTCTTTATTTTGTTTTGATTATTAAAATCGATATCCTAGCATCTACCGCTTAAGCATTTCTCACGTTCAAACTTGTACGTTAGACCATACGGCGTCTCTTGGCAGTGTGGCAATGAAATGGCGGTAAATTTGTGCAATCTTTTTCTATAATATTAAATTATCTAGGATCTCTAATACACCGCCAAGCTACTTATTTAACTTGTAGATTACGCACAGATATTATATTAATTAAATGACATATTGTTAGACTCTGTAAATATATAAAATTATATTTACATTTTGTATGAATCTATTAACCCTGTTATTGGCGCAAGTCGTTGGGTTTGTTTTTTTTTTCAATAAAATAAAATAAATAAAATATCGATAATCTAGTAATTCCTATAGTATGTAATTAATTATATAAAATAATATAATATAATAATAAAATAATATTATTTAAAACTTTTGAATGTTATGAATGTGAGTAATAATTGATAAAGTTATTTTTCTATATTTTATTAAATATAAATAAGTGCTGACGCTTCGAGTAATCCTCGAGATGTGCAGCGGCACAAACATCTAATTTCTATAAAGATAACTTTAGTTTATAGATAAGTGACTCTTTTGTTAGCAATAAAAGCGGAAAGAACGTGAGAATCGAGTATTTTTAATAAATATTAGAATGGATCATTCGAGAACATGCGTTATCTCAAATGACTCCTCCATATGAATCGATGCGCGGGTCTGATGCTCAAACGCCGCGTATCGATAAAATTTACTCTAGTTTTTCTCGATCAAGAGAAATCAGTCTGAAACATAGAATCATTGAGAGCAGTCAGGCTCATAAAAACTCAACTTCGTTCTCACCCTCTTGAAGTTATTGTAATGAAATCTCGACAATATTATAAATTACTCCAATTGAATATTTTTACATCTCTCGAATTATTTCTTTACAATTGAATAAATCGGATTTAGATTTATTAAATAATATATTCAAACAACCAGATTATTACAACCACTAACTAGTGGCCGTTCAACCCATATTTATAGTCCAAGAGCTGGTGACACATTTTTGGGAAAGTCCTTAGGGCAAGTTGAAATAGCGAAAAAATAAAATTTTGTTAATTGGCGAATCGAGATTCGCGGGTCAGCATATGATATTTGCAAAAAAAATCCAAAAAATCTATTTTTGGCAACTTAATTTTTTTTCATCTTTTAATTTAAGTTTTATATAATCTAAAAGAAAAGTTGTAAAGTATTACCAGACCCCTTTGAACATATTTATTATAATTCCCAAAAATTGTACTTTTGGCTATTCGAAATTTTAATTATCGTATTTATTAAGTAATTTTAATAATACCTGCAAATCGCCAGACAAATTTAGCAGTTTTAAATAACTGCCAGACGTGAATAAAGTTTGCTATGAATACGACAGAAAAAGTCTTATGTGTAGACATAGGTGCGAGAAAGATAACTTATCGAGGCATGAAGGCAGCTGATGGGGGTCCCACTTCTCGCGCTGTGATTGGTTACTGAGAAACCACGAGTTTCAAATATAGTTCAGGCTCTGTGGTTACAACTGAGTATTCTGAAGTAGTTGTTTTTTTTTTAATTTAGAAAAAAATTGAAAATTTAAAAAACGATCCCCGACTAGAAATTATCCCCAAGCATACATTGGGACTCCATTGGGTGTTGATGGGGCAAGCCCGATAGGGTTATCTCTATTGGAATTTGATTGGGAACATATTGGGTAAGCCCAACATTAAAATAGAAAATTGCGATTGGGTTCACCCAATTGGGAAATAATTGGGAACCTGTTGGGAAAACCTAATGCTAAAATTAATGATTCGACAATGGGTTTGCCCGATTGGGAAATAATCGGGAACTTGTTGGGACGATTCAACGTCAAAATTAATAACTAGCTGTTGGTCTTACCAAATTGGGGAGTAATTGTGAACCCGTTAGGAAAACTGAACATGAAATTTATAAAAAAAAAAAATTTTTACTTTTAAAAATTAAAAATAATTTTTAAATGCAAAATATTGACGTTTTATTCTGTATTTTAACATAAAAACAAAAAAAAACTGATTAAACTTTAATAATAAGGAAAAAAAAACTTAACAATAGTATAATGTATTTTTAATCTCTTGCAGATTATAAATTTAATTATAGACTTAAAAAAAACTACACTTTTAAGGGAAAAATAATCCATTTGAAATATCTACTAACTTTCATAGGCTTATATATTATTGTGTGTAAAGATAAAAATCTAATAGTTGTGTATGTTAACACCGAGATGCACGTGGCGATAAAATCTTGTAACTATAATTCAAGCGTAGACAAGTTCAGACAAGTCCGAGCATAAAACAAATAACTAGTGAACATAAACCCATATACACGTGACTCTTGCATTGGAAAACGTTCTAAGTAACTCATCAAGGCGTAATATTTTGACATCTTTACAGTTACAATACTGTGCAATATAATTGATAGAATTAATAATAAAGAAAGTGCTAGTGCAGTACAATATGATTAATCAAAATAATATTAAAGTGCTAGTATAGTGAATATAGGTTATCAAAATTGTGTCTCGTGCAAAGTGAAAATCTGTGAAATAATTAATTTTTTTTGTTAGCTAACACTATTAGTAATTAATAGTAATAACGAAAATTGAATAAATAAAAAAAAAATGCCATCTGGCAGTCAGAATGAAAGGTAGGTTTTTCGAAAATTTTCAGCACCCCCCTGACTTTTCAGTAGCTCAAGCTTAGTTTGAAACGAAGGCGGCCCTTGTACTTTTTTTACTAATGCTGAAGTCAATTTTTGGAGGTCAATTTTCCAACACGAAATTTTTAATCTGCTCTTTAAATATTGTTAGTATTCTTATATATTTATATATAAATGTACGAGCAATACTTATTTAATCACGTAATACTAAAACCTCGGATTGAAAAACTAGTTTCGAGTAAACGGGGTGAGAAATGAAAATATACATATTTCACAAAATATGTGATGAAAACTTACATAATTCACCAACAATTCAAGATTTATAAGTTCATTAAAATTACCAAAAACGGCGCTAACCAATATTTAGATATTTAGAAATGAAAAATTAAATATGAAGTTCAAAGATTTTTCAAGGAATTGGTGATTCTATTCATGATAGATTAATAAACAAATAGGTAAATACCAGTTATAATTGATATTTATTTCTTATTAATAAGTTTAAATACGAGAGAGGTTAATGAGCTATATGACACTGATCTATCTATATATTAGACTGTTTAAAAAAAAAAAACTATTTTTTTTTCTTCATTATATCGAAAATATTGTTGGAAATAACGAAAAAAAAATACTGTAAAAGTTTGAGCTCTTAATATTAATATTAACAACTGCCGCATCGCAATTTTCTATTTCCCGTTTTAATAACATGGGAAAATTTTTTTTTTAAGCTTTTTAAGGAATTTTGTAGCTCATGGTGGAAGCAATACTTTGAAATGTTCAAGACACGTCCTTATGGTAAATTTGACGCTTTACAAAAAAGGTCTCTTATAATTTTTCGATATTTTTATTTCTTCAAAAGTTATTCAAAGTTAAAGTTAGATTGATGATAAATTTTTACATTTTTTAAATTTTTTGACGCAACCATCAAATTTATGGGAAAATTTTATTGGACATTTTTTATAAAGCATTTTATTTCCTATAACATATCTTTGAGAAAATTTCCGATATTTCTCACAAGTCGTTAGTTATTTGCAATTAACTGAAAATTTTCTTAAATAATCTAAATTTTGTTGCTTAAAATTAATTATATTAAATTTTCAGTTAATTCCAAATAACTTACGACTTGTGAAAAATATCGAATGGAATTTTAGTGGGATTTTATTGGGTTGGTCTAAAGTATCTTTAGGGTGTACCCAATTGAAACCCTATAGGATGTGCCTAATTAGGAAACAGTTGAGTATACCCAATAGGGATGACCCGATTGGGATCATCTTGGGCTATGCGTTACAACCCAACGCTGGGTTCCCCATTGGATCCCAATAGGTCTTACAACTTTTTTCTCGTCGGGTATATTTACGCTTGCCGCATATAGTATAAAATTGTGAAATTCAATAAATATTTTGCTGTCTAGAAAAAAAAAAATTTCAATTTTGTATTATAAAAAGAAAAAAAAATAAAAAATAAAAAAAAATTTAATAAATGATTCTTACTAAAAACCATCATGAGTAATTTATAATTTAAGATCGTAAAAATAGTTCCCTCGCAGTTTTGCGAATGCCGTAAAAATGCCGTAAATTTTCGGCATTTATGCACATGCCGTAAATTTACCGTAATAATTTGGTGTTAATATGGTTATATTGGCCAGTTTTTTTCCTGGAGTTATGCCATATACTTACTGCACTTATGCTGTAGAGTTACCAGATTACTACAGTAATATTACTATAAAAATGCCGAACTTTTACCAAAAAAATGCTGTAAAAAAACTGTAAAAATGCCGAACTTTTACCAATAAAATACTGTATAAAAACTATAATACGATAATGTAGTAATAATAAAATCGTTGTTTTTGTGATAATAATACCGTCAGTATCCTGCAATTTCGCCAGATTTACGCTGATAAAATAGAAAATTGTAAAAAAATATGGTTTTATTTTTTGTTCGCTCCTGCATTTAAAATCATCGAAAATGTGCAAAATGTAATATTTTTTATTTTATTTTATTGGTTCACACAATTCTTACTCAAACAAAAACATGTAAGTGAAAATAACTATCTGTGAAAATTGATGTTTTCAATTTTCTTAAGTTTGTTTGTATCCATGTGAATACAATTAGTAACACATTTTAAGTAAGTGATTTGGCATAATGGCTACCAGATCAGACTTTGAACAAATAGGTCTCGGGATCGAGTCCACGAGTTAACGGGTGTTTTCATTTTTTTTTCATGACAGTTATTTAATATATAACTTTATAAGGTTCTATATAATTACATAAAATTATATATAACTGAATAAAATTTTATATAATTATATATAAATTTTTTTACGGGTAGAACGGTTTGATGCTGCAAAAATGCCGAAAATATACTATAAATATGCTGTATAATTACTGTTTTAATTCTGTGAAAATACCGTATTTTTTCTGTTTTATTACCGTAAATATTAGGAATTTATTTCGTAAATTTTTGGTAATAATGCGGCAAAAAAACTGGCTAAAATAACTCGAGTAATACCATATTTATGCAGTATTTATACCGTATAATTCCGGTATTATTTCGGTATTTCCAAAACCGCGAGGGTAAAAATAGTAAATTTCTATAAAATTTAAAATATTTAAAATAATGTCTAAAATGTCTTCAAAATGTTACACAAACTTGTACACAAACTTATTTTAGAATGTAAATACGTCTATTATTTGAAAATCAGCGCTTAAATAATGAACGTTTTTAATTCAAAGAAATTCCTAAGTAAATTTTGTCAAGCTTAAATATATCTGACAATAAAATAATAATTTACAACATTCGTTCCATCAGAAATTAAATTTAATCATCAAAACAAAATTGAAATCAAAGTTTTGTAAAAATAAATTTCGGAATCAAAATAATAGATAAAGTCTCAATTAAATTATCTGTAAGTTAAACAAAATGCTATACCAAGGGAAATCCTCTTAACTAAATTTACTAGAATAATTTCCCTATTGTGAAATTCACCTTAATATACATTCAGTCTAACGATTAAAATTTCTTCATAAAATTAAAATTAAAATAAATATTCTATTATTTAATATTGTAATCTGTAGTCAATTTATAGTAAATTCATGAAGCACAAATTTATGTAACTTAATTATAAACGGAAGTCATATAATTTATTTTATAGGTCAATAATTACCTGGGTTTTGTAAATAAGATAATCGTCAGATTAAAATATTAGAGAAAAATTAAAACTTGATTCGTTAGTCATAATGTAAGAAATGGCATAAACGAGAACTATGCATACCCCACTGCATCCTATGGTGTCAGCATCCTATGGTATCAAAATTCTATGATATTGACAACACAGCCATGAACTGCGAAGCCTGGTGCGATTACACATACAGTGTTAAGCTTGAGTACAAATGAAATCATTTCAGCTACGCGTACAATAATGAACGTTACAACTTTGACGGTTATGACAAGCATAGGTTCCATCACAATACCCAGGGAAAAATGTTCAGGTATGACCATATATGATCATGTATGAATACTCAGATCTGATAAGATCCAAAAAATGGACCTGCATGATCATATATAACCATGTATGATCGTATATTATCATATATGATCGTGTATAATCACGTATGATCGACAGGATCTTTTTCGAATCTTATTAGATCGGAGTATTCATACTGTGTTTTTTGAAAACATCAAACCCATGCACCCGGGAATATAATGTTTGCACATATTTGCAAGAATATTTATATACATTATTATTGAAATGTATGTTATATAACATGGGCGCGTGCGCTTATGTTGGAATTGAAATTGAATAGTACCATTAATGGTCATAAATCTACAATAACGGAACCTTAGGTTGGTGAATAAAATTTATTGTAGAGAAATTAATATTAAAAATTTATAATAAATATTAAAAATAATAATTTAATTAAATATTTAATTTTTATTATTATTTAATATTTTTTGATTAAATTTATTAATTAATATCATTCTGAAAATGTTTAATATTTTCTAAATTTAATATTTAATCATTTATCAAAAATATTAAATTTAGAGAATAATAAATATATTATATACCTTATACAAAATATTATTAGATATTTGATTTAAAATATTTATTATTTTAATTTAATATTCGATTGTAATTTTTATCAAAAATTTTGTAATAAATTTATTGAACTATTTATTAAAACTAAATAATCAATAATAAATATTTTGAATTAATAAGATTATAATACTTAGTATAAATTATATTAAATAATAATATAATAATTTATATCAATATATAATTCATACGGAAAGTTAACCTCAATTATATCAGAGCACTTAAAAAAGAAAATAAGCACAATTTTTTAAACTAATATTTACAAATAGTAAATAATATTTATCAAAATGTTCAATCTTAATCACTTCAGTGATTCAGTATATTGAATATAATTATTAATAACATCTGTGTGAATTGTATATGCATATACAATTCGCACTTGTATTAAAGTAAAACACGTGTTTGTATGTAGTAACTTCAACATTTATTTAGTTTTCGTGTCATCCCTGTGCGCACACATCGTAAAAATTCACTCTCATCATTTTTCTATAACGCGCTTAGAGAAGTATAATAATATATACTTAAGTCATGCATGATCATATATGAAGTCATATAAGAGCTCATATATAATCATACATGAACAGATATGATCATGTTTGAACATCTTTCCCCTATTCGAGTGCAGATATGACCATACATGATCATACATGGCCTCATATATTATCATTCATAAACAAATATGATCATGCCTGATTATTTTTTCTCGTGAAAGGATGCAGATATGATCATGAATGCTAATGCATGATCATACATGAAGTCATATATGATTTCATATGGTTATACATGAACAGATATGATCATGTCTGAAAATTTTTCGCCTATTCAAGTGCAGATATGACCATACATGATCATACATGGCCTCGTATGTTATCATACATAAACAGATATGATCATGCATGATCATACATGAAGTCATATATGATTTTATATATGGTCATACATGAACAGATATGATCATATCTAAGCATTTTTTCCCGGGTACCAAGTACACGGGAAAAAAATTCTAGTTAAATTTATGATACTCACATCGCAATTTGTCCTATTGATTATTGTAGTGGTGAACTAGACTTTTAAAATCGTATTGGTTACGATGTAGCGTTGGAAATTTCATTTAAGAAATAATACTTCAGACGAATAATATGAAGTCATAAGCTCTTTAATATAAATTACGATGTAAACATCGTAAAATTTGAAGGGAAATCTTAAATAAAAGAATAAAATAATAAACGTTCGGCAGTTGGATTCGAACCCGAGTCCTTTCAAGTGCGACGTGTCTGACGCCTTGGACCACTCGACCACCGAAGGGCTGCATTTTAGGTTTTTTTTAAGATGCATATAAACAATTTAAATAAACAGTCATAAGTCACGAGAGCGTCTATTGCGAAGGACGCAGTTATTATTTAAAAATTACGATGTAACATCCTACTTTTTATAGCTTCCATCGTATTATAACAGTGGCAGCACTGTACTATTTATTTTATTAAAAAGTAAATAGAAATATTAAATATACGAATAAATATAGTTTTTAAAGTGTAATTTTTATTTCTTTTTTTTTTTACGATGTTAAATTGTAGTTTTTGAAGTAGTTTTCAATCCTAAAAGTCTTTGTTAAAATGACGATGTTAAATAATAAAAAATATAACCTACATAGTAAATTTTGAAATAAGACATTTCAAAAGTGACGTTAATAAAAGTTTAGTCCACGATTACGATATTAACATCGTAAATTTGGGTAGTTTTCTTTTCGCCCATCACTAATTCAAAGAAGATAAAAAGGTCTCAACTACGAAGAAAATTTATAATGAAATAAATTCGAGCCATTTAAATAATTTGCAGAGTAGATTAAATAATAACTATGAAAAATTATAGGTACAAGAATTTAATGTGGGCCTTAACGTAAATTCAAATGATTCTAATGGAGCCTAGATCAATGAATTATTGTTGTTAGCGTCTACAATGATTAACCAAGGAAATAACCCTACTAAAGAAGATAAAAAAATCGTATTCAGTCCAAATCTGGCTCAGGTATCGCTCTTTTTCCTGGCTTTGCCCCAGTATCTGGTCAATTCGATGGTGAAACGATGATTATGCTGAGAGATATTTAATTTAAAATTTGCATGTAAAAAATAATTTTAATTCTGTGATAATTTTAGTCCGATCGGAAATTTGGCTTCTGTAAATAGTTTTAAAATTTTGATAATATTGTTGCTGATAAATTTAGCTTCTAGTAATGATTTTATACTTTTTGATAATTCTGCTGTTCAGTTTTCTGTAAATAGTTCTTTTAAAATTAATCCCTCACCAAAGGTTTGCCATGGTTTTTATAATAATCACTACAATAATAATAAAGACAACTACACAGTAATGGTAATCAAAAAATAAACATCGTCGTAGAAATTTCGCTAATAATTTGAGCTTTTAATCTTTATTTTAATCATTGTGAAGTTGTAAGAAATCAACCCTATAAAGCATCGAGTTAATTTATAATCGAGCTTATTATAATTATAAATGAAGTCGGAAACATTCATGAATATTGACATAGATATTTATATATTTCAAGAAGATTTGTAATATTAGGCAATATCGCTCTATTTTTCAATGTTATCATAAATTAGTATCAGTCTGTTACCATACTTACATTATTGGGATAAATGGAAAATTTTGGCAGCTAAATAATTTGTTTTGCTAAAAAATTTCAAATATAACATTGTAATAGTGTGATGGCAGACCAGTTGGGGCGGACCCGTTTCGTTTTTTTTGTTTTATTCTTACAACTATTGATTCCTTATATCTACTACTATACTAGCTACTATTTATCTAAATTACTACTATTTCTTATACTGTTACTTGTTAACTACTAAACCTATTACTAGGATGCTTATTCTAACTACTATTTATTACTGTACTTAAAACCTACTTTTTTATAATAACTAGGACTACTATTTAATTACTACTTATTTACTATTTGTGATATATTACTATTATTATTATTACTTACGACTAAACCTAAAACTAGGGTGCTTATTCTAATAACTATGACTACTTAATGCTACTTGTAACGATTAACGAAACCTAAAACTATGGTACTTATTATAACTACTATTTTGTACTTAAAACCTATTTATCTAATACTAATTACTACATGATTGAACATTTAGCTCTATTTCTTTTTGAATATACTAAACTATCACTATAACTATTTAACTTATTGTAACTATGGCTGTGTATTACTATTACTAAGTTTTTTTATAAGATTTTGTGTGATATTATGGTTATACGAGTGAATAAGTATGAGTATATGGAAGCGCGCGGAGTGAAATTATTCTAAGTCCCGAGCCGACAAAGTCAAAGGGAAAGGAAAAAAAACGTGAAAAATAATTCCATGTGAATCTTTAAAAGATTCACAGAGATCGAAAGAAATATAAAATAAAATAAAATTATGAAGAGAGTTGAATTTAACTTAGTATTTTAATCGCGCATTCTTCCATTCTCTTTTCGTTCGCTCGCGAGTACGGCTAATTCCTCCGTAATCAAATGTTTGCTCAAACTCTTAAACACATTCTTTTTCTTTCCGAATCATTCTTTATATTATATTTTTCAATTCTCACTGATATTAAAGCACAAAAACTTAGAAGAAATTCAATCTCGTGAATAATATTTCATCATTATTTTATTTTCCTTTGATTTTTGTCGGTTTGGACTTAGAATAATTTCTCGATCACTACGCTTCAGACAGCAACACTAGGTGGCGATAAATTTATCCTTTTCCGTATGTGGGACGGATGGCTCAGGTAATAAAAGCGCTCGGTAAAGCTGGTATTGGCAACTTAGTCTCCCGAGACGTTTTCTGGAGGAAGACCATTCCCTGGACAACATCTGGAACTTCGACTACCCCGAGTCCGACCGGACCAAGGTAAGCGAAATTTTGATTCTCGGGGAGATTTAAGGGTCCCCACTCTGAGGCCTTCTGCCAAGGGGTGGTAGGTAGAACTAGCCGTGTAGGTGGGGGTTTGACGGAGACCATCCGCTTACCCTCAGGAAAGGGGAACTCGTGCAGGGCCGACGGGGAAGTCGACCAGACACTCCTGAAGCATCCGGGAGAGGGGTAGACCCGCGTTACTAGTCCGCGTAAATTGTGTGTGTGTGGGAATTGACCGCGTAACCGTGTGTACGTATTTACAGAACCGTGATAAACCGTGATTTGAAATAGTTTTAAATAATTAAAAAACCGTAATCATTTATTGTAAAGGTAGTAGAACAAGGGCTCGAAGCCTATGTAAAGGTTTGATTTGAATAAACTTTAAAGTATTACATTTAATATTGTCTATCTTTTGAAAACCCCCTTTGTTTTCAACCCTGGACTCCGGCGAGCTAAACCGAGCCAAAGGGGTAGTTTTGTATATCTTCTAATTTTGTTTTCTGGAATTATATTGGCTATTCCCTTGCATTCAGATATTGTTTATCTATTTACTGATTTATCTTTTCTGGTTCTTGATGGTTCATTTTTTTCAAATTATTAAGTAATTAATAACTCTTAATTGACAAGCGAAATTTACCCAAGTTTTACCCGTTACAATAGTCATGGATATCGATATTAATAGTATATTACTCCGTGAGAATCATATTTCAAGTAACGATAATAATTTAAAATTTAATTAAAATAATAATGGTTGAATGAAAATTAAGATAATACTTGAAACTTATGTGAACTTAACGCTTATTTAATAAGGTTGTTGTATAAATTTAAGTTATGTTATAGGTTAAGTTAATATTGTTAATTGATCGTTGTTATTTATTGCTGGTGATGAGGTTTCGCTCATCAGAGCTGATTGGGAAGGTTGTCAGTTTGACGTTGCGATTCACGTCTCTCCTTCAGTAAAATTGAAGATTTGAAGTTGTTTTTTAAATGGTCAAGGTTGAACGATTATTTCCACGTTCCCCAAAAGAAGTTAGGCTGAGATAGGCGGATTAGGCACGATGATGAGGTTGACGATGATTTCCACGTCCTTCAAGTTGAGAAGGTACAATATTAGGGGTTGGCGATGATTTTCACGTCCCCCATGTTGGTGAAGAAATTGTATTTAGAGTGACGAGGGTTTGCCGTCCCCTATTTAAGTTAAAAAAAATTATGTAACTGAAGTTGCGACCCGTCAATTGAACGTCAATATTAGGGTGGCGCAAAAAAATGACTATTTTTTTTTCGATCTCGCATGAAAATTCGTTGGTTTACGATGTTTTAAGAAGCCTCTCCAAAAATTAGCTCGATAAAAAATTTTCAAGAGGTCGCTCACGAATTTTGAAAATATCAAAAATGATTGAAATTCGAATTTTTAATTTCTAAATTTTTTCTTTCTCGTGGCAGCAATAGTTTATACTTGTAAATTGATGACTATGCTAAAAATTTCAGCCCAAAATTTAAATATTTAAACGGCGCTCAAGAATTTTGAATATTAACTGATAATTCGTAACTAATAGTATGAATTAGTTGTTGTATTTTTTTATGACTCAATTATCGTCATTTCAGTAAAATATAACTTTTTCATAACCAAAAATATACAGGATAATCTTAAACAATAAAATTTTGTAAGTTTTGATTCAGCGAAAAAACCTACAAATTGAATATAAAAATAAAAAAGTATGTAAATAACTTATTATTTCTATTTCTCGGGTTATATTTTTGTTCACTGTGATGTTAATTGATGGTGAAAAAATCGAAAAACTTTATTATTAATATTTAAGGATCACTCGAAAACGTTGAAAAGACAGCACTCGGAAACATTCAAAATTCTTGAGCGAGGTTTAAAAATTTTAATTTTGGGCTTAAATTTTCAACGTAGTCATGATTTCACAAATATAAACTATTGCTGCCATGAGAAAAAAAAAAACAAATTTGAAATAAAAAAGTCGAAGTTCGATCATTTTTGATATTTTCAAAATTCGTGAGCGACCTCTTGAAAATTTTTTATCGAACTGATTTTTGGAGAATCTTCTTAAAACATCGTAAACTATCAAATTTTTATAAGAGACTCAAAAAAAAACACTCGGTTTTTTTTGCGCCACCCTAGTCAATATATATAGATGTACGTAATAACAGAAATATTAAAAATTGAATAAGAAGTTGCGAGTGATATTTATCCCCATAAAAAAAAATGATAATTGTGTAAAGAAGCCCTTGGTTCTCGTATCCCATCAATTCAGCAGCCTTCAATAATCGGAACCACTTGAATTTCCATCTAGAAAATTTTTGAAACGGCGAAATAAATTCTGAGTACACTCTACCCCGCTGGAATAAATTCGAGCATGTCTGGAATGACCTCAATTGCATATTTTCACCGTTTCGTCCACCACCGAGTATTGGAACCACTGGAAATTTCAGCTGGAAAATTTTGAAATAGTAAAAAAAAAAAATTATGAGTACACTTCACCCCGCTGGAAAAAATTTAAGCATGTCTGGACCCTGATTAAACAACTAAATTCGATCGAATTAAACAGAATTAAATTTTTAATTCTATTTAATTGAGATAAATTCTGTTAATTCGGTACCTAACTTAAAAATTAATTCTGTCTAATTCGACAAGAAAACCAGAATTTGTCCAAATTAAAACGAATTTAAATAATTCTATTCGGCTTAATTTTAATTAATTCGAAAATAATTTTACAATTTCTGGTTCTGAATCCAAATTAAACGGAATTAAAACGAATTTGAAATTTTTTAATCGGTTTCATTTTATTTAATTCAAATTCAAATGTTCAATTCAGTTGAATTCTGTTTAGCAGAATTCGACAGAATATAACAGAATTAAAATTTTGGATTTGGTTGAATTCAGTTGTATAATCAGGGGAGTGACCTCAATTGCATAAAATTTAGTTTTAAGGAAATTCAGTTACAAGGATAATTAGTTGTAAGGTAACAACAACCCGACAATTAGAAGAGCTGAAAACACCAAGTTGATTTCGAGCGATTAGAACTTTGTATGTAGAATCAAGTAAGTCAATAATCTTTCAGTAGTTATGAGTATAAATTATAAATTAAGTTCTTAAGGAAGACCTGTTGAAAAATGTTGTTTGAAATCCTAGATAATAATTGTTTTAGATTATAATATTAATACTTCTCACGGCGATATCTGCTGTAAAAATTTTTGCAGTCGTTTTATCAATGTAAAGTTTATTGCATTATTTATTTAATTATTTTATTGAGCTGAAACTTTGTTAATTTACTTGTTGAAAAAAAGGATCATCCTGAACTTGTCAAGTCGCACCCGATTTTCGAGTCTGGCGGCGGGGATGGTGACGGGGAAGCTAGAGGTTCGACTGCTCAAATCGGTCACGCCATTTTAGGGAGCCCCTAAGTTCATACATTACCCTTATCAACACAAATATTCACTGCCCGATTCACCGAGACTCCTCTTTTGGAGGCCTATGAGTCAGTGTGCCAAACATCATAGACGGCAGTTCAGACGAGGTCACATGAATGACGCCTCCTCGAATTTTACGGCTATATAAGGGCGAGCAATTGGCGATTAACTCAATTAGTACACAATTAGTACACACTTAGCATCTAGCAACCAGCTGGAAGGTGTAGAGAAGGGCTGAGGACGCCTAGCGAAGTCCTTACATTACACTCTTCAGCTCACCAATTACACAATCGCTGTTCTCTCTTTTGTACTAGTAAAGTCTAGTCAATTTGTCGTGAAGTTAAGTCCGTTAATTTATTGAAAAAGTGTAGTCAGTTTATTTGTCGTAAAAATCTAGTCAATGCATAACCTGCATTTTAAATCTGTGTAATAAAATCAGTACCATAATGTCGGATCATCGCCAATAGTCTAGTCAAAGGATCAATCAAGTATGTTGCAGTCCACGTTCAGGATGCCCTATGTATTTAAGAGATCATCGATGTAAATCTACATGCAGTTAATTATAAGTTTGCCAAACGCGGAGCTATTTATATTCAGAGCTTTGTTAAATTTTATTTCTCTTTTAATTTGTTGAACATTATATATAAATCTTGGAATTTCATTTATAACTTTCTGATAGAAATGATTAAGATAAATTATTTAAGCTGCTAAATTTTATCACAAGAAATAATAATATTGTACAAAATAAATTTTTTAAATTATTTCTGTTACTCATGAGATCAGACCCATGATCTCCTATTTACGCACTAGCTATAATAATTCTTTAATATGTTTCTAATATACAAACTCACATAATCAGTCGCTTAGATTTTTTAAATAAAGAGAAGATTAAAAAATCAATAAAATAATATTATTGTTTAAGACTACAAATTTACTTAAGATTTTTATATATTTTAAATTTTCATTCAATATGTATTTTTAACACTCTTGCACGTTAATGTTACTTCAAGGCTACAACCTTTTTTTTTATCCTTGCTCTGTTCTTGTTTCATCCTTTCCAAACGTTCCGGTACGCCTTTTTTTTATTACTTTAATCCCTATATTTGAAATAACAAATTTCTTCGAGTGCTTTATTGCCCTCCATAAAATGCACTTAAAGATAGAAGGTCCTCGGACATATGGTAAAAGAATTACTATAACTTTGAAAGATTTCTTACTTTCTTACGACTCTTGCCTCTGTACACTCATCTGGTTTACCTTTGACTGTACCTTACCCTATACCAAAAATATTCCCGCCTATTTCCCTACGTCATAAGGTTTCTCACCAATGATAAGCCGATTTTTCCTTCCAACGAGAGAGTCCTTTTTTTGAACTTGAAGTAACATAAAAGAATTGCTGAGGGGTAGTAAGAGAATTACCACTCGAGAGAGCTGGTCACGTATTTTTGTTCACACACCTAATTTATTCGTACACCTACGTTTTACTTACACCTTGATTCATACACCTATTTTGTTTTTACACCGGTCAACTATATTGTTGTAATCATATTGTCTCTACTCAAAATCCATATTGTATCAATCAACTTAATTTTTTTGAAAAGAAAACAGTGTAATTTAAAATATTGCTAAGTTTGTTTGTTTGAATAAATATTCAGCCACGTATTTAATTCTAATCCTATTGTAGCAATCATTTCAAACGCCGACTATCTATTTTTTAGTAACATAAGAGATAGAAAAATTGTTTAACGCAATTTACAATTATAATAAAGAGAATCACATTATGAAATAAATTCATTACATCATTTCCTTTATCCTGTAATCAGGCTGCGTACTCAGTCATAATAGGTATTTTAGAACCCAGTGCTCAGATTACCCGAGTTACTGAAGGAGGATTGCTCGAACTTTCTGGTACGAGGAAGCCAGGACATACCCTTATACTTATCTATTTTCCATTATAATCTAAATCCGTCAGTTTTATTTTCTTGAGAATAAAATAATCTGTAAATTTTACAACTATTTGATATTTTCAAAGTATGCCGTTCATAACTTCTAATGTTTCAAACCTAGTACGCCTTATAATTATAACTGGTTTTGTCATCACGATAGTGTCTATATTTCTAATCGGATCCTCATGAAATTTTCTACATTTATTCTCTAGGCGCTTTTCTTGATCAAGTTTGAAGATGGACTGAATCGATCGATAAGTTTGGAAGTTATGGCTGTTCGAAATTTTTACAATTTTTCGAAAAAATCAGTTTTCATTCAATATTAAAGTTCATATAACTTTAAAACTCAAACTGACAGACAATTTCTGTGAAAAGTATCTCAAAACTTGTTCAATTAGCCTTAATTTTTTACCTCAAACTTTATATTTTAACTATTTCTTCCAATAATATGATAGCCTTGAAAATTCGGACATTATCAAGAAAATTAGAAAATGTGGTATTGGTTTCGAATAACTTATATATTTCCCATTATAATTAGATTCCGTCAGGCATAATACGCTGTGAACGAAAAAATCTGTAAACTTTATAAATATTTTATATGTTCAAAGTCTATACATATATATATCTATAAAATGACAGGTCTTTTTTAACTTCCCGCAACGAAAATTGCAAATTTTTAGAAATTCGGGAAGTTATTGGTTTCAGTCCGATTTTCGAAAATCGAATTTCTAAGAGATCTTGACGTTTTGAGGTTCTAGGAAGCTATCCTGATTAATTTCACGATGATGTCCGAGTGTATGTATGTATGTATGTACGTACGTACGTATGTAAATATTTATAACTTTTGAACGGATGAACCGATTTTGATCATCAAGGTGCCATTCGACATGGCTTGCGAATACCTTGAAGCTGAAAAAAAAAATAAACTTGATCGGTCGAGCTCGTTTAGAGATATTCGAAAAATAAACTTTTTTCAAAAATGTTTTTTTTGGATAACTTTTTATGTTCTCGATGGATTGATTCCAAAATGAACTGGGCTCTGAAGCTTCATAAGCTGCATCGAATGCCACCTCAAACATCAAAATCGGTTAATCCTTTCAAGAAAAGCCGTTGTCGAAAGAATTTAAAAAAAAAAATTTTTAGTATTTTGAAAATTTCTCCAAATCGACTCAATAAATCAATTTAAAAATCTGATCAGTTGTAGAACTTAATAAAACGCGTCGATTGCCGCCTTGAACGTCTCAATCGGTTTATTCGTTCGAGAGATATCATTTGAGAAAAAATGGTAAAAAACGTTTTTTTTCGAAAACAAAGGCATTCAAAAGTATTTTCGAGCTCGAAGAGTCCATCTCACCGTGAATTTAACAACACCTCCTAGCTCAAATCAAGCGCATTTATTTATTATAATTTATTATTATTTAAATATTTAAATTATGTTGATGGATTATTTTAGTATGATTTAATTATGAATTTATTGATATTATTGTTTATTATGTTTATATATATGTTTTGATAATTATTTTGAATTTATGTACTTAATCGATATTTTTATTTCAGTCAGTAGCACGCGTGTGTGTAGAGCATACATCAAAATATCGACCGAAGGGAGAGTAAGTCGATATAGTGGGGATAAAAATCAATATTTTTCTCCATCCACATGATGCACTGAAATAATTATTATTTTATCGTTTAAAGGGTTAATAATTATAATGTTTATGTTAATAAATAGGAAATATTATTTAATTTATTATTATAACATAACTCAGGTCGTTTAATGATTTTAAATATTTTATTTTAATTGAAATTTCGGGTCCGAGGTCATGAGAGGGGATAACACATGAGTGATACCGATCCCTCGGAAAACCGACGTGGCAATATAGTCAGAGAGGACCGGGATTTTGTAAAGATAGGACGTGTTGTTGTCCGTGATTATTTTTGAGTAAATTTTTCTGGCCCAGTAGCCTTAATAAAATAATTAAATAGTTAAATTTTATTTAATTTGAATAATTGATATTCTGTTATATAAAGTAAAAATATACTCAAGAAGTTAATTGTTATCAACGCCGGTAAGTCAGTTGTATCTTCATTTGTTGTATCGGCTATCGCTGGTCCTTCAGTAGAGTTGATCGCGGTATTTGTTTGATAAATAATGACACTGAGTTATATTGTTATAATACAGTACTACCTTAGTAAGTTACGACGATTTGGGACCGTCGTAATAGTTTAAGGGGCAATAAAAGTATTAGTCTCGATTGACCTGGAGCTAGGAAGGGTATGTGAGTGTGAGGGATCGTTAGTGTCTGTAAATGCAGGCAAAAAACTTTATCAGTAACATTTAATTTTTCATTTCTCGAAATCAATATAAATAATTATTATTTAATTTTGCTTGCAATAATGAGTCAAATAAATTTTTTCTTAAATAAATAAATTTTTAACGATTGTTTTATTAGAAAAAAAATAATGATTAAGTAAATAATATTAGAAATTTTAAATATTCATTTGTTTTATGATTATTTCAAGTCCTGTTAATACTTCTTCTGTTGTTTTACAATCTAACTGAGGAACTTCAGGGATTTTTCTTGGTGCAGCATGCTCTAAAAATTCCTTGACATCAAAGCATGGATCATATTCATCCTGTTCAATCCATTGTTTCAAACTCAGAGTAGAATAGTCTCTGAAATCTTAAAAAGAAGCTAAATTAACATATTCACTGTAAATAATTATCGAAATGGCATTTATTTTTATATTGTCATAACATTTACCTGGAATTTGATGCAATGTTTTTTGAGTATCCAACAGCAAATCCTCCATTGATTCGTGTGCAGTTACCACATTACATTCTACTGGCAGTAATTTTCTCCACGCATTTTTTAAATTATCTTCTGTTACAACAGCAAATGCTGCCCCAATCAATTGGCAACATTGCTGAAGATTAAAATTCTTAAAAAAAAAGTGTGGTTTCGGAAAGTTATCAATGTTTTCCAATACGCTTCGAAGAAGATATTTCCGATAAATTTTCTTCATTTTTTCTATCACACCTTGGTCCATGAGTTGAATCAAAGATGTGACATTTTTTGGAAGATAGAAAACAGTAAAATTTTCATGTACGTAATTAATTTCTTCAATTTTAGGATGAGATGGTGCGTTATCTAGCAAAAGCAAAACATTTCCTGTTATGCTATCTTGTTCTTGCCTTTTTAAAACACTGGGAATAAAATGGTTCTTGAACCAATCCATGAAAATGTGGCTATCCATCTATCCAGCTTTTTGTGAGGAGTATATTACGTATATTACGAGTATATACACCGTGGATTAGCGTGCTTACCAATTATCAAGAGAGGGAGTGGACGTATGCCAGCTGCATTAGCACAAACTAAAGCAGTGACACGATCTTTCATTACCTTTCCTTCAGAACATGAAGACTCTAATCCAGAAATAAGTGTTTTCCTCGGTAATTTCCGCCAATTGATTCCAGTTTCATCCGCATTGTAAATGTTCGCAATGTTATACCCATTTTCTTTGATATAAGTTGGAAAGTTCTGTCGGAAATCTTCAGAAGCTTCAAAACCTGCCGACAATTTTTCCTCTTGAATCGAAATTTATCTAATCCTGTGTCTTTTTTTACAATTTTCCAGCCAACCATTGCTAGCTGTAAAATCAGGTGGTCCTCCTAAGCTTTTATCAAGTTCAAGTGATTTTTCTTTGAATAAAGGTTCACTCACTGGATATCCCAAAGTTCGCACTGCATTAAACCACGTTATCAAATGTTCCTCTAACTCAACGTAATAAGGTGCTTTAATATTTTTTCTACTTTTAAAACTGAATTTGAAGATTTATCTGCATAATTTGCAATTTTTTCTTGGTTCTTAATTATATAACGTACAGCACCTTCAGTAATATTAAATTTTTCACAAATCTCAGTAGTTTTAATACCGGCATTTTTCATTTCAATCACTTTTAATTTATCAGCTATCGAAATCTGTTTTTTTGAATCTTTGATTTTTTTATTTTTTACATTAAATGAAAGATCATAATTTTGTTGATTTTCTATCACTATCAATTATTAATTCACCACTAGAAACAATAAAAAAAAGCTCGCGTTTTAGTAAGCATCAATATTTAAAAAAAATTAGAAAATAGAGTGCAAACTACTCTGTCTAACTTTACTGACGGTTGTCAACTAAATGAGAAATTTTTACTGAACACCTAATTGTATACGAAAAAATATATTTTAAAAATTGTAAAATCTGCCTTTTGTTAAAAATATTTCATAAATGTACCGTAATATAATAAAATATTTTTAAATTCTACTCAGGAACATAAACTTATTTAAGTAAATGAGTCTTCAGATTGTAAAAGGCGATACGGAGATTCATCAGTTGTATAGGCACTGAAAAGTTTTATTGATGAAATTACGAAAAAATCTTGTATATTCCAGGTAGACTTTATTAGGATTTTGGGGCCAAATGATCATTTATTTATGAACGCATTCTAACATTTAGAGCTAGGCAAAAATAGTTTTCATTCAAAATTCTGAAAATCCATAGTTCAAGTTATCTCTAACTCAAGTTACTGTTCCCCACTCTAAAATTCTGAACTATACAAGTAACATCTCGTTAACTACATACGCATTCGTCATAGACACTTGCATCTTTACTTATTTTATTCGCCACACGTATTTTAAAATTTTAATTAATTTAAAGCTATTTGCAACAAGATTATGTTATAAATATTTAGCAATCCTCACTTAAATATTAAAAATTTTTTTTGTATGTAAATATTTTTTGGAAGATTTGAAAGAAAGGTTTTAAATTAGATGGTATTAAAAAATAATTCATCATTTCATTACATATGATAATTTTCAAATGAAAAAATCTATTTTTTACGATTTTTGCATGTCCATATTACCCCTCAAAATCTCATAAAATGATCAGCTACTTTATAAAATACAATAAACATACTCTCAATCACACACGATGAAACTGAAGTGTAATATGAGGGTCTCAGGTAGTTCGAAAATTTTTTTTGGTGGTTTAGGGTTAAGCACGGGTTGTAAAAATGAGAAAATTCGTAATAGTGTAAGGTCGTAACTTACTAAGGTAGTACTGTAAGTTGAATATATTCGGCGTACGTCACAGCATTTGGGTGCATATGTACTAATACGTGTCGAATAAATTCCTTAGGAGATTTGACAAGAATAGCGTATGTAGCTCCTTGTCTTTCAACAGTATTAAAAATATTATTTCTCTGGGTAAAATTTATTTCATAAAGTAATGGTATGCAACCCAGTGTTGCCAAATATATATTGAGTATCCGCGTCTTTCTCTTTCCAGAGTAAATAATATAAATTAAAGAAAAAGATTAGTATTATGTTATTTGTTTACAATCTATATTAATTATATTGAGTTTGAAAATTTGTAATTCATTATTTGAATTCCCCAGTGGATAATTTAATAATATAATTTTATCATTATTATTTGGCTAGATTGATCATATTTTTATTTAATAAAAATTTATTATAAAGAATTAATTATATTAATTATTTGGGTATTGTAATCATTTGTTGAGTTTATTCAAATATATTTTAAATTAAATAATTTCGTAAAATGAACCCTGTGATAGCCAATATTTATTTATTTGTTTCCTGGATATGTTAGTAGTAATTATTCCTTATTATTATTTTTATTCATTATATATTTGTTTGATTGTCATTCCGCTTGGTGCATACATTCTCGCTCGAGATTTTGTCTTGTGATATCTCCGTTGATTGGTTATAATTTTCGTCCGTTTTGTAAAAACAGGCTGGCGCCCTCGTGCACTAACCCAGCCTGAGAAGCTGGTCCAGGCACACCTTTAATTTATTTATAATTATTTATTATTTTTAGTTATATTTATTATTATTTATAATTTTAATACGCTTGGGTGACCACATACGACTCCGGGTTTGTTTCATGTCTCCGTCGTGAAAATAAAAACGGTTGACGTTATATATATATATATATATATATATATATATATATATATATATATATATATATATGTATATATATATATATGTATATATATATATATATATATATGTATATATATATATATATATATATGTATATATATATATATATATATATATATATATATATATATATATATATATATATATCCCAGTGAACACATGACCTTGTTTTGACGTCATACGTAGGTCATAGAAATGTCACGGCATTTTACGTGAATTTGGTGTCAATCTGACGTTATACATGACTTTAATATGATGTAAAAACTTGACATCATATTGATGTAAGCATGACTCTTGTATGACTACACAGAAAATTTACATCACATTGTTTTTTAGCAATAAAGTCATTATTATATATCATAATGACGTAATTTTAAGATCATACATTTATGTCAGTAGCAAAGTCACGGTTATACGTAATATGGATGTCACTCTTAAATCATATCTTTACATCAGTGACAAGTCAGTATTTTATGCAATGCTGATGTAATTTTTGAGTCATAGTGTTTTTATCAACTATTTATTAAAATAAAATAATCATAGAATGAATTTTCAAAAATGTGTAAATGTGTAATAATAACAACTAAATATCGAACATTTTTGGGGCCAAAGTAATCGATAAACTCGATAATGAATTTCAGACGTTATAGATTAAAACATTAGCGTGAGCATAAAAAAATTAATTTTATTTTTTTAGATGATATACCGAAAATGTCATTGAGGATGAAAAAGAAAATGTGACAACAGTTTGAACTCTTTTGATATTAAGATTGTAAAGTGTAGTATTGCAATTTTTCAATCGATTGAATTTCACAAAATTTTGTGAAATTATTTAATGTTTCGCAAAATTTTACACAAGATTTTTTAAATTCAACATCACAACAAAAAATTAAAAAATTTGAAGAAACTTAATAAATTTTTATATAATTTTTTATGATTTTCATCGAGGCCGACAAATATTGTTTTTATAAAATTTCATAAAAGTTCATGGAGTTTTTCTAAATTTTGTAAAAATCCATCACGAAAACTCATGAACTCTGTCTTTACTGGGATTTCACTCTAAATACACCAATTAAGCACAAGACTTGAACTTTCGTGATGTGGACCAGTGATCAACGTTCAGGACTACCAGCCAAGTGGAGCCGTGTTCGAACCCAGCAGACGCCCAGGATTTTTTCATCATTTACTGCTATCAATTCGTGTTTTGGAATTTGTAATACGTTCGCGCGGTAATATTCAAATTAAAAATTCAATATTTAATTTTTTTTTTTTTTTTTTTTTTTCAAAAATATTTTTTCTGGATTGATGATTTTGACATCACCCATATGTCATACTGACGTCATGGAATGTCACGCAGACATCATATTAACGTCATGCATACGTCATTAGTTTTACATCATAATCTTACGTAAAAAAGTGTGAAATAATGAGTTACACCTGACTCATTCGTGACTTATATCTTACGTAAATTATTAGGTGTACAAAAAAGTTCTACCCGTTTTTTGTCAAAAAAAAATATATTTAAAAATTTTAAATAAAATACAAATTTTAATCAAAATAACCACCATCAGCATCTACTACCCTTTGCCAACGCTCAGGCAACTGATGGATCCCACGGCGATAAAAGGCTTGATCTTTTGTCGAAATGAAATCATCTATTGTTTTTTGCATTTCGTTTTCATTTTGTAAGTGTTTGTCAGTCAAGTAATTTTGCAATGAACGGAATAGGTGAAAATCACACGGTGCAAGGTCTGGTGAATACGCCGGGTGCGGTAAAACTTCCCACTGTAAATCATTTATAGTGTGGTGGACGATTGAACTTCTATGAGGCCTGGCGTTATCATGCTGCAGTATCACTGGTCGAGGTTTTTGTCCCGCAAATCGTCTTTTACTGTTGATTTCATCTGCTAATTTTTTTAATTGACAACTGTAGCGTTCTCCAGTAACGGTTTCTCCTGGTTTGAGTAACTCATAATATAGCACGCCCCACTCATCCCACCAAATACAAAGCAATATTTTTTTTCCAAAAACATTACGTTTTGGTGTTGATGTCGTTGGTTGTCCTGGGTCTACCCAATGTTTTCGACGTTTAGGATTCTCATAGTAAACCCACTTTTCGTCCCCTGTTACAAGTTTCCACAAAAAACTTTTTTTTTATGTCGTGAAAGCAACGACAGGCAGGTGTCAACTCGTCTCTCTCGTTGTTCTGGAGTTAATTCATGAGGTACCCATTTTAAATCTTTTTGTATCTTACCTAAAGCATGTAATCTTTCAGAAATAGCTTGTTGAGTAACGTTTAACTTTTTCGCAAGTTCTTGTTGTGTTTGTGCAGAATCTTGATTCAGTAATTCTTCCAATTTCTCGTCACTGATTGTTGAAGGTCTTCCAGAGCGTGGTTTATCATTTAAATTAAAATCTCCGTTTGTGAATTTCCGAAACCATCCTCGACAAGTACTGTCATCAATGACATTGTCACCATAAGTTGCACAGATTATTCTTTGAGCTTCAGCAGCACTTTTTCCTTGATGAAATTCATATAAAAGACAATGGCGGATATGCTCATTACTTACTTCCATTTTTAACTTAATAAAAAAATATATATATCGAAGATTAATATATTAAAAGTTTGATGAATTTAAAGAGTACAAACAGCTGTGCATGTACATATACGTATTCATAGCTAACCTATAAATAGCTGTTAGATAACTCCATCTTTGAAAAACGGGTAGAACTTTTTTGTACACCTAATATGACATAGCGTAAAATCACTCTGACCTCAAATTTACGTCAATGTGTTTACCGGAATACGATAGCTGCGAACGCCCGCTTCGCTGGGTAATTTTTTGTTGGTGCTTTTATTTATATGTTAATTTTTTTTTGACTGCTCTGAAATTTCGAAAATGATCTGTTAAGTTCTAAAATATTCGAATTTCGAACATTACTTCAAATTAAGTCTGATCGTTCTGAACTATTTTTCGATCAAGTTGATCCGATTACTCTTGTGTAATTTACGACTTTAAAATACATTTTTGAATTTTTATAGCAATTTTCAAATTTTTAAAACAATCCAGAGCATCCAACATTCATGAAATAATTTTAAAGTAATTTAATGTATTTACAAATATATTCGAATTTTCTAGAATGTAATATATATACACGGGAAGAAAATTCTAGCAAAATTTACGATATTAATACCGTAATCGTGGACTAGACTTTAGGAAGATCCTCCTCATCAGTTTTCCATTTTTTCTTTAGTTTCTTGTATAAAAGACCATATCTCAGTATTCATTAATGGCTTAACCAAACCCCTATACATGGTTTTATAAGAAATTGAATGCTCTACAAAAAAGGATGAGTGTGTTTAAGCGATAACTTTCACCATTCAAAAAATAGTTGAGATCAAATTTTGAAAAATTATGTAAAAAAATTTTTTTTTTAATTTTCTACGTCATTGAAAAATAATTATTGTCTAATGAGCGTGACATGTTTTTGTAGGAAATTCAATGCTCTGCAAAAAAAAGTCGGATGTGCTTAATTTATTTCTCTAACCGTTTAGAAGATATTCGTTGCCAAATCCCAATGCGTTTGAATTTCCAAAGTTCTTCAATAACTTTTCTAGATTTATCAACTTAGTTTATCAAGTTATGAATATTTATAAGAATTTCAGCTTATGTCAATAAAATGAACGTTTCCAACTCTTTCTTAAACCTGTTCATAGATATACGTAAGCTTCACTTTTGGAAGAAGAGAATAGTGGAAAAAAAATCGGTTGAAACGAAACAACTTAATCTATATATTGTAACGGGGTAAATTCGAATTTACCACGTTCAAATAAGTCCAAAATAAAATCTATTATGTGTACTGTCGGTCATGTGACATTACCACTCAGGGTACTCCGGGTAGGTAGCGACTAGTCGTCCGGAAATGGAAATTTCACTTGCTCGACCGTCGACCCCACTTAGAGTTAAGTAGGAGAGAAAAGGACAACCAAAGTCAAGAGTGCGCGAGCAATTATAAACGGGGACCGAAACGAGAATCGGGCATTAACCATCGGGACGTCCGAATAGTGGAGACGTGAGGAGAGAGTAACAAAGTGACGCGACAACAGACGCCGTTAATTTCAATATACCAGGTAAATTATTGATTGATAGCTTGAGTTTACTGTGGAACCAAGCGATGATATTCTTAATTTTTATTAACAAATACCAGGCAAGTAGCCGGTATTTTCTTGAAAACATTACTGATTGCGTCTGATCATAACAGGTTGAAGGAGAGAGTTAAAGGAGAGAGAGAGAGAGAGAGAGAGAGAGAGAGAGAGAGAGAGAGAGAGAGAGAGAGAGAGAGAGACGGAACCAGAATAAAACCTTAACTTGAACAAGGACAATTAATCAGACGACACCCGGACAAAGACACGACAAGGAAAAGATCTGGAGAGTTTTGACTGTAGAGGTATTTATAAAATTTATTCCAGGCGGTAAGCCGGAAAATTTTATTAAATACTTAGTATACGTTTAAAATCATCGCGTCTTGAACCAAATTCTCGCGAATTAAATAATTAATTGCGTAAATAAAAATTAATAATTTAAACTCGGACGTAATTATAAAATTTAAGTAATTAATTAACTCCAGGCAGGTAGCCGGAGCCATTGCGTTAGTAAAATATTTCCAGGCAGGTAGCCGGAATTATTCTAGAAGTTTCCAGGTGGGTTGAGTAACTCACGCACCGGAAACTGTTGAATCTAGTCACATCCGCTAGTCGAATATTAATTAATTATAAGTAAAATTAATAAAATAAATAAAATTAAATAAAGTTAATAAGAAATTGTCTCGAAAAAATTATAAAAAGGTCTGAGGTCAAAGTCGCTGAAAAAAATTAATTAGGAAAATTTAAGTGAACTAATGAATTGATAATTAATTAATTAGAGGGAATAATGAAAGAAAAGCATAAATAAAATAAGAATAATTATCGTGAGGATAAAAGTACCTGAAAGAACTCGTGTAGGAAATGAAACAATTGTGATGGTGGGACTTCGAGTCTGAGAAAAATTAAGAAACGTGTCACTAAATTACTGAGTAAAAGTCGTGATATTGTTGAAGTAAAATTAAGTGATAAGAAACTAAGAAAAAAGAAATAATAAGAATAAAGGGAAATTAAAAGTAGATAATAAATTAATTAAAAATTATATAATTTCCAAATTAATTACTTTATTTAAAATTTATGGAAAATTTATATTATTGTAAATTCAGTGTGTGTAAAATAAGTCCAGGGGACAGAGTGAGTGTGTGAGTAAAATAGATAAGGATTTTAGTGAAAAATTTAGTAATTAAGTATCGCGAAGGTTAAGCGATTTTTAACTATTGTGCGTGTGAGTGTGTGGAAGTGCCAAAGGTAGTTGGCCAATTTTAATCAAGAAATTATTGCGGGTTATATTAGGTGTACAAAAAAGTTCTACCCGTTTTTTGTCAAAAAAAAATGTATTGAAAAATTTTAAATAAAATACAAATTTTAATCAAAACAACCACCATCAGCATCTACTACCCTTTGCCAACGCTCAGGCAACTGATGGATTCCACGGCGATAAAAGGCTTGATCTTTTGTCGAAATGAAATCATCTATTGTTTTTTGCATTTCGTTTTCATTTTGTAAGTGTTTGTCAGCCAAGTAATTTTGCAATGAACGGAATAGGTGAAAATCACACGGTGCAAGGTCTGGTGAATACGCCGGGTGCGGTAAAACTTCCCACTGTAAATCATTTATAGTGTGGTGGACGATTGAACTTCTATGAGGCCTGGCGTTATCATGCTGCAGTATCACTGGTCGAGGTTTTTGTCCCGCAAATCGTCTTTTACTGTTGATTTCATCTGCTAATTTTTTTAATTGACAACTGTAGTGTTCTCCAGTAACGGTTTCTCCTGGCTTGAGTAACTCATAATATAGCACGCCCCACTCATCCCACCAAATACAAAGCAATATTTTTTTCCCAAAAACATTACGTTTTGGTGTTGATGTCGTTGGTTGTCCTGGGTCTACCCAATGTTTTCGACGTTTAGGATTCTCATAGTAAACCCACTTTTCGTCCCCTGTTACAAGTTTCCACAAAAAACTTTTTTTTTTATGTCGTGAAAGCAACGACAGGCAGGTGTCAACTCGTCTCTCTCGTTGTTCTGGAGTTAATTCATGAGGTACCCATTTTCCTTCTTTTTGAATCTTACCTAAATCATGTAATCTTTCAGAAATAGCTTGTTGAGTAACGTTTAACTTTTTCGCAAGTTCTTGTTGTGTTTGTGCAAAATCTTGATTCAGTAATTCTTCCAATTTCTCGTCACTGATTGTTGAAGGTCTTCCAGAGCGTGGTTTATCATTTAAATTAAAATCTCCGTTTGTGAATTTCCGAAACCATCTTCGACAAGTACTGTCATCAATAACACTATCACCATAAGTTGCACAGATTATTCTTTGAGCTTCAGCAGCACTTTTTCCTTGATGGAATTCATATAAAAGACAATGGCGGATATGCTCATTACTTACTTCCATTTTTAACTTAATAAAAAAATATATATATCGAAGATTAATATATTAAAAGTTTGATGAATTTAAAGAGTACAAACAGATGTGCATGTACATATACGTATTCATAGCTAACCTATAAATAGCTGTCAGATAACTCTATCTTTGAAAAACGGGTAGAACTTTTTTGTACACCTAATAAAAGGTTATAAGTGAATAAGTTTATAAAGGTCAAACAAAGGTTAAAAAGGTTATTGAAAAAATAAAAGGTTTAAAGTGTCAATCAGAGAAGTAAATTATTTATAAGTTATCCTTCCTCATCCTTCTCTTACAATTAAATAAATTACACCGACCCTGACGATCTCAGAGTAACAGCATAGCCCTGTTATATAATGACTGAAGAAGTCGGCACCTATAATCGGTTTAGTGACGCCAGCAATTATAAAGTTCCATGAAAATTCACGGCGAAGTCCAAGGTTTAATGTAAGCGATTTTAAACCATAGGTTTGAATTATCAAGCCGTTTGCGGCATAAAATTGATAACCTATGGGTGTACTGATTGATTACAGCCAGCCACGTGAAAAAACGGACAAATCGGAGCCGGAATCGAAAAGATATTCCGTTCCTGTAGTTCGATCTCGGATAAACAGGCGGCGAGAAATCGATTGAGAATCATTAGCCGCCTCTTCTGATTCTCGTTTGCGTTTTCGTGCCATTTGCAACTGGGAGCGCATGATTGGGCATTTTTACCATGCTTGAAGTGATACCAGCAATAGTCGAATTTTTTAACTTTCCGAGGACGATGGTGTCGGTATACTCTGGATCGTGTGTTCGGAAATTTTCCTGAGCAAGCATTTTGCTTACCTCGGCAGTCAATAGTGCAAGTTGTTTACAAGACTGTTTCAAATTAGGGGACTATTTTATTTTTTTATGAACATTGAAAAATCGGAAGGGTATCTTAAAATGTGGTGACAGTTAAAATTTGAGCTCTTAATAGTGATATTTAGAGGTAGCTTTTGATAATTTTCATTTTTCACTTAGTAACATGGTAAAAATACATAACTTCCGACGAAATCAAGACACAAAAAATCTCCTCTCAAACATTCTGTAGCTAATTAACTGATCTACAAAAAAAGTCTTTTATGAATTTTGCATAAACTCAACCATTCACAAAATATCCAACGTCAAAGTTTGATACAATTCGAAGAACTTGTTTTTGCTCGTTCTAAATTTTATACCATGTCAATTAATGAGAATTCAGAAATTCTTAATACAATATTTTGTAAGAAATTGAATGCTCTACAAAAAAAGCCTCTTATCATTTTTTTAAAAAATCCATCTGTTCAAAAGTTATTAGAGCTTGAAGTCAAGTTAGAGCAAATGTCGAGATCTTATGTAACTGAAGTTCCGAACGTTCATTGAACGAAATTTTCTAAATAATTAAAAAATTATCTAAGGTCGTAAATACTCGAGGTTAAGTGTTAGGGGCACAGATTCATGTACACAAGGGTCAAATGGACAATTTACCGAAACCACCCTTATATATTTAACCCCCACAAGAAGTAGATTTAAAAGGTCCATCATACCACCTCCAAAAATTATGAAAAAATTACTGAGACATTCTCTTTTTATGTAGAATATTTACACACTATTCCGATTCTGTGGAATCAAACCCTTCACCTACCCTTACACTAGAGAAGTCTATATGACTACAGACGGTGACTTATGGCCCCTCCAAAAATTATGAAAAAATTACTGAGACATTCTCTTTTTATGTAGAATATTTACACACTATTCCGATTCGGCGGAATCAACCCCTTCACCTACCCTTACGCTAGAGAAGTCTATATGACTACAGACGGTGACTTATACCCCCTCCAAAAATTATGAAAAAATTACTGAGACATTCTCTTATTCTGTAGAATATTTCCACACTATTCCGATTCGGCGGAATTAACCCCTTCACCTACCCTTACGCTAGAGAAGTCTATATGACTACAGAGGATGTTTTATACTCCCCCCCCCCCAAAATTATGAAAAAATTACTGAGACATTCTCTTTTTATGCAGAATATTTTCACCCTATTTCGATTCGGCGGAATCAACCCCTTTACCTACTCTTACGCTAGAGAAGTTTATATGACTACAGAGGGTGTCTTATACTTCCTCAAAAAATTTTGAAAAAATCATCATACATAATTGTAAATTTCACCACATTGTTGGTAGATTTTACAATTTAGATTGTATATTTAGTAATTTCAATGATATTTGCTTGTCTTTAATTCAGCTTTAAAATCGTACCATAGCTCGAAGCCAACTTTTACCATAAAATTCTAGACTCGTATTTATTTCGAACAGGTTTTTAACTTTATACGTTTACATTAGTATAAAACTAGTCTTAGAAATATTTTTCCATCAGAGATTTTATTTCTCAGAATTTTAAACTACCTGTAAGTGATAACTTTCCGATTTGTATATCGCGATTCGTTAGATATTTCCAATCGCAACACCTTCGAATTTTTTATATAAGTATTTAATCATAAAATTATGTTATTATTCGAGTGACAAGGATAAATTTATTTTGCAAATTTGTGCATCACTTGTTTAGTAATGATGATGTTCACTTCTGTTATGTCGTTTGTTTTTATAACGATTAACTTTCACACTTTAAGCTGCCATTATATCTGTTATTTGTCACGTCGCTTTAGTGTATGTGTATATTTAACGCTTATAATAATTAATGATTACAATACTACTAACAGTTTTTGATGGATGATTGATCAAATATTCAAATGTGTTTATTTATTACATATGTGATTGTGTTAATAGTTTGTATATTATTGTATTATTTTCCCGTCATAATGTGAATATTGTGGTATTAGTTCAAGTTGATAATTTTTAATATTCTTTAAATTCAAAGAAGAACGTTTTTGCTATTATCAGTTAATTTGAAATTTTTGTAAATTATTATTGGATCATAGATGAAAAAAATACAAATGCGTGCAATATCGCACGAATAATTGCTGATAATATTAACGATATAAGTGAAGTATCATTCAAAACCATGGCCGAAGGATCACTGTGTCATAAAGTGAGTGAATTCCATTTAAATATTCTGTATTACTTAAAAATATTAATGATGGTAAGAGGCAAAGGTTTTCATAACCGAAAGTTGTATCTCCTTGATTGATACGAAATTAGTTTTGACTGCCTAACATAAATAGTTGATGATTATTGAATTAATAAAAAAATAAGTGCATAATTATCAACTTCATCATATTGAATTAATAAATGTTATCTATATGAATGTTAAAATCCTCTGCTAGATGTCATCATTCATAATTTTCATCGCAATTTAAATATTTTCATTCGCGGGAAAAACAGCCCCTTTTATTTTTTTTTCATCAGCTGTTGTATTTAAAGTTATTAAATTGGCCTAATGATTAAAAAAAAATAACAATAATATGAAAAAAAAAAAAAAAATAATAATTAGTAATAAACTACTCAACAAATTGAATTTGGTAACACTAATTTTGTTTATTCAAATGTTAAATTGCTCTGCAAGATGTCGTCCACAATTTTTGTCGCAATTCAAATTTTTTTATTCGCGGGAAAACTAACCCCTTTCAGTTTCGTCTATCAGCTGTTATATTTGAAGTGATTAAATTGACATAGTGATTGAAAAAAAAAATCGGTCTATCGGTTGACCCTGCGGGCCAGCCCCAAAACTTCCGGCTGTTGTCGAGCTTCTTGAGCTCGAAAACATCGTTGTAAATACATTTTCGAGCTCTTCGAGGTCGAAAATATTTTTGTATACCTTTAGTTTAGAAAAAAATCGTTTTGAGCATTTCTTTCTTCCACGATATCTCTTAAACGCATCAACCGTTTGAGATGGTTAAGGTGGCAACAGACGCGTTTTATCAAGTTCTAGAGCTTATCAAATTCTGAAATTGATCAGATGAGTCACTTCAAAGATAATCGTTTTTGAGAAATCAATAGAAAACTAAAAAAAAAAATTTTTTTTTTCGTAATTGCCCAATATCTTTGAGACTACTTGATCAAATGATCTAAAATTTTCAGGAAAGTTGATGGCCAACAAGTTCTTTTGATTGCCGCCTCAAACATCCAAATCGATTCATTAGTTAAAAAGTTACAAAGAATTTACATGCATACACACACACACACACACACACACACACACGCACGCACGCACACACGCGCGCGCGCGGACACACACACACACACGCACGCACACACGCGCGCGCGCGGACACACACACACACACACACGAACACGGACATACACACACGGACATACACACACGGACATACACACACTCGGACACACACACACACACACGGACATACACACACTCGGACATCATTCTGAAAATAGTCGGAATAGCTTCCTAGGATCTCAAAACGTCGACATCTGATGAAAACTCGATTTTCGAAAATCGGGGTAAAACCAATAACTTCCCAAATTATGGAAAATTCACAATTTTCTTAGCGGGAAGTTAAAAAAAATTAAGCAATGTTTTGCCTCTCGGTATTTCTCATGTTTACGCAATAACCGGAGCTCGTAAAAAAATTTTGATTAAAAGCATCAAAACTAGAGATTCCCAGCCATAAAGTGCTGTTTTTAAATCTCGATATGACTGTTTTTCACAAAGTTACAGCCTTCCAAAAATCACTAAAAAATTTAGAAAATTTTTCTAATCCTTCAATTTTTTACGTTAGTGTATCACGCTGGATTTTTTTTTCAAGTATTCCCCCCCCCCTTCTTCAAATACTTCCAGAAATTTTATTGGTGTATATTGACTCTTGAAACTCATACAGCTGCCCCCAAATTTACCAATTTCACAAAAATCGTGTTTTCAAATATGCCTCCTTTAATTTCTTGGCACTACATCTGATTGCCTCAGAAGAAGACCTTTCGAATACTATAAGTGTAAATTAAATGAAATAATCCTTACAGCCACCCCTAACTTATTAACTCAATATTAAGTTTTGTTTATCTGTATTTACTTTTGAAAATATTTTTACTCTGTACAATTTTTGTAATTCCATTCAAACTCGTTGTAATGATTGGTTTCACTTTATTTTCATACTTAGATATCTCAAAAAATAAGACGGAAAAATTGTAGAACCTTGCGCAATGATCTGAGGTATAAATGGGCAAGAGGGCCCTTAAAAATGTAAGTGTTCAAAATTATTTCCTCAAGACAGCCATCCAAATGTCCTGACACTGCTTTCGTTCCTGACATTTCTAAGATTTTTGGCACTCCTGACACTCCTGACACTGCTTCCGTTCCTGAAACTTTTGAGACTTCTGCCATTCCTGGCACTCCTGACACTTCTTTCGTTCCTGACTTTTCTGAAATTCCTGACATTCCTGGCACACCTGATACTCTTCAGATTGGTTGTATTCTTGACTCTCCTGATACTTCTAACATTCCTAACACTCTTGAACCTATCTCGTTACTTATGATGAAAGGAGGTGGTTGTTCGACTACTGCTTCACTCGATATGTACGATATAATACGAAACGAAGGTAAAGGGAGCTGTCTTTTTAGGGCACTCTCCCAAGCTTTGTTTGGCCATGAAAATGAGCACAGCCACCTTCAGTTCATCATAGTCCAAACTGTTTTTGAAAACTGGGAAACTGAAAAACATTATCTTCTGTTGGGTTATGATGTTTCAACTTTTCAAACACGTAATCAATATAAAAGATCATTGAGTAAAACTTCAGAATTTGCAACACAGTTTGAAATAAATGCTTTCTCTAAAATATTTAACATCCCTGTTAGGGTGTTTATCAAAAATTTTAGTACTGATACGATATTTTCCCTTCAATCGACTTTTTCTGAGAAACCTGTTGCAAATGAAGATGATTACATTAATTTGTTGTTTAGTGGTAATTATAATGAGGGTCATTTTGAATTATTAAAAAACAAAACTATAAAAAATGTAAAATACAATTTGAATTCTTTTCAATCTAAGTTTACTTACAAGCTCTGCTTACATCAGAATAAATTTTGTGAATTTAATAGTATTAAATATATTGAAAAAGAAAATTTGAGCAACGTAGATATAGTTGAACCCGAGATTTCTATCAGTTCTAAAGCGAACAGTAGTTCTATGATTAATAATAGTGATAATGATAAATTAACTAGTGTTAACGAAGATAAAAATTATAATAGTTTGATCTGCAAAATAAATACTTTATTGAGTGATTCTAAGTCTAGTTCTAGCAAAGATATTGAAGATAAGTTTTGTAGTTTAGATAATATTAAATCTGAAAATCTTGGTATTTTAAAAAATAATAAATTTTATAATACAAATGTCGCTGAAAAAGATGTTAATTTAGATCAAGATAAAACCGTGACTTTTACACCACTTCAAGGTTCAAGTAATCTTTCGACTTCGCGTACTGATAATAAGGATCTCTTTAATTTAATTGAGTCTGATCATGAAGATCATGATAAAAATATTCTTCCTTCACCTGCAAAGTCGATTTTATCGGACAGTGAATTTACCTTATCGAATGACGAAGATTGCAGTTCAGATAATGCTGAAGAAAAAGAAAAGATTCGAAAAAAATAAAAAAAAAAATAAACAATTGTCTGATAATGAAGAAAATGATATTGAAATGAATACTGTTCGAGCAAAAAACAAAAATATTTATGGGGAATATTTAGGAGAAGTCTCATTCCTTACGAGTAAAGTAGCAACAAGAGAAAATTATATGAGCGTTGATTTATTGCGAGCTGTAATAAAAGAATATATGAGAACTGAGTTAAACTGCTACTGTCCATTGGCTTTTGAATCAGGGTTTCGAGAAAACAGTGTAAATGTAGTTGAATATGCACACTGCAAAGTCACAAGTCATGGCGCCAAGTATAAATTTGAAGTTATTGAAAGAGATGGTCACTACGTTCAACTTGATGTATCCAGTAATATGAAAATCGAATTTCCACATAAACCTCATGACGATCCATTCACTCAGCTTACAGGTCCTCGGCGAAAGCAGTTTTTCAAACTTTCGAAATATCGATCTAGTAGAGATCTGTATCTCGATAATTGTTGTGAAAGTTATCAGGAATACAATGTAAAAGGTTATACTGATAAAGAAGTAAAAATGGCCACCGTTGAAAAAGTAGTCTCTGAAGGTAAAGTAGCAAATCGAAAAAAACTGAAATTATTAGATCTTAGAGATGTTGTGCAACAATGGATCGATGATGATAATCTTAAAGATAAATTTATTCGAGAATGTAAGTTGTCATTAATAATAATATTGGGTAGTGAACAACAATTAGAAGTAATCAACCCTGCCATTCCTGCTATTGCTCATTCAGACTCAACTGGTGCACATGTTAAAATTCCTGGTGATTTTCATTGTAAACGAGTTTATTACTATGCATTAGTTTACAAAGCCACAAAGTCTACTATTCCTTTATGTCAAATGATAACTAGTAAAAATGATGAGGATTCCATTTCCAATTTTTTAAGGTTACATGCTGACGTTGTCAAAAATTATTTCGTTAAATGGCCTATTAAAGCAGTAGTCACTGATTGGAGTTGGCCGTCTATGCATAGTGTTTTAAAAGTTTATAATAATATGGGTATAAATGAATATTTACAAATTACATTCGATTATTATATAGATAATACCAAAATTCCCAGAAATATGAATCTCAACCATAACAAAGCAATTCTCATGGAATGTATGGGAAAGTTGATACTTTGTCGAAGCAAAGACGAAATGGACGTTACATTTAAATTAATTGCGAGCATATTGTTGACAAAGGATGAAAAATCAGCCGATCGTTATATGGTTGAACTTGGAAAATTACCGGGTGACAGAAATAATGATATTACAGGTCTTTTAATAGAAACTGATACATTTATTTCTGAAATCGACGAGACTGATGGTATTCACCTTGAACTGTTATCAAAAACAATTAAATACCAACCAATTTATCAGAAATCACCATTTTTTGTTCATTTCTCGGGTATTATTGAAGAATTATTAATCAATTTTGCTGAAAGAGAAAGTAATGTACAAAATGTTACAAATCGATATAATAGCAAAGAATTTTTAGATTATTTGTTACAATTTTTTATGGCGTATGCTTCTCTATGGAGTGGTATATTATTAAATTTAGTAGATGAAAGCATTTCACAAGTTTCAAATGCTTATTCGGAATCACATAATAAGTCATATAAGCGTAGAATCTTAGATGATAATAAAAAAAATAATACGATCGGCGATACAATTAGAGCTTTGAAAGATGACATTGATTGTTTACTTGCAGAGGAATACTTATTTAAATTAAGAACCGATGATACCGTAGAGATTAAAAAATATCCACCTGTCGTAGAACCTGCTGCTAATCATAAAGCAAAAGATCCGTGGGGGAGAACCCGAAAAGATATTGAAGCAGTGAAACCAAAAAAAACACGTAGTAGATATATTTCGGGTCAAAATATTATTAGAATCAGTAAAAAAATTGTCGAAATTGATTCCCAAACAGAATTACCGTTAAATAATGATATTAGTGACAATAATGATGGAATTAAGAAAAAACGGTCCAGTAGATCGAAAAAATCAGATGATAAAGTTAAGAAAATAAAACGAGATAAAAATAATACTGTACTTGTCTCTCAAAGAGATAAGCTGATAGATAGCTTACCTAATGGTCTAGTAAATTCAGTCGTTTATTATGTTAATTCTAATTCAGCCCTTCTTAAATTTTCTCGTTATTCTGCAGATCAAAAAATATTTTACGGTTTACATGAATTTGAGTTAACACCAAGAGAATTTCATACAGTAGTTAGTAAAGAAGGATGGATAGACGGAGAAATAATAGACTCGTTTGTATCAACCTTAATGAAACAATGGCGCGATATAACTTCTGTTCCTACTGATTTACTGTATCCTATACTTGGTCCTACGTGGAGATCGGTAAAAAGAAATAAATTATTTATTCATAAACTTAATAAAGAGATCGGTAATATTATATTATTACCTTATTGCTATCAAAGTCACTGGCGCCTACTTCTTATGAATAGAAAATCGCAAAACCTATTGCTCTTAGATCCATTAGAAAAAAGTACCGATATTTATAGTTGAAGAAGCATTAGTCAAATTCATAGAAGAATGTGATGTAAGGAGTCCATTTGGGAAATTAAAAAGGGTTAAATGGAGATCACGTACAGAAGATACCAAAAGACCATATCAGGCGATAAATGATACATCAAATTGTGGTGTGTACTGCATGTATTATATATAATGTATTTATGAAAATACTGCGTTCGACATTAATTTTGATCCCGATGAATTTCGCAGAACAATTGCTCACAGATTGTGTTCAGTCATGAGCTTGATTAATTTGAATCAAGCTTCGTGCATTTCCGCTCGGTTCGGGAGTTGCCGAGCTCGCTACTGACTGAAGGTCAGAATAGTGCCGGGTCACTCGCTATTTGGGCCCGGCACATACAAAATCTAACTCAGGATCGTGTCAAGACGTCCTGAGAACCCGCTACAAGCTGACCAATCACAAAATTCGTCTTATATTGGTCAGCCTATGAGAGAGCTCGCTATCAACTGCTACCTGTTGGCGCGCTTTTAAGCCAATAGGAAAATTCGCTATATGCAGCAAGTCTGCCACGTCGACACCAAGCTCCTCGACGACTCAACGACGCTACCAATTTTCATTCAACAACGTGCTTCGCTACTTGCAACCTCGTGCTTGAACCGCTTCAGTAAATAATTTGTGTGAAATTATAACTAAATCGCTACGCTAAATTATCCTCAATATTTAGACAGTATATCAAGGCTGCTATTTATTGAGAATAAATAAATTGTTCTTCCGCTAATAATTAATTGTTAATTAATTATTGCTGACTTAACCGCTACTGACCACGTGTCAATTTATACGTGAATAAAATACCTGTGAGTTTGCTTTCGCTATCGCGTATTATTTTCTAGTCGCATTCGGTTGAACATAAGTTCTCATAATTTTTAAGGTGTAAATAAATGTAAATAAATCTATAATTTATTTTGTGATAAAATCTGAGTAATTTTTAATTGTTTAACCAACCTCGCCTAAACCAGATCCAATTAGTTTATTCGCTCATTTTACAGATTGATACTTGATTCTGATGATGTCCGACACTGTTGTTTATTTTGTTTAAATAAAATAGATTATAAATCTGATAAAATTGATTGTATTAAATGCAAACGTGCTATACATCAATATTGTAGAGAGAACGATGGTAATGAGACAGAGAATGGAATAAAAGATGATGAATTAAAACTTAAAACTAAAAAGAGAAAAAGAAAACAACAATCAAATTTATCAACATTTATTTGTCGACTTTGTAGAAAATATGATAGTAAGTCATGAAAGAAAAGTCTGACAAATAAATGTTGTTAAATGTGAATTAATTGTTGTTTCCAACATTTTTAAAATCTCTTAATTATAAATTCCTTTCGAATAGAAAAAAAATTGCCATTACATCAATCCATCGTTTCGTCAATCACGTTTAGTTAAGAATGTGATCCCATATGGTCATCGTAGCTAGTCATACGGCTACAGAAGTAATCCGCTTGCCACCATTTGCCGTTTGATAAGCTGCCGTTACAATATGGGATACCTTTCTTAACTAACCTCTAAATAGATGACGGAGTGTCGTGGTGAGGAAACTATTTCGTAATGATCAGATTTTTTTTCCTATGAGAAGTATTTCACATCCTGTTATTTCTGCGTCATATCTGCTTCATTCAATTCTATTCTAGACATTATTGGTGTACAATACACTAATTTTATTCGATTTACAATTTATTTTGTACATAAAAAAAAAAACAATACTCTCAAACATCATATTTAAGTATTAATTTGATAGGCACAGTTTTGCTTTTATCGTAGAGATAAAAATCATTATTGAATTACTATTTCATTTAATACATTCTGTAATTTTTACAAGCCGTACATGATTTGTGCACATCTTTTATAAGTAGAAATGATCTTATATGGTTATCTTTTGTCCGTACTTTATATAACAATGATTATTTTAGCACCTATAATGTTCTAACTACAATTCATTTCTTTGTGAACTGGATATATATACTTTTCAGCTTCTTAAATATCTGTAATCCTACCAAAAACAGATTCTCTGTAAAACATCGCGCCAAGTACACGTTTAAAATTTTTTACAAATAAGAAAAAATTATTTTTTACAAAAAAAATAAATCAAATCGAAAAAATACCAAAAGTACCTAGTATGATGCAAAATCATAACAAACATTTTCATGAAATTTAAAAAAAAAATTGTATAACAAAATTTCAATGTACTTGGTGTGCGTTACTACATGTACTCAAGCAAAATTAATTTCTAATAAAATCAAACATGTTTTTTTTTACTCTTTTGTAAGCACACCAAGTACATTGAAATTTTGTTATACAATTTTTTTTTGAAATTTTATGAAAATGTTTGTTATGATTTTGCATCATACTAGGTACTTTTGGTATTTTTTCGATTTGACTTTTTTTTTGTAAAAAATAATTTTTTTTTTACTTTTAAAAAATTTTAAACCTGTACTTAGCGCGACTTTATACAGAGAATCTATTTTTGGTAGGATTTTAAGTACTTGGTATTTTTTCGATTTGATTTATTTTTTTTTGTAAAAAATAATTTTTTCTTATTTGCAAAAAATTTTAAACGTGTACTTGGCGCGATGTTTTACAGAGAATCTGTTTTTGGTAGGATTTGTTTTCTTTTTGTCGTGTTGATTGTGAATAGTTTTAATGCATACTATTAAAAATCGACTTCCAAACTAAACTCCAAAAATCCGTCTTAAAGTAATGCGTAGTCGTGATATATAACACGTGAGGGTATACTGTTTATAGTATTATTTTTTAGAAACAATATAATAGTACTAACTAATAATTTAGTACTGCCAAACATTATAACCTGCTTGATCTATTTTTATAAGACAAATAGTTGCAGTTATTTAACGACAGTCCCCATTAAAATTAACGTCAAATATATTCATCAACGTCGGGCTTTTCTGTTAATAATTTTAAATATCAAATGGTTTAGTGGTTTGACCCCTCTTTCAGCATCTTTCATCTATTACAACTAGCAAGTGGTGCAAAGTACTTATCCTCCCTCTCCTTTGACCCAAGGGTATGCTTTTCTTTTTTTTTAGAATTTCCATGGACATATGAATATATATATATATATATATATATATATATATATATATATATATATATATATATATATGCACTAGCTATTGCTTGCGCGCTTCGGTTGACACGTCGTAATGTTGGATGAGTCTTTATTTTTTATTTATTATTGACATCGACATCTTAACATTTACCGTTTAAATATTCGTAAATATACTTATTCTCTTGCACTTTTCTACGGAAAAAAAAAATTGTAAGTGGTTTTGAAAATTTTTAGAATCATCTGATGTGTCATTAGTTGTTAGTCTATAATAATGACTTAATTAGAGAAAATTATGCGTATTTTCGACGCAAGTAGTAAGTAAAAATATTTCAATTGATCTACATATATATATTGGGTGTACAAATTAGTTCGGTCTGTTTTAAAAAGATGGCTCTGGCTGTCATGAATGTTTTATTGTGACAGTTGATCTCGGTGGTTTCAGAGAGGTTAGACATCTGTCAATAACATTCCGTTCCCATCACTTCGAATTTCGTAAAAGTACTTGTTTTTAATTTTTTTGAATATGTCAAATTTTGTGGTTACTAAGCAGCATCTGCGGGAGGTTTTAATTTTTTGCTTTAATTGGAAGAAAAGTGCAGCGGAAGCGCATCGAATGCTTGTGGAAGTTTATGGTGATAATGCTCCAACTGATAAATCATGTAGGGAATAGTTCCGACGTTTTAAGGATGGTGATTTCAGCGTTGAAGATAAGCCTAGACTCGGACAACCAAAAAAATTCGAGGACGAAGAATTAGAGGCATTACTCGATGAAGATCGAAGTCAAACACAAGAAGAGCTTGCAGATAGTTTAGGAGTGACTCAACAAGCAGTTTCTGTACGATTTAAGTCCATCGGAATGATTCAAAAACAGGGATACTGGGTTCCTCATGAATTGAAACCAAGAGACGTTGAAAAGCGATTTTTCACTTGTGAGCAGTTGATTCAAAGGCAAAAAAGAAAGGGTTTTTTACATCGAATTGTTACTGGAGATGAGAAATGGATATTCTACGATAATCCCAAGAAGAAAAAATACTACGATAAGCCTGGTGAATCGTTACCATCGACCTCGACATCAACAGAAAAGCGAAATTTGAGTTCAAAAGTCATGCTGTGTATTTGGTGGAACCAAAAAGGTGTTGCGTACTATGAGTTGCTACAACCTGGCGAATCTATTACGGGCGATCGGTATAGGTTACCATTAATTCGATTGAGCCGTGCATTACGTGAAAAGCGGCCGGAATACGAACAAAGACATGATAATGTTATTCTTTTGCACGACGACGCTCAACCTCATGTCGCAAACGTCGTCAAAAAATATTTAGAAACACTCAAGTGGGATATTTTACCACACCCGCCGTATTCTCCGGACCTTGCTCCTTCGGATTACTGGTTATTCCGACAGATGCAGCACGACTTGGCACGTCACCGGTTCACTTCTTTTGCAAAAATAGAAAATTGAATCGGAAGTTGGATTGCCTCGAAAAACGAATCATTTTTTCGAGATGGAATTCGAAAATTGCCTGAGAGATGGGAAAAAGTAGTAATCAACGATGGACAATACTTTGATTAATCTATTAATTTATTTAGATTTAAAAATAAATATATTTTTAACAACAAAAAACGGACCGTATTAATTTGTACACCCAATACATATATATATATATATATATATATATATATATATATATATATATATATATAGCACTAAATTGCCTGATTTTGGTACTGTCTAGCGGATATAACTATATATACAACGAAAGGGTTTAAAATTTTGACGTAAATATTGACTGCAAGTTGTTTCCAACGTTCGTAGAAAGTTGACGATAATCTACTACCGCAACCTGTCACCAAACTTTCTGAGAAAATTGAAGGCAACTTTTCGTCAATCCTGTCAACTAAGGGAATGCCAGCTATTGGCATACATTGGAACAGTATTTGCGGCCAACTTGATAGCAAGTTGCAACAGTTGGTTGCCACTAGCTCGCTTCCAAATTGATTATCAGAAATCGCTTAATGAAGTTGTATATTTGAGCTCCAACTTAACTCCTCATTATAAACCAACTCAATATAAACCGATCCGATTTATTTCAATTGCAATCGTTTGTTGGTCGTTTGTCGATCAATGTTGACCTATCAAAGTTGTTTGAGGGTTAATTGCTTAATTATGAAAAAGTAAATAAAAATTAACCTTTAATTTTTTTCATTGAACCCTTCTATTTCGATATTTTTTTTATTTTTTTATTTAAATTGCTAGGAAACCGTTTGTCGGTGATTGTTGGTGAAATCAAATAAAACAGTAATTTATTTATAACAAAAATGTAATTAAAAAACTAGAATTTCCATTAGTAGTCTTCAATAAATAATATTTTTTTTTTTTTTTGTATAATGATATTTTGTTTTTGTATAATGATATTAAATCTTCCGTTAAAAAATTAACTTAAAAAAAAATTATTTGCTTCCATTGATTAAAAACCTGATTTCCAAATTTCGCCAATAAGGTATTGACAGGTAGCGCCACAATGTTGGTAGATGTACGAAATTACCCTAAAAACCACTTTAGATTAAAACTGACAGTAATTTGACAATTGAAATTATCAAAATGTGCTGCCTGAATTGGCCGACAATTTGATAGCAAAACTTGAAAATAAAATTAGCGGTTAATTTTTTTTTTAATTTAGAAGTTACTTTTTTTACTAGAAAAAAAACCCTAATAAAAGTTCCCATGAAATTTTTGTCAAATGTCTGTCAAATTCGGGCTTTTCCGTTTTTGACGATAATTCGTATACGACTTTCAAAATGAATTTGCATTCGAATTCGGGTAGTAAATTTACGTCAAATTGTATAGCAAGTTGTATGCAAATTCTCGTCAAAAACGGAATAGCCCGAAGTTAACAGACATTTGAGAACAATTTCATAGGAACTTTCCCTAGGGTTTTTTCCTAGCCAAAAAAAGTAACCTCTAAATAAAAAAAAAAATTAACCGCTAATTTTTTTTTTTTTAACTTTTGCTATCAAATTGTCGGCCAATTCAGGCAGCACATTTTGATAATTTCAACTGTCAAATTACTGTCGATTTCAATCTGGAGTGACTGTTAGGGCAGTTACGGCAGACGTCAACTAACTCTAATAGCACAATTTGCTTGAGCAAAAGTTTACTGTACAAAAGTTTCGTTAAATTTTTCCTCAAATTTCCGTCAACTTTGGACTTTTCCATTTTTTACGACAAGTTGTATGCAACTTACTGTTGAATTTGACGTAAATTTACTGCCCGAATTTGAATGCAAATTCACTTCAAAAGTTGACTAGAAAAAAGTTGTCTTTAATTTTCAGGCAAATTTTATGTCAATTTATCGTTAATTTGACTTGAAAAATTGTTAAGTATATTTTTACGCTCAAATTGTAGACAATTTTACGTATCGATTTGCATGCCTTCTGAAATGGTAAGAATGAACATTATCGACCATTTTTTTTCGGACAAATTTATCTTAAAATTGAAGAAAAATTAACCTCAAATTTTTATTTTCAACTTTTGCTGTGATATTGTCTGCAGATTCAGGCAGCAGATTTCAGGTAATTTCAACATCAAATTACTATCAATTTCAATGCTATTAGGGTAAGTTTAGTAATTCCAGCTATTGGCCGTGCTTAGCTGAATTAAGTCCTCTGTGAATTAAGTTAAGATTTAGCATAGTAGAAGCAAAGCATACTTATTAGACTAAATCTTAACTAAATCTTGTTAGGCACACGTATAGGATTTAGTTCGGCCAAATACGGCCATTAATGACAACATCTGTACCTATCATCGCGCTAAATGACACGGTTTTGGTACCACCTTTAAAAGCCACACTCTAAATATAATTGCTTAGCAAGTTCTGCAGTGAAACATTTACGGGTAACTTAACAATAAGTTTCTGGGAAGTCATGGCTGGATAATACTTGCGTGCAAATTGATGCAAATCAACTACCGTCTGAACGTAATTTGACAGAAAAACTTGTCATCAATTTGAAGTGAAACTTACAGTCAACTTAACGTCATTGTCTGACAGTAACACTTGGTCGAATTGAACTCAAGTTACAGACAATTTACTGTCAACTTGAAGGTAACTGTTTGCTCTCTAACACTTTTCCTTCGAATTGGCTAATACGGCAGTAGCTTGAAGTTAACTCACGGTTGGAGGCTATCAGGGACCTGGCGAATATAACTAGAGAGAACATACAACATTCAAAATTTTTTAGCAATCCACAAATTATATTTCCTAAATGAAAGGTATTATTTGACGCAAAATTTAGTTTTAGTCAATAATAATAACTTAATTAGAGATAATCATACGGATTTTCAATGCAATCACTAAGTAAACATTATACTTTAATTGATCACTTCATAAATATATATACATAGCACTAATTAAAAAGTTGGTGTCAATTAAATGTGACCAAATTGGTGACTACTTTCCGCTTTTGGAAGAGTTCCTATAAGTTGTTATCAAGTTTCTTATAACTTGGCAACCAGTTGCGGCTAATTTAAGGAAATGCCAATTTCTGCGGTCAACTTGATGACAAGTTGCGGCAATAGATTGTCGTTAGCTTGCTGTCAGCTTGGCTATCAAGGTTGATACTGCTTAGCGAATAGAACTACACCATAAGGACGTTAAACATGAGTTTTACATAATTGTCAAAGTTTTTTTTGCAACTATATAAAAGCATTCCTAACAGCACAGTTTGCTTTAGCAAAAGTTTACTTATAAAATTTTCCTTGAATTTTTCATAAAATTTATGATTATGAAACGAATTTATTTATGCTCATAAAAAATTTGCATACGAAACTATAGTAAAAAAATACAGACTGAAGCACCGCTGGTGGCGAAAAAACAAATCACTGCTACAGAAAAATTTCAATATTTACTGAATCATGGCATTTCTTACAACTTTTTATTCTCTGGCAGTGCCCTTTTCGCATGAAAAAATTTGTAAAAGGATTAAAAATGGGGGTACTATAGTATATGCTGGCCTAATTTAATTATTTAAATTAGTTATCGTAACTAAAATTGGTAAAGTTTCATAATTTTATGACGAACAATCAATCATCTTTCGATTGCAAAAGGAATTTTCTAGATATTTTGTTTTTTAAAAAAGTTTTTAAAAATTGGAGCTAAATACCGTTCTGTCTACGGTATAGAGACACGGTAGGCTAGCGCCATGACACTTCACACATATATATGTGTCTGAACGTGTACTTGGCGCGAGACACTACCGTGTCTCCTGATTTTAGTAAACAAAGATACAAGCAGTAGTTTTACAATTTTCTTTTTGTCAATAAGTTGGTAACTGTTTTTTATAGTCAAAATCATATGATATTCCATTTCTTTTACTTGATTTATTTATAAATATGTTATTTTCATTCATCTGACTAACTAATTATCAAGTATGCGACGAAATAAATTAGTGAGAGCACATTCGTATAACCGGTTATTATTTCAATGTGTTCGATACATATGTGTATATTAATTACTTAGAAGTCAATTAATTCATCTTGATGAATTTCTGTACTATATCGATTGGTGAATGACAAAAATTTCTATACTTTCGAAATAATTTTTCAATTTGCTCCCTACTGCTGAAAACTAAGATGCATAGAATTTTAATTAGCATATAAATATCTTGATTTACTTATCTATTAATTAATTATGTATTAGTGTCAATATTAATTTTATCTTACTTGATTTTCTTAATTTTTAAACATCTGCTTTATCGGTTTTAGGCATTTTTAATTCATACTAATAGTGTTATTTAATGATGACTCTGTAATGGAATTATTTTTTAAATTTCTTATTACGGATTTTAAAAAAAACTTCTCCGGAATCGTATTCTGTGTTTCTTTTAGATTTCACTAATTCGTTATTTTACTACGAATTCTCTCAAGTTCACGATTTTTTTTTAATATTAGCAATAAGTTACACGATAGATATTTTCATTCAATCATAAATATTATCATTATTTAATTTCGATAATTATTCTTTGGAATTAGACTTTCGAATAGTAATTTTTAGCTTGCTGATTTGTAATTTTTTTTTTTTTTAATAACGTGAATATGTTACTTTATGTATTAAACGAAAGCATTTGTTATTGGAGAAAACTTGAATTAACTAAATTTACTATAAACTCTTTAGAAATAGTAATGAGGAAAAGCTGTAACAAATGTTCAATTGATTGTTTACTATAATATTTATTGATAATTTTCAGTTCATTCTCTTTATTAATGTTAAAATGATATTTAATACAAACTTTAATCAATATTCGAGACTTGACTTCAAAAAGGTGATTTATAAATACTTAATTGTTGTTATAACTGATTTGAAGGAAAATATCAGAATTTTGAAGTGCTAGATATATCAGTATGTGGTTACTAATAAAAGTATGATATTATTATTTTCAATACTTGGTATTGCTTTCCTTTGTTTTGATATAATAATGAATGGACTTTTTTATAACTACTTAACAATATTTTCGTGGTTGGTTTAAATTGAAACTGTAAAAAGTATGAACTTTCTTATCACTCGATTAAAAATATTGTTAAAAGGATAGTATTCATATCTTTCGATATCTTTGTAATTTTGTTACGATATATGAACAGTGCAACTTGCAATAATAATATTTTATAATTTTTCATATTTATATGAGCAGCGTTTATAATTTGTACATAATCATTTATATTATCATAATTGTAAACGTTGGAACTATGCATTGACACTAACTTCTCTTAGTTTATAGCTAAAAAAAGATCTTTAATAAAATAATTTTCGACAGTTGTATATAATCTATAAAATAATAATCAATTTTTTATACTTACTGTTTATCATTTGATTAAATGCATCATAGACTAAGTGACATATTAACTCAAGTATAGAAATAAACTCATTCGTCATCGTCAATCTCAAGTAGATTTTTAATTTATGTCAGAAATATATAATGAGCAGTATAGAACGGATTAAAAAGTTAATTACATCTATTCGTTCATAAAAAATATTATTGATAGCATTTAAACGACTAAATAAAAAACGTCTAGAATTTTATAATCATTAATTTATTTTTGCTTAATATCTTTTAGATAATGGTAAGTAATTTTCGATTGCTTACGAATTACTTCAGAAGTTTTTTAAACGGTACATGTACTGCTTGAGAAAATCATATTACTAAGATGAAATTTTGAAAGGTAAAAAATTCGTTATAGCTTAAAGGATTTCATTATATGAAAATGGATTGTATCATAAGGTTTATACAAGAATTAAAATTTTTTATTATTTAATAATACATCAATTTGAAGAAAAAACTTTTTTTTATCAGTAACGTCGTAGTTTCATTTGGCAACGTGATCCATGATTTTGCATTGTACATATTATCTTTAATTTGCTTTAGTTTAACGTAAACATCTATCTAAAAATTAATTGACAGTACTGTTCTAATTATTTCATATGCACATGAATATTATATCTCACAATAAATTAAGTACATTATAGTTTCCTATTGCTACTTTATCAGTGATGGATAATGAATCTGTATTTATTTTAATGATAGATTTTTCAATCATTGTCATGTATATTGTTTATTTATTTAGAGATTATTTGAATTTTCTACTTCTCCAGTAACTATCTGCCGCAATATTTGCATAGTTTAATAGTAAAATCACTGTAACATGGGATGTATCGATTTGTAAGTGAGAAAATATTATTATACTTATGACACGAATATTAAAGCTGTCATTATTGTCATCATAAAAAGTCAGACAGTGATGAACTTTGTTTGATTGGAAAAGTTATTTTTTTATTTCTTCTATTTAATATGTTTTCAATGCCGCAGTTGTAAATGATAAATTTATTTTTTTTTTACATAACAATGTTTTTTGTAAATTTCATATTATCAAAATTTTGAAATTTATCATAGCTTATCAAATGTTGGGTATCTATTATTAGCATCACACAATGAGTATTAATATTTTGTAGATAATAGCTATTTTTCTATTGCACGACAATACACATAATTTCTCAGCAATATTATTTTTACATAGAACTGCTGGATGCGCTTAAACTGCTCATATTTTATAATTTATTATCCATCTTATAAGTGTACTATCTAATTTACATAATTTATTATTATTGATAGAGCAAAGATTGAAGTAATGACATTGACATAAAAAAAAAATATTCTGATCATAACGAAACAGTTTCCTCACTATCGCGATACTCCGTCATCTATTTAGAGGTTAGTTAAAAAAGGTATTCTGTGCAGTGATGGCAGCTTTCTAACGGCCACTGGTGGCAAGCGGGATTCAACTGTGACGTACGAATAGCTAGCAAAACCATACAAGAATATTTTTATAACTAAACGTGATTGACGAAACGGTGGATTGTTGTAATGGCAATATTTTTTTTTATGCATAATTGATTATGTGGATCTTCAAATTTTTTATTTCATTTTTTTCTTTTTGTTTCGTTAACTAATCTTTATAATTATGGTAAAAGACTTAGTACCCCATCAAGTAACTAATACCCGATAACGCCATGTATTTTGTATATCTATATTTAGTAAAATTTAGCAAATAGAAATATACTTATATATGAGTGATCAGGTACTAGTTTCCTGATCGGATACTGGGTCTCTTACTTAATATTAATAATTACTATTGTCCAATAGATTAATGTGATCATCACTCGAGAACTAATTGTATATTTAAAATTCAAAAATTTCAAAAATTTTTCTGATTTATTATTTTAAATCATATAACTATAACTTTGTGTACTTGAAAATCGGAATGTTTCTTGCGGAATGAAAATAAAAAATTAAAATGAAAGGAAAAAATTAATTGGATCGAGATTTCTGAATTGTTTCGCATGAAGGCTAGTACGCCAGTCGAAAATTGCGACGGCCACATATTACTCCTTAAGTCACCTGCAAGCAGTCAAATTACACAAATATTTTTCATTTTCGTTGCGTGAAAAACGTTCCGATCTTCATATATATATAACTTTTTTGTTAAACTAAAATAAAGTAAGAGCAACAGTATCCAGCCCCATACCAGTAGCCAACCACTTCATGTTAAATTATATCTATAAATATTTTAAGCCAATGTTAAAGCATATGTCCGGCTGGCTACTGGTCTATAGGGGCTGGGTATTGGTTCTTTACGCTACATGTACATATTATTTTGATAGAGATTTATGCTCTTCGTGTACCTAATATACCATCGTTAATGCAATAAAAGTATAATTTTTCTGTACATAAACATAAATAAATGCACTAGAATTATCATTATATTTGTAAATAGATAATATTAAAATTTATAATCAGCAATAAACTTGTTTTTTGTATTCAATTTATAAAATTTTTTGCAAATTGTTATTTTGAACTAATTAGTATACATTATATACTAATTAAAATTCATCTTTCGAGTAAATATTTTGGTAAATGAGAAAGAAAGAGATTTTGTTTCAATATTAATAATCTCTATTAAAAAATAAATGTGAGATTGCATGGGAAGCCATAGAAATCTATATTGGAAAGTATGGATTTACGTAAGAATCCATAAGAATTGATGTAAGTATCCATGTAAGGAATCACGGGAATCTGGAATCCCATATGGAAAATCCACATAGAGAAATGTTAGTACCTTAATTTCAATAAATTAATATAAGAATATGGGTTTCTATAGAATTAATTTCTGTAAAATTTTCGCCGAATCAAAACTAGGTGTAAATATTCTACAGAAAAAGAGATTGTCTCAGTAATTTTTTCATAATTTTTGGAGGGGCCATAAGTCACCGTCTGTAGTCATATAGACTTCTCTAGCGTAAGGGTAGGTGAAGGGTTTGATTCCACAAAATCGGAATAGTGTGTAAATATTCTACATAAAAAGAGAATGTCTCAGTAATTTTTTCATAATTTTTGGAGGTGGTATGATGGACCTTTTAAATCTACTTCTTGTGGGGGTTAGATATATAAGGGTGGTTTCGGTAAATTGTCCATTTGACCCTTGTGTACACGAATCTGTGCCCCTAACACTTAACCTCGAGTATTTACGACCTTAGATAATTTTTTAATTATTTAGATAATTTTGTTCAATGAACGTTTGGAACTTCAGTTACATGAGATCTTTTTAATTTTCGGGTGAAACTATCAGATTTATTACAAAATGTTATAAGGTCTTTTGTATTGACAATTTCATTTTCTACAAATTATTATCAGTCAAGTTTTTTTAAATTCCGCATTGTTTTCTAGTTATTTTCATTTTAATTTCAAGCTCATAAAAAAGTGGTTCTGATCGATTTTAAGAGCTCGACATTAAAATGGGAATAACTAAAAAACAATGCGGAATTTGAAAAAACTTGACTAATAATAATTTGTAGAGAATGGAATTGGCAACAAAAAACTTTCTAACATTTTGTGATAAATCTGATAGTTTCACCGGAAAAGTAAAAAGATCTCCCACTTTACGTCGAGCTCTAATAACTTCTGAACCGGTGGATTTATCAAAAAATGATAAGAGCTCAAAATTTAACTACCACCATATTTTAAGATACCCTTTCGATTTTTCAATGTTCATAAAAAAAAAAAAAATAGTCCCCTAATTTGAAACAGTCTATCGTTTACGCAAATCAGCGATTCCTTCTGCGGCGGATGCATAGATTTTGAAATATAGAATATAAAAATAAGATGCCCAGCAATGCACCAGGAGTGAAAACTTGTTTACCTTCAAAAATATGACGGAAGTGTCTGACAGCTTCATAGATGGCGTGAAGTTCACGATCGTACGTCGATAATTTTTGAATAGATGGCTGTAGTTTTCTGCTAAAGAAAGCAAGTGGTTGCCATTCTCCGTCAACTAGTTGTTGTAGAACTCCACCAATGGCAGTGTTTGATGCGTCCGAGAAAATAGCCCAAGTTGCGTCGTCGTTTGGATGCGCAAGCATTGCAGCGTTGGCTAATGCCTGCTTTGCGTTGTCATAAGCCTGTCGAAGTTCTGGTGTCTCGACGATCAGCGTTAATCCTTTCACTTTTGGTCCCTCGAGCAGTTTATTCAGCGGGGCTGACGACGAAACGGCGGTTTGACGAAGCGAGAGAGTCGCTTTCCGCCGCTAGTGAGTCTCGTTCACGTTTCCCGAGAACTTGCATCCTGGCATACATTTGTACGCAATTTTACCAAACGGCGTGGTAATAACAGATGCCTGTTTTATCAAGTTTGCATGGCTTCGAATTGCTTTGGGAGCGTTGGTTTGGTTTTCAAGCTAGAGATCTGCCGCGGTTCTTGTTGAAAGCTGATGTCAGAGCTGCTACTTGCCGAGATAGTTCGCTGACTTGTCTCTGCAGCGCCATCGTCTCCTGGGAAGATGATGATGATGAGGCTAAAGCGGCGGTGTGAGTAACCGGAAACATCTCGTGTAACTTGTCAGCTGTTTTAGCTAACGCCTCGATGGTAACTGTGGTCGGAGAGATAGCTAGAAGCTCTTGTGTCTTCTAAGGCAAGTTTGTCAGCCATCTTGCTTTTAGAACTGCGTCATCGATGGTCGGCGCGAGTGATTTAAGATGGCGGAGAAACTGCGATGGGGATCGGTCACCGATCGCTTCGCCATCTAGAAGCTGACGTAGTTTAGCTTCTTCATACTTTGAGAAACGCGATGAGCGTGGCTTTCAACTCCGCGTGGTTGAATTTCTCTCTCTCAGTCGCTACGCCGTGAATTGCAAACTGAGCCTCGAGCTGCGCAAACTATAAACTCACTCGCTTCGGGTTGAAGTGAGGTGCCTTGAGAGAGTTGAGAATCAATGGTTTGGCATCCACGTAGACTTCGTCTTTCTTGCCGTCTGGATTAGACATCGTAAATGTATGTGGGACACTAACACGATAAAACTAACACAAAATTTTAATACCACTGTAAGCGGATTAGTGTCCGTCGAAGCTGACTCACCGCTTAGGAATGTTCAAGACGCTTCGAGTCGCACGAAAATTATCACTGGGCGAAAATTGAACGCGCACGATAATTTTACTCACTGTATTTTACAGCGGAATGCACTGATCACTTTTATCACAATTCAATTTGCATCCCGATGGTGTCCCTTAAATTATAAACTAGTGCGGCATATGTCCAAAATGCCCCGCAACACACCAGCCGTAATAAAAGGCTTGCACAACACTTAATTCACACACTTCACTGTTACAAAGAACTCGCGGAATTAATATGTCGCGATTAGCTATCAGCAAAGACGCGATGTTGTACACTTAACAAACTATTTGCCACGTGGAACGTGTGCACGAAATGGCGTCCTCTTGAAAATGACGTCGAGCAGTCACCAATGTAGTGACTGGGATTTGGTTCTTGGAACTTAATCACTAGGATAAATAAATTATCTGACTCCAATTGATTATATTAACAGAGTAATAAATAATTAGTTTTATCTAATAAATTATATAATACAAAATAATGCTGGTCGCATTAGATATGTGTTAGATAGTTGCCGTGTATCTCTCTATTGTACGCGTGTACTGTACTGTGTACTTGTGTGAACTGTTGCTACCGAATATCGTATCCGCGTGGGGGAAAATGTTCGGCGATCGATGGTTGACGAACTTATCCGAAATTATGAATATCAAATAATATAAGTAGTGACGTGGTCGCTATGTATGTATATATATATATATATGTATATATATATATATATATATATATGTATGTATAGATAGATAGATATATATTAGTTGAGACTGTTCATAAACTATGTACTATACGAACTCCCAGACTATATATACTCAACTATACATTTACTCATTTTGGTATACTTCTAGACCAACACAGGCACTCATACATGCTTACCCATACGCACAAATATATACCTTCACGTGCACGAGTTACAAGAAAGATTCACGCTAGATAAGATTAACGTTATACGATAAGGAGTTACAAAAATTTTTCCCTACCGCGCCGAAAGAAGTTTTACTTCAAAAAAAAAAAAAAAATAGCTGAACAAATCTTTGAAAATTAAAACAATGAAAAATATTTTGCGTTACAAAAAAAAAACCGCATCCATTTAGTTAATTTATTACTACTAATACCTTTTTGTGAAATTGAATGTTAAAAAAAATCTGTTCGACGCAATTAGTTTTTAATTGTTTAAAGGTGTTATTAGCTTTTACGACTCCATTCCTTTAATTAAAGTTGATTGATTTTGATTCGGCTTAATTTGATGAAATAGTAAAATTCAAAATCGTAATTCACTTTTACTGTCTTGGATATTCCGGAAAACTATTTGAGAAAGTACTGGTTACTACCTTGGAAACTATACAGTCCTGTCTTGCGTAGTAACCACTATCATCTACAGATCGACACACGTGCTATCTGTCGATAGTATTTTGTAATATCTTAGAAACGTGCCTATACTTTCCGGAAGAGTACTCGTTACTTTACAGATGCCACTGACTACTATCTAAGAGTGTGCTATATGAGATATTGGAGGTTTCTGTCTGGTATAGTAACCAGTACTGTCTAGAGAGTAGTGGATACAGTCTAGATGGCATACAGTACTTTCTGAAATTTTTTTTTCACAGAAAATACTCAGTATTATCTCAGAGAGTTGCCACTACTGTTTTTTTTTCCGTGTAGTTTACAATCCTAAAAGTCTTTGTTTAAATTACAATGTTAAATAATAAAAAATATAACCTACATAGTACATTTTGAAATAAGACATTAAAAAGTGATGTTTAAAAAAAAGTCTAGTCCATGATTACGATGTTAACATCGTAAATTTTGGTAGAATTTTCTTTTCGTGCATGAGCACAGTTCAATAGTTATGAGCTCTTGAAATCTTATTATTCAAATTATTTACTTATAACGATTAAGGTATTGAGTATAAAGACAACAGTTATTTAAGAATTCCATAAAAAATCCAATGCACTACGTATATGCGCGGGAAATTTTATCTTTAATAGCTCAATAAATTTGAACTTCAAAAGTCTCAATTATAAATTTATTTAAATTATCAGTTTAAACTACTATCTGTTGAAAATAATCTGAATCAAGATTCTTTAGCACTATTTTAAATATATAAAAAAAACTCGTAGAAAATTCATCATATCATTAATAATTGATTATTGATTTACTTTCTCTATCCCATGATTACGAAAATCGAATAAAATAAAGTTTTTTTTTGTTTTGAATAGCTGTTGGTAGCGAATTTTTCGATAAATTCAAATTTAAATTTATAAAACTAACTGAGAAATTTGTTGTTTTCGAAATTTAAATTAACTTACTTAGAATAATTTAGAAGTCTGAGTTAGTGGAAAAATTTTTGCACTATTTAAAACTTTTATATCATAAAAATTAAAGTCGCAATGTATTTTACCTTACTTTATTCAAATGATTGTTTTTTACTGTCTGTAGGATTAATTTTAAATAACATCAATTTTAAAGCTCATAGTTATTTAAAAAATATATAATTTTTATTAAAAAAAGTTTTATAATAAAGATAATGTTTTTCATCTACAATTAATTTGTAAGATCAGAAAATATCATAGCAAGACTTTAATCGAACTGTATTACTTTGTAAAAAATAAGTTGTAGGAATTAAAATGATTTACATAAAAGACTCTATCACATTTTAAGATAAGTCTGAAAGTTTTGCCAAAAAAGTCATATGATAGTTAAATTTACTATGAATCCATCTTTGACCTCGAATAACTTTCGAAAAATTAAATTTATCGAAAAATTATAGGAGACCTTTTTTGTAGAGCGTTCAATTTTCAACAGAAACATTCATTGATTTTTCTGATACACTAATTCCCTGGTGAGTGATAAAATTCCAAGCTGTAAAAAAAAATTTTCCTATGTTATTTAAATCGGAAATCGAAAGATACGATAGGCTACCTCTAAAACTTAAAATTCAAGAGCCGATTTTCTGGCAGAATTTGTATTTTGACATATTTCATCAATTTCTGTCGGTGCCCAAAAAAAAAAATGTTATTTTTCGGATCACCCTAATTTTTATATTATAAAATAATTCCAACTTTTAATATTGACTACAAATACATTTTAGAATTATCTGATGTTTTTGTAAATTAAAACTATATAGAAAAAACAGTTAACTCGAATTCAGAAAAATCCGGAAAACCAAAATTATCTTGCACCGAATAAATAATTATATGGATATTTTTATCTTAAGTCAAATTTTTTTTAAATCGACGTATTTCTATGCTTAAATTGAAAAATTTTTGATTGCTTAAAGTGTTTTTATTTCTTGGTATGAAAGATATTTTTTGGAAGAAAGTTTTTCGTTAAAAGTGGAAATAAATATTTTTTAATTGAACAATTGAAAGCAGAACATAGTAAAATGACGAGTTATTTAAAAATTCAAGTTGTAGTAGAACACATGTACCTATTATGAAATCTGGAGATTGTTTATTAATTATGTATCACCATTAAGATGTTTCAAAAAAAAAAAAAAAATTTCTTTTTATGGTATCCAAAAATTGAAAGTATAACTAAAAATAAGAATTTTGGTACCAATCCGGACTGTTAGTAATGATATTAAGATTTGCCTCGATCTATTTTTCTATTTTCCATTTAAATAACACGGAAAAAAATTTTTTTGTTTAGAATTTTCTAGCTCACAAACTAATCAACTGATTTTTAGGCACAATTAACGTTTTTGTAGGAAATTGAACGCTTTACAAAAAAAGTCTCATATCATTTTTTAATAAGTCCCATTGTTCAAAAGTTATGTAAGCTTCAAGTCAAATTTACAGTAAATTTTGAGATTTTTTTACTTTTCTGGCGAAACTATCAGTCATATCGAAAAATATCATTGGAACTTTTTGTAGATAATTTTATTCCTGACAAATTATTTTGAATAAAGTTTTTTGAAATTCCGCATTGTTCACAAGTTATTTTCATTTCAATGTCAAGCTCTTAAAATCAATCAGAAATCTAATTTTTTAGGAGTTTGACATTGAAATGAAAATGACTTGTGAACAATGTGGAATTTCGAAAAATTTTGTTCGTAATAATTTGTAAGGAATAAAATTATCTACAAAAAGTTCTAATGACATTTTTTGATAAGACTGATAATTTCGCCAGCAAAGTAAAAAAATCTCAAAATTTACTGTAAATTTGACTTGAAGCTTACATAACTTTGAACAATGGGATTTATCAAAAATGATAAGAGACTTTTTTGTAGTGTGTTCAATTTCCTAAAAAACTGTATATCGGTCTATTCGGTCTATTGATTTATCACGGACTTAAAAATACTCAAAGCTTGAAAAAAAAATTTTCCTGTATTATTTAAAAAGGATGATTTAAATGGGAAATAGAATTTTTCAATGAATTAGATCTCTAATCGAGATAGGATTTTTTTTTCTTGCACCAAAATTTTTCTTTTATGTTGAACTATGATTTTTTCCACAAAAACTTTAAAAAAAAAAAAAATGTTGCTCTGAAATGACGCACCCTAATATATGCATTCATTTATATTACTAGTGTGCTTCAATTGTACAACTTTTACAGTTTTTTACAATGTTTCACCTTTCACCCTAAGCTCTTTTCTCTTTACGCTCCCTACGCTCTTTTACCCTTTTTTATGCAGATGTGGTCCGACTTATGCTTACTGTACTGCTTCATTACGATGATGCCCTACGATCTCACCTTCCGGTGGAAGTGTAGTGGCATAGGGAAACCACAGAGAAAACTCATGCCAGTACAGTTTTCGGTTTGGGCGAGGCTATAGTGATCGATAAAATTCCCATTTACCGATTACTAAACTAAGCGGTCAGCCAACTAGGTAGCAATCATGCTCTATGCAACTTAACTTTGGTAGTCACCCGAGCCACATTCTTAATGGATCTCAACGACACTCAATATTCATTATCTGTGGACCATTTTCGAGATCAAGTTCAAGAATGAGCAAAATCGGTCAATTAGTTTAGAAGTTACAGCATTTCAAAATGTCAATAATTCATATTGTTAGTGATACTTTCTTCAAAAACTTTCGAATGTGTCAGCTTATCAAATTTCTATAAAATGCATCTGAAAGCTCTTTAAATAAGCTTTAATTTTTATGTCTCTATATGTGCCTAGACAAATAAAATTATTTATCTTACCACTCATTAAATGAAATCTTGCTATTGCAATCGTTATTGATGATGTTTAAAAAAAACTTTTCTATGGCTTTTCCGATGCCTCCGATTGTAGTTATACACTTTTACATATACTAGCGTCCATGTTTCTCGCGCAAGCATGCTCATGTCATTTTTCATATATTTATTTTAATGTATATTACTGTAGTAATTGTGTATATTTTTATACTGTTTGGGGCTCTTAGCCAATCACGTTACGAATAGTTTGGCTTTACATATTTTTCATATCTTTTATATTATAGGGATATATGTATTATGAAATCTACTTCCATTTTGGCTGCCGAATGGCCATTTTTTATTTCGTATTTCTTAATTATTTCTGAGTCTATTCGATTGAATGACCTGAAATTCGCAGAAAAATTGATGGCTAACAAGATCTTTCGATTATCAGTTAATTCGTTGATTAGTTAAAAAGTTATAGATACTTACACTCATACACACTCACTCAGACATCCTCGTGAAAATAGTTAAGATAGCTTCTTAGGAACTCTAAACACCAAAAACTGGTAAAAACTCGATTTTCGAAAATCGGAATAATAACAATTACTTTACGAATGTTTTGAAAATCATCTATTACCATAGCGGTAAGATGAAAATGTTTGAAAAAATAAATACAATTTATAAAAATATCAATTACTATTATTATTAGTTGTTTTTTTTTTATTTAGTTTATTTAAGGTTTTTTTTAACATCGTGGTCATCAACGACTACCGTAATTACAAATTTAGTATATGGGTCATTCCACCAAATAAAGTTATTTTTACGGGGCAACCCTCGTCGAATTGATTCAAACTTTGTGGAGTCTTCCCATGTATTTAATGAAAAATTCTCTGAAAATTTGAGCCGTTAATATGCAGCAATTCCAAAGTTATGATTTTTTGAATTTTTTAAAAATTTTTGTTTTCAACTTTTTCATTACTTTTTTCGAGGGAAACAATTTTTTTTAAAAAAATGAGCACATGATAGTTTTTTTCAGGAGAAATTCTCAGCTTTCCAATGAAAATATCCATTTTTTATTTCAAGTTACAGAAGACCCTTTAAAATTCGTTTAAAATAAGAAAAACGATTTTTATGACTGTGTGGCGCTTGATACATCTAATTTGATATTTTTTTGAAAGTTGAGACTTTTTCCCACAAAACACGTAATTTTCATAATGCGCATATTTTTTGTTTGAACAAAATTAAATAAATTATAAACTCTTTATGATTAAAAAACTTGAATTCTTAACTTTTTTGAGAATCTTGATACATTTTTAACACAAATATATCCTAGGCTATCAACAATAGGTGAGAAAGGATGCACTGCTTGTGTTTCTTTCACCGTATTTGACTCTAAGTATCGTACGTCTAAAACATTTATTTTCTATTAAAAGGCATTATTCCCTGATTAAAAGGAACGATTTGTCATGTTAAATGCCCATAAAAAAGAGTGATTTAAAAACATTTAAAAGTATTGAAAAGTATTAAAAATTTTTTTTCCAATCGTTTGAAATCGTTTCTTTTGATGAGGCTTGATTATAAAAGTGAAATCAACGCCGGTAAAATTTTGAATAAAATCAATGACTTGTATTTAAATAATTTTTGGTTTTGTTCAAAAAAAAAAAATATGCACATCGTGAAAATTACATCTTTCGTAGGAAAAGGTCTCAGCTTTCAGAAAAAAATATCAAATTAGATGTATTAAGCGCCGCATAGTCATAAAAATCGTTTTTATTTTAAACGAATTTTAAAGGGTCTTCTGTAACTTGAAATAAAAAATGGATATTTTCATTGGAAAGCTGAGAATTTTTCCTACAAAAAGCTATTATGTGCTCATTAAAAAAAAAATAGTTTCCTTTAAAAAAAGTAATGAAAAAATTGAAAACAAAAATTTTTGAAAAATTCAAAAAATCATAACTTTGAAATTGCTGCATATTAAAGGCTCAAATTTTCAGAGATTTTTTTTTTTAAATACATGGAAAGACTCCTCAAAGTTTGAATCAAATCGATGAGGGTCGCCCCGTAAAAATAACTTTATTTAGTGGAATGACCCATGTATAGATAGTATTTAATATTGAACATAAAGTAAATTGAATCTATTGTGCAAGCTGTCGTTTGGTTCTTGTTTCAGTAACTAATCATAGATGATTTAATTTTAGCTTTTACTTTTAGATAAAATTTTACAGATTGATTCTTTTAAGGAACTCTAAGGACTTTCGACATCCAATCGGTATGTTTAGTCATTCTTTGATGTTGTTTGGAAGCTTTAAATCAGCTCTAACCTCCGTTCCAGTAGCACAATCCAAGAGTATGTGCCCAACGGTGAGCTTCGTACTACACCTGTTACATTTTGGTAGGTTCTCTTTTTCCAGCAGCCATTTGTGAGTGATCAGCGTATGTCCCATCCGTAGTCTGTTGATTTTTACTTGGTCTTTTCTGAACATGTAGAACTCTGGGAATTTCTCTTGTACTGAGTCTCTTAATTTTTGTAAGTGGGAACTTTTTTGATTCCAGGCCTTATTCCAGAGCTTCTGTGTCTCCACTTTGATTACTTTGTAGTAATCATCCGATGCAGGTGTCAGAATCGTGTCAGGTTTGTCTATGAAGTTAGCATTTTTTGCTTGGAGGTCTGCCTCTACGTTGCCTTTGATGCTATGATGCCCAGGGATCCACACGATTTCCACTGTGGCCTTGTTGTTTAAGTTGTGTAGCAGAGTCGTGATTTCTAAAATCAGCGGTGTCTTTTTGGTGTCACTCTTAATGGCAATTAGGGTGGACATAGAGTCCAAGAAGATTACTGATTTATCATTTCTCTTTGAGTTATTGATCAGTTGGAGAGTGTTATGTATCGCTGTAGCCTCACAAGTGAAGACTGAGTGATAGTCCTGTAGTCTAACTAGGTGAGTTTCATAATTCGCAACTATAGCGCAGCCCGATTTCCCGTCTGCATGTGAGCCGTCAGTGTAATATTGATGGTGTTCTCTATACTTATCTTTAAGTTCCAAGAATAGATTTTGGTAGGTGATGGCTGGTGTCGTTTTTCGAGGGGACTCTGCGAGCTTAAGGTTAATAGGTAGAACTAATTTTTCCCAAGGCGGAGGTGTTTCCGTACTGCTAGCGGTCCAACTTGGTAGCGGGAGAAGGAGTTCCTTTATGTATTAACCGGATCTAGTCCTCAATGGTTTGGGTAGATATTTTCTTATCTCGTATTCTAAATCTGTTGCAGACAGCTTGAGTACTTGATTGGTAGCTGGGTTGTCGTCGCGAGTGGAGATCTTGGTTCGGTATTTTAATACAAGTTCTTTTCTTCGAATGGCTAACGGTTTGTCTCCTGCTTCGGCCAGTATACTGTTGATAGGACTTGTTCGGTTTTGACTTTGGAGAATTTGAATCCTGTTCTCTCCGACCATTCCTGAAGTTTGTTTAGGGTCTTTTGCATTGAGTTTAAGACAATATCCACATTTTTGCCTTTACCTACCACTGTCAAGTCATCCGCAAACATGTAGCTTTTTATTGGGGCCTCGACAAATGAGGGGATGTCATTGACTGATAAAATGAAAAGTATGACACTGAGGACCGCTCCCACCGGGAGGCCGTCCTCCACTGAAGCTGTTGCGGACAATATACCTTCCACTTTAACTCTGATAGTTCTCTTACTTAGAAACTTGAGTATGAATGCCAATACATTTCCAGTGAGGCTCAAGTTTCCCAGTATTTTTAGTACTCGGTGAGGCCAAGCCATCTCATACGCCTTTTCTAGGTCCATTGCAACTGTAACCACCGTATTTCCTTGGGCGATAGGATAGTTACGAAAATTCGTTTCCTGCAAACAAAGAATTAACGGATTATGGTTATTAACTATAAGATATATGTTTTCTAGTCTGTTATAATATCCGTTAACATTCTATTGTACTACCGCCATTTTGAGTTAATTTATTAAATTAGATTGAGGTAGTCGAGTTACTTCTTGTTCTAATCCCAGTTGCCTCAGGACCTCCAGTTGGGATTTGTACTCTTCGCATGATTCTTGAAGATCGGTTCTTCAGTCTAGGGTTCTAGGTCTTCCCATACTTGATCATCCGTTCTAGTATCCGTTCTTAATTTCTTTTTTGCCACCCTGGGTTTCCTTGGCGTGATCCAGTTGCCTTCTAAATCACTGGCCACACTGGAGTTGTCAGTTTCCCTGTCAGAATCACTCGGGTCCAAAGCCTTGGTTACAACATCTGAAATTGATTCTGTGGTATTTGAGTGCGCTCTTTTCTGTCCTTTTGTGGTAGTATCATCCATTTCCATACTTTCTTGCTTATGGCTAGCTGTTGGTGGAGCTGGCGGCGGAAACATAATAGTTTTAAGCGTCCCCTCTGTGCTCTTTGGAGGGTTTCCTTGATGATATGATCTGTCTAAGTTTTTGATATTATCGTCGTTTTGATTCTCCAGCGTCTCTGTTGTGCCTGCGTTTGGGCAACTTTTAGCTATATGCCCAGTTGTGTTGCAAATAAAGCATTTTAACGTGTCTTTGGAGTTGTAAATTCAATAATTGGTGTCTTCATAGTAGATTGGGAATGACTCAGGTAGTTTTTTGTCATCGCAATGTATAAATGTCTTCGGAAACTCAAAACGTGGGAGAATCCGGACTCATTCATACCTAACTTCATAAAGGTTAGCTGGGACATTACTTGTATATTCATTTCTTTAAGTTTACCCTCGATCACATAGTGAGGTATAACTGGACAAACATTAGATAACACAATTCTCTCATTGTGGGTAATTAAATGTCAGATAGAAATAGTTGTGTCTTTGAGTTTAACCACACCTTAAACTTTGTCACGATATTTAAATATCGCGGCAGTCTCACATCGGGTCGGTGAGCAACAGATGGCAGCACACGCTGCTCACACGTCTCTTCATACAATAATATTATGATTATTTTGTTTATATGTAAGATTTTATTTTAATTACTACACTACTTTTACTTAATTGATTTTTTAGATGTAAACTGGGATGAACTCAGGAAAATTCACTGATTATGTTGAGAATAATTAGATTTTTGTAATGCTAGGAGAAATAATTGCGCATTTTATTTATGTGCTTATGATTATTTTGATTGGTTGACACACGCGCATCAACACAAGAGTTGACAACCGTAAATTTATTTATTATCAATAAATTTACTAGTTTATAAATAAATCATTGGTTGATTTATCGGTAAATCATATTAAGAATTAATTAAACCGGCACACAAAAAAAATTAAATAGAATGTGCATTTGACCGGACCTACCTACGGGTATGTATTTTGGTCCGCTGAATCCGAATTCGAGGTAAGTTTGACCCCTACACCCTCGAAATTTCGAGAAAACTCCAAAAAACCATAAAAATGATGAAAATTGGCAGTTTTAATGATAAAAAAATGTTTTGGAACTAAACTAAGCGTGATTTTCATGTATATCGATCCGCTGAATATGAATCGAAACTTTATTGAGACCACGAGACAAAAAAGAATTCTTCTGGTCCAATTCAGATAAAATTTTATATCTTTTGATGTCTTCAATTCGCATCTTAATTTTTTTAGTCTATTCACCCTCTAAAACTGGAAAAATTCGAAAAAATTATAAGAATTACCATTCATAACAATGAAAATTGATTAGACATAATTTAATGCCTAAAATAAATGCTCTATAACGTAGATATAACAAATAACTTGAAATCTGTGAAAAACACAAGACATAAAAAGATAGAAAGAAATGATTTTTACGAATCCTAAACTTTCCTTCGTTTGTATCGCACTCTTTTATCCTCAAATGATTTTCGTAGTGGATTCCTCTTTCGTTCACGATTTTCTTCGGGTACTTCTCTTTTTAACATCCAACGAAAATCTGCCATCATGTTAACACTTCAATTTCCTTGGTAACTACTCTCCATTTCACTGATGTCTTGGTGTAAACATTCTCCCTGTTTTTCACTGTAGTCTCCACGATTGTCAGAGAAGTGGTCAAGATGAGAATCTAAAAAGTGTAACTTGAGATTTATTAAACAACCCAAATTTTTGTAGTTTTCTAGCAATGCGTCAACTAAAGTGCTGTAATCCTCACTTCTGTTATTTCCCAAAAAGTTTTGTGAAACATTTTTGAAGCTTACCCAAGCTGCTTTTTCTGTGTCATTCATTGTTCCTTCAAAATTTGCATCCTGAAATAAAGATCGTATTTGGGGTCCATCAAAAATTCCCTCATTCAATTTCGCATCACTTATTGCAGGGAACTTTCCTCTCAAGTACGCAAAACAATCACCATCTTTATTCAGAGCTTTCACGTACTGTTTTATGAGTCCCAACTTGATATGTAGTGATGGCAGCAAATATTTGGAAGGCTGAATTAAGGGTGGTCGTATAACGTTATGGGAACCTGGATTTAATGCAGATCTTAATGGCCATTCTTTTTTGACATAGTGATTTTTCCGGTCTCTGCTATCAAACAAACATAAATAGCAAGGATATTTGGTGAATCCCGATTGCTGACCTAACATAAGTGTTGGAGTTTTGAGATCTCCATAAGTTTTCCAGTTATGCTCTGAATATTTTATTTTTCTCAATACAATCTGTAAATTTTCATAAGTTTCTTTCAGTTTTGTCGAATTAGCTATTGGAATCGGCGCAAATTCATTCCCAATATGAAGCAAAACAGCTTTAAGACTTCGTTTCAATGAATTGATAAAAAGTCTCCACTCATCGCCCTTATACGTGTTCGGTTTCACTTCATCAACTAAAGCTTTAACATCTGAACAGTATACCACCGAATGTTGATCGTCGTTCATAAAAAATTTCCGGAATTTTTTTTCCCTATTTCGATAGAATGTCACTGATACACCTTTAGCCAACAAATGTTTTTCTTTCAACATTGACGCAAGTAATTCAGCTCCATCTTTCGGTAAAGCTAAGTCTCGAACCAGATCATTAAGTTCTTCTCGGCTAAACGTTTCAGGGTCTTTTGTTTTTCCGCCAGGTAAGTACTCTTCATATTCTGAATATTCTTCTTCCGAACTTTTTTCAACTAGCGTGTCGTCTTCTTCTACATCCATTTCTTCAACCGTATTAATTTCCTTGACAACTTCTATTTTTCGTGACTTAATAGCTGATGAAACATTGGCGTATACAATTTTGTTTTTTGTATTCCAGGTGAACCCGGTAGTATCTGTCATACAGAAATAACAATTCTGTAAACCAGTTGGTGAAGACCATATCATTGGCATTGTGAATTTCAAGTTGTCCTGTTTCTTGTTTTTTTCCCACCGGGTTAACATCATGTTACATCGACTGCAAATCGTATGTGGAACCCATTCTGAATCCGAATTAGTAATTTGGAGACTAAAACATTCTACATAAATTTGTTTGATCTTATCAGATAACGATCTTCGATTCCTTTCCAAATTGAATTCTCCACAAATGTAACAAAATGAATCAGGACTTTTATTACACAGATGAGAATTACTTCTTGTAATAGTATACTCTCCAGTAGCCAAGTTTCCCACTTCTGAAGAGCTGCAGTCGCTTAATGACGACGCCTGCGGGCCTGCTTTCTCACCCTGACCAGACGCCGATACTGGGGCTCCGACTCCCTGCATCGTAAAGTACTTGTACCTGCCATGACGGCACACACGCCGTTAACCCAGGGACTCTGCCAGATGGTTCTGTAGCCCACCGTCACCACGTGGAGGCGCCCTGGTTACAGGCACAAGCAATTAAGTCTTCAAAAGTCAAAAACGAGAGTAAAAAAATTACTTTTTTCGGAATTTTGGAGGGTTTGTGTGATTTTTTTACATTTTAAACGGCTCGTGGTCTCAATAAAGTTTCGATTCATATTCAGCGGATCGAAATACATGAAAATCACGCTTAGTTTAGTTCCAAAAAATTTTTTTATCATTAAAACTGCCAATTTTCATCATTTTTACGGTTTTTCGAAGTTTTCTCGAAATTTCGATGGTGTAGGGGTCAAACTGACCTTGGATTCGGATTCAGCGGACCAAAATACGTACCCGCAGGTAAGTCCGGTCAAATGCACATTCTAGTTAATTTTTTTGTGTGCGACAGTTATATATTTTCAATGGTTGAAGTGAGATGTATGACAAAATGTTGCCGGCCTAAGTGCTGGCATGAGATTCACGTGCTACCATGGTCAGACGTGGGATAGTCTCTGTAAGAGTAGCGTGCGTGCTTCTGTTGCATTAATAATTATACATTTGACGCCATTTGGTATTTTGAGGAAATCATATAAATCCAGTGGCATTAGTTGAGTATTTTGGTATAACGCAAAAAGGAAAATACAGTTACCGTATTATCGTGCAACCAAGGGAGTTGAATAATTACATAAACTGTAAGTACTTTTTGGCTAATATATTAGCGTGTAATTTGGTTCCCGAGTTGGTGATCATTTGTAGTCTCACATGAGTGAGAGTGAGATAGTAGATTATGAGTTTTAATATTTTTCATACGCATATGATGGAATGCGTGATTATATTGTGCCCAGTAAATACTAATACAATAATTGAAATTATTCAGTATTATTTTGTCATTACCTAATATTGGTTGTGATAAATATTTGGTTATCTTTCTTTATTATTTACTGCTATAATTATTAGTTCTTGCGTTTATTATTATTTTTAAACTATCACGTGTGAGTGATATAAGAGTTTATAATTATTATTGATTCTAATAATTATTGTTATATCTATTATTTTCTGATAATACTATTATTGTGAGTACAGCGTAACAGTCAGCAGTGGAAATTTTACGAAACTATTTACTGGAAATATTAGAAGATTAGTTTGAGATTATTTTTATTTTATTTTGGAATATCACGTGCTAATAATATCATTATTTACATGCGGTAACTTATTTTGCGTTTAAGATATTTATTGTCTATTCATTATTGTTATTTTTGTATTTGTATACGCATACCCGTATTATTTTGTAAGTGATTTATTATTTTATCTTTGATATTGTTCATTTGGTTATGTGATACCCTTGATTAATTAAGTTATTACTTAAAATATATTTGAAGCAAATGATCATCAACCCGGTATTAATTTAAATTTTATTTACATTACTGCTATCTTTTTCTTGCTTTTCTCTTCCTAAAATCTGAAACTGCTATCCTGTATTTTTAATTTAATTTCATTTTCATTTCTTTATTGTATTTTGTTTTGAGTTTAATTTTGTTCGTGGGGTACACGAACTGGCACCCAACTAGGAAATCTAATCCAGCCTGAGCAGAGCTGCGTATCCAGGGAGATTTGGGATATCTCTGACGGTTTTAAATCAGCCTGGAAACACGGTGGAATCACGGTGGATCCAGGGTGGTTACAGGGTGGGTTTGTGCCATTTTATCACCGTAGATACACGGTGGTTACATGGTGTTTCCACGATGGTAACACGGTGTACCCACCCTGATTCCACGGTGTATTCACCGAGATTCCACAGTGTATCCACGGTGATTACGCGGTGTACGTGGAATCACGGTGAATACACCGTGTAGTCACCGTGGAATCACGGTGATAAAATGGCAAAAAACCCACCGTGGATTCACCGTGATTCCATCGTGTTTCCGGGGTGTTTCCAGGGTGAATCAAAACGGCGAGGGATCTCTAGGTGGGACTTTTGGTTTACTACTATTTTTATTTTCAGTTTTTTCACCAACGGAGAGCCATAACGGCTATTGAGCACCAACCACACTCCGCCGTGGGACGTGTGAAATAGAAGAGAACGTTATATCTCCAACTAGCATGTCAGCTGTTTCTTTGAAATTCATGTAAATGCAAACACGTTGGTTAGAAATTTGAGATCCAAATATTATAGCTGTAGGAGATGATAAGGTAGCAATGGCTAGAATGTAGTCTTTTAAATCAATACCTTCAATGGCGTCCAGGACAATCGCTTGTTCTTTTTTAGGGAAAACTCAATTTGCCACACTGGCATATCTCGACATATTTTTCATTGGGTTCTGTTGGATTTAGGGTACATTTGTAGTATTAGTTTGGAGAACATGAGTATTTCGGTATCTTGTTGTTGAACAAGTTCTGTTGTTTGGATTGACCTGTGTACGTTGACTGTTTAGGTTACCTTGAAGGGGCATGTCACTTTGGTTATCAATAACTTTAGGGTTTTCCATAATGTGGAGCCCCCTCTGGAGCCTCCACTAGCTTTTGTTTTACTTCTTATGCTCATTAATAAAATTTATTTACTAATCTCAATTAATTAATCACGTGAAACACGTGCCACAGTACATAACCTCAAACTCGAGTTACTGTAGTAATACACGTCTGCACTGTATGAGTGTCGTGACACGACTGATCAATTATTATTATTTATAATTATTTGAAGTAAATAAAAAGTTTATTAGAACATCTCATATTACATATTGATTTACTTTTAGTTTTATTTTTAGTTCAGAAAATAATAAAAAAATATTCAATTAATTTAAGGTAGTACTATCGATATCACAATTGTAAAATGTGTGTTTTATGTAATTTGACTATCATAGTATTTATATTTTTGAACGTCACGTAAGAGCAAAATAAATAGAAATATGCTTACAGTAACTCTGTTTCAGTCAAAATATGATAACATGCGCTCAAATCTATTGCGCCAACATCTATTGTACAAATTATTAGCCAAAAAGTTTTAAACATTTTTTTCTTTCCGTTGATACCACTTTCATTGAAATCTGAACGTCACGTTTAGTGAAATAAAAGAAACTCTCTGATTTCCCATAAGGAGCAACGATAAAAGCAGACATTTTTAGGTAGATTTTTCTAAAATCTAGCTATTGTATTTATCCTCATGGTCGATTTTTCAAGGAATTTTGTCACAACCTATTATGATTGGTTGAGTAGGATTCAAAAATACCATCCATTAAAAAATTTATATATATATATATATATATGTATATAAATAAATATAAATATATATATATATATATATATACATATATATATATATATATATATATATATATATATACATATATATATATATATATATATATATATATTAGACTGTTTCAAATTAGGGGACTATTTTTTTTTTTTTTATGAACATTGAAAAATCGAAAGGGTATCTTAAAATATGGTGACAGTTCAAATTTGAGCTCTTAATAGTGATATTTAGAGGTGGCTTTCGATAATTTTCTTTTTTCACTTAGTAACATGGTTAAAATACATAACTTCCGACGAAATCAAGATACAAAAAATCTCCTCTTAAACATTTTGTAGCAAATTCACTGATCTACAAAAAAAAGTCTTTTATGATTTTTGCATAAATTCAACCATTCACAAGATATCCGATGTCAAAGTTTGATACAATTCGAAGAACTTGTTTTTGCTCGTTCTGAATTTTATGACATGTCAACTAATGAGCTTTTGTTCGGATATAGGGAATCGGATATAGTTATTGGTATGATAAGTAAATACCTTTACTCCTGAAGCATTACAATTAGCGTCTACACGCTACCGTATATTGTTACAAACTGAAATCTAAGCATACATAATGAGCAATGAGCAATAGTACGGAGTATAGTGTATGTACATATGCATGCTATTGACTCCAACAGTTTCCCTCAATTGTATGCGTGTGTCAAGTTATTCTTAATCATATTGGTAACCTATTATTTGAAGTAATTCTAGGGTCCCAATGGCTTCTTTAGGATATCGCCGATATTCTTCTCAGATCGGACATAAATAATTTTTATTATTCCCTTTGATTCCAGGTCTCTTGTATTGAAATATTGTGTGTCGATGTGTTTGCTTCTTGGACATAAATCTTGATTTTGAATATTTGCAATGCAGGCCTGGTTTTCTTAATAGATAATAGTTGGTTGTTTTTGTGCTTTGTTCAGAAATTCTAGTATTCTTCGAAGCCAGATGCACTCTTTCAATGATTCGAACAATGCCACGATTTCAGCCTCCGTCGACGATATTGAGACGCATCGTTGTTTCTTGCTGACCTAGCTTATGGTGCCGCTGAGAAATTTTAAAATGTAGCCGGAACTGGATTTTTTTCTACCTAGTTCGCGTCTGGGTATCCAAATAGATTTTGGGGGTCGTATTTGTGGTCGCTCAATTTTAGTTTGTATTTTTTTTTTTCAGTTTTAGGTATCTTACTACTCGCTGTAACTCATTTCAGTCAATTTTTTTTGTGTCTTTAATATGTTGGGCTAAAAGGGCGACAGGCGCTGAGATGTCTGGCCTGGTGTGAGTCGGCAAGTACCGTAGGGACCCAATTAGATCGCTATAGTGTTCGTTTGGTTCTTCTGGTGCCGATAGTCTATTTTTCTCATAGTCTACATCTATGGGATACTTGGATGTTATTGCGAGATCTAGTCTTGTGAGCGTCAAAATTTTTTCAATATAATGCTCTTAACTGATCATAAATTCGCTGTCAACATTTCGTGAAATTTCAAACCCAACATAACATTTGACATCTCCCATATCGACCATTTTAAAGGTTTTATTAAGTAGTGCAAATATGCCATCTATCTGTTTTTCTGATGAACTGGCTGCTAGTATGTCGTCTACGTGTACTACTAGGAAAATAATTGTGTTTTTTCCATGTTTGTAAAGACAGGGATCACTCTGGCAGCGTTCAAAGCCACGTTTTGTCAGTATAGTGTTTAATTCACCGTTTCACATTCTTGCTGCCTGTTTTAAACCATAAATTGATTTGTTGAGTCTACAACCCCAGTCTGACCTAACTTTGTCTTCAAAACCTGGTGGTTGTTTCATGTATATGACCTCACCGAGTTTTCCGTTTAAATATGCCGTTTTTACGTCCCAGTGTTTGACTGTCAACTTCTGCTTTTCAGCGATAGCTAGTACCATTCTAATAGTGCTTGGTTTTACTACTGGAGCAAAAACTTCTTCGCAATCCACTCCAAATTTTTGTGAAAATCCTTGAGCCACTAGTCTGGCTTTAAAACGATCCGGTGTACCATCAGGAGTTTTCTTTACTTTGAAAACCCATTTACAGCCTATGTCCTTTTTGTTTTCGAGATTGGCTCGAGATCCAAGGTTTCATTTTCTCATAGTGATTGAAGTCCTTCCAAAACCGCTATTTTCCATTCTTCAACGTATGGTCCGTTTAATGCCTATTCGATAGTCGTCGGTTCTTCGCCATTTTGATATGTTGCTGACTATTCTCTTTGAGTGAATTGATTCTTATGTACTTCCATGTTTTCATCTTGTATTATTGATATTTCAGGAATTTCAAAGGCTTCTCCTAGGGTGTTCACTTTTCCACGTTTGTCAACGGTTTTGTGACTCTTTTCTGGCTCTGAAATTTTGTTTTGATGGGTATGTTTACCAATTCTTCTCTGTCTTCGCATGATTTAAATTTTTTTTCGGGGATGAATGTGAATTCTTCTTCGTCCATGGATCGTCCTTCAGTGCGGAGTCCTTCCAGAAACTTTTCGTTTCTGCTTACTATGACTTTGCCCGTCAAAACCTCCAATAGCCCAAACCTTTTGGGTTTTGAGGATAACCGACAAAAATACAGTCGCGAGCTTTCACATTGAGCTTATTCCTCAATTGCTTTGGAATGTGAACTAATGCTCGAGATCCAAATTCTTTCAGGTGACAGACATTCGGTTTCTTGTTGAAAAACAGTTCATAAGAAGTAGCGATCTTTCATTTAATTGGCAAACGATTTTGTACGTAGACAGCTGTAAGAGCGGCTTCTCCCCAATATTTGTTTGGCAGGCTTGCGTCAATGAGCATAGTTCTCACGGCTTCAATTATATATCGATTTTTACGCTCAACAACACCGTTTTGTTCTGGTGTGTACGGAACAGTGTGTTGGAACTCTATTCCGTGTTGTTGAAAATGTTTCTTCAGGTCCTGATTTAAATATTCACCGACAAGATCTGACCTGAAGGTCTTTGGTTTTCTGTTGAATTGAGTAATACAAAATTCTATAGTCTTTGATAGCTTGAGACGCTTGCGATTTTTCTCTTAGTAAAAGTATGTATGTATAACGACTAAAGTCATCGATAACTGTCATTATATACTTTCTTCCTCCTGGTGTTTGTGTGGGCATTGATCCACAAAGATCGGTATGAAAAAGCTCCAACGGATGATTAGTGTATGACATTGACATCTTTGGAAATGGCTTTTTGCTTAACTTCCCCTTTATGCAGGGCTTACAGGACTGTTTAATTTCACAATTATCAATTTTTAAGCCATCTACTAAGTTATTTGTTAGTAATTGTTTTATTACCTTGGTGTCTATGCCCGAACCTGGAGTGCCGTCTATGTATACAATTATCCAAATGATGTGGAACAACAGCGAATGCTACATCAGGAATTCTTAATCTGTATACTTAACCTAAACTGTCTCCAACAGCTACTTCAGTTTTTTTAGAATCGTGAATTAGCATTTTGTTATTTTTAATCTCAAGCTTAAAACCGAGTTTATCAAGTACACCGATAGATAATAAGTTACAATCAAAGTCTGGTATGTATAATACCTTGTTTACAGTTAGGACTTTGATTTTCCAGAGCTAGTGAGGCATTCTATTCTCCCGCTCCCTATGGCTTAAACTTTGCATGAGCGACCATTCGCCACATGCACATTTGACGAATACGATCTATTTATGTTTTCAAAGAAAATTATGTCATTGGTTATGTGACTGCTTGCTGCCGAATCTAAAAACCAGCTCGTTTTTGTTTGTTGTTTTGTAGCAACGTAGGCTTGATTGAGTAATCTCTGTACTGCTGCTGCTGTCTTCCCCACTTTCCGAGTCTTCCTGCAGTGTGGCCCTAGCTCTTTCTCTTTTCCTTCCTTCCTTTTGATTTTTCTTCAATTTTTTTCTCCAGTCTAAATACTTTGGGCACTCCTGTTTCACATGACCGGTTTCGTGGCAAAAGAAACACTCAATATAGGCATTGTTTCTTTTATTCATAGTCACTTTTAGCGCAGTATTATGTTCTTCGGAGCTGTTTGAACATTTACGCCACTTGTACTCCCCGAGCAAAGTGGCCTTGACTATATCCATAGTCAATTCCTCTTCCGGTTTAGACGCTATGACGGATATAAGGGTATGATATGACGCGGACATGCTATGCATGAGGATCCCAGGACCAAATTCCACTGCGTCCCGTCCCCGAGTGACAACAAATTATCTGTCAGCTTTTGAGTCTTAGCTAAGTGTTTTTCTAGGTCCTCTTCATCTTGGGATTTTAACTGTAACAAATCCACAGTCAATGTAAACTTTTTAATGCCACTTGCCTTTTCGTGATACGCTTTAAGTGCGTCACAAGCACTTTTGGCTGTTGTCTTGTCTCTGATATGTGAGATTTGTGCGTCTTCTACAAGAAGACAGATAGTACCACAGTATTTATAGCTTCCTCTCCAGCAGTGGGTCTCGTTCCTGATACCGCTTTCCATGTTCCTTCACGTTTTAAAAGCTGTTCGACTTTAAATTTCCATATTTGGTTGTAACGGGGTGGAATGCTCTCGCATTTTAATTTAAATTTAATTTCGACTCGCACCAAAAGATCCGCCTTCCTTCTCCAACAACTGTCAATATTGAAGCAAATACAGTCACTGATGCGTCGGAGTCGCTACGGTCGAGTTTTCGACGTTTGGTTTTAGGGGTTGGTCAACCTGAGTAGAGAGGTACGAGGCTCAGAGACGATGAGCTGTCGGGCTCTTCGCTCGCAGCAACCGCCGTAGACGGACGTGCCTACCACGACTACCATTACTATCTTGGTTTTCACTACAACTACCATCTACCACTACTACTACACGTGCTGATATTTTATACTTATAATGGGCCAAGAGCATATAAGCCCACTTCAGGTGAAAGCTTATTTCTTACTTGTTAATTAAGTTTTATTTAAATTATTCATAATTATATAATAATTATTGTGGATTGGACCTGGTGGATTTGTAAAGGTTTGAAATGGATTGATGGACTTGGAAGGAATTAGTTGGAGGTTTTTTGGTCATGGAAGAAAAGGATCGGTGGAAGAAAGGACTGGTTTGGATTGGAGATTTGTTGGAATAAGTCGAGTCGTTTAATTATTGTCGGGTTAATTATTTTATTTGTCAAATAATATTTGAGTAATTGAGTCGTTATAATTTAGTCGAGTCAGTATTAATTTAATAAAGTCAAGTCGAGTCAGTTTCATCAGTCATTTTGGTTATTGTTCACCTTCTCATTATTTCTTTGTAAAACGACTTCGTTTGAATAAATACCATAGTTTCATGTCTTAATTTCAGATATTTACTTAATTAATTAATAACAACCTTCCTGATAAGTTTAGAATAAGATCTCTCTCTAATTTTAATACAGTGTGGTCCAGTACGGGGTTATCCTCGTCCGTATTGCACTTTTCTATTTTCCATAATTGAGGAATTTTTTTTGACGATGATAGATCATTGCGGACACAACAAAAAAAAAATTTGAAAAAAAAAAAAAAAAAAAAAAAAATTGAATTTTTTTTTTTTTCTTTCCAATTTTTTTCGATAGTCCTATAACCGGGCAGCGTTGGTATACGACGTGAGAGTGCGGCTCTCTCACTGTCTCTGTTTGAATTTTGGTCTTTCTCTCTCTATCTCATTACAGCCTGATTGCTGAGTTTGGCTGAGTTAGGCGTTAGACCACGAGGGATGACTTCGCGCAGCAGGTGACCGTAAATCGGTCATATGCGCATAATTAGGTAGGGGTCATCGGAGGTTGAGACTTGAGACAAATCTATCGGAGATGACACTCAAGTTCAAGTACTCGGCTAGTCAGTCGTGCTTAAGTCAATCTATTGTTCTGCAAGGGATTTCTTAATTCATCTTAGTGATTGATTTCGTTACAAAGTGGTTTACGAAAACCAAAAATTCGTTAAGTTTTTTTTTTTCGTGAAGTGATTTGCCAGAGTGTCAAGCACCAAGTCTATCAACAGCCCAGGAACCGGAAGAGGAGCTCCACTGAGGAACTCACCATGCAGCGACGCCCGATACCTGCAGTACGTCGCACTCAATAAAATCCAGATAAGATTTATAATAAATTTATTACTATTTATATCTCTCTTCAACGTCAATCTAGCGTGAATAATTATTATTTTATTTCCCGTGTCCATTAAATAATTACGTGTAAATAAATTTATTTCGTTGTCACTAGACACTTATTTATCTATAGAAGAAATTTAATTTATATAAAGGGGAATTTTGTAAATATTTGGGAATTTGGTTAAATAAAATTTATTATATATATAATAATTGAATTAATTCTCTAAATAAAATTACTTTCATCACCAGTGTCTTTAGAATAAGTTAAATTTCAGCCACGTGTCCAGTCAAAACGAGTCGACCCATCCCTGAGATCTATTGCCCGCGTTCCAGAACCAGCAATATAATAATTAAAATTTATATTTATAATTAATAATTGATTATTGAATCGGGAAATTATTTAACTGTGGTTAGTGGCTACTGGACACGAAGTAGCCAAAGGTCACCGTTATAGTCCATCTTTTTGATCGAAATATCACGATTATTGGTGAAAAAAACATTTTGAAATCGAAAAAATGAACAAAAACCAAGAAACTACCAATTATGGTGATTTTTGGAAAAATCGATAAATTTAAAGCTTCGGGACACTAAGAAAGAAAAATCATAGCGCTTTAAAATTATCAGGGTTTTTTCACGACTCTTTGAGGTTGAAAAAAAAACGACGATATCCTTTGTTCATCTGTTATATCCAAAGTTATAGCAAGATTTCGGAATATCCTTAATTATGAGAATTTTAGCTGTTTTTTAATAAACATTATCACTTTAAAAAAAATTTTTTTATCAAAAGTCACTAGTTTTATCTTACAGAGAATGTTTTCCAGTTTTCAAAACCCTGCTTCCATTCTCTGTACGAAAAATACGTCCGGAGTTATTGATTATCAAAGCTAAAATGGACTTTTTTGCTTTGATCAATGATAAGTCGGCGCCAAATCGTCGCAGAAACTTTTTTAGGCCACCAAATTAAAGGGCATAAAATTTCCTAAAAGAGTCATAAAGTCAAATTATCCAAAAAAATTTATTGAAGCCCATAGATTTGTTGAAACACGAGCAAAAATTTTGAAAATTTTTTTTTCGTCGGTTTTCTTAAGATTACTTCGGAACCGTGCATGATAAAAAAAAATTGAAGTCCAGATCTGAAAACTAGAAACTTGAGAGTTATAAGATAAAAACCCGCCCATTAAAAAAAAGTAAAAAATTGCGATGATACACTTCTTAATATTAATATTAAGGGCTCAAACTTACACGATAGTTTTTTGTCATGATGATTAATATTTTCACAGTATCGTAAAAACAAAAATCGTTGTCTTTTTTGGCCCAGTCTAATATATATGATCATATAAGAATTTTTTTTATCGGGATGACTACACACTAATATGTATCACAAGATATGCATGCACGAAATTAACTTATTAGATCGATGGAGTGAGTAATGAGCCTTTTATTTCGGTTGCTGAATGGCCTTTTTTACTATTAATATCTTTTTTTTAGTTCTCTGTAGACCTTCAAAAATTTAACTAGTTCATAATCTTATAATGTACTAGTAAGTCAAGTTTTATTAAATTCTGAACGTTAATTCTAAAACCAGTATTACTAATTTAAAAACATTATATTGCTTAATTATTTGCATATAGGGAAAGAACACTAGTACCCAGCTCCTAACCAGTAGCTAGCCAGTCATATACTTTAGCATTGGTTCAAAATATATATGGATATAATTTAACATGAAGTGGCTACTGGTTTGAGGCTGGTTACTAGTGCTTTTACCCTATAATAGTATAAAACATTTCATAGCCAAATTTAATTTTTTTGAGAGTTATCATCTTATTTGGTTAAAAATAAATATTACTTACATAAATAATGGGAACAAGTAATTTGTATGATTACTTGTTCACTAAGTATCAGACAACGTGCATGTTAGTACGCATGAGCGGTAGTTTGGGAATCATCGTCGCCATGATACCTATTGACGCCCTCACAGAAATAATTAAAAAAAAATTCATAACTTGAAAACCAATCAGTTTAGTAAAAAAACTCATTATTTTTGTCTTAAAACAACCAATATTACTCAAAAAAATATAGTATATTATACTTCTAGGGTGGTAAAGTAAGAAAGCCTCAGATCACATGTAATTGTTGGCCAAGGTGGAGCCGATCAATTACATGTGATCTGAGACATTTCTTACTTTACTGCCCTAGGTGTGTAATATACTATTTTTATTATTGATTTCAAAATTTTCTTCAGAAACGATTGTTTAAACAAAACACACCATTTTTGCAAATTTTAACAATCATATTTATATTTTACCTTAGCTTTTCCATCAACCTCGAATTGCATATGGGTCTTATGACCGGCCCCGGACAAATACGATTATTAACCCTTCGTCGGTCGCATGCATTTCCCATCCGAGTTAGGTCGCATGGTAAGCGTCGCGCCGCCGTGTTAAATTAAACACGGTGACGCCAAATCTCAAACTGCGAATTTTGTACGCTTACCCGGAATTAAATTTTTTTTTTTACTAAGAAAATTGTTAATATTAATTTTATTTGAATATAATTACACTCATTCCATAAATTAAAGGAACAAAAAAATTTTAGAAATTTTTTAGTGATTTTTGCAAGGCTGTAACTTCGTGAAAAATAATCGTATTGAAAAATAAAAAAAAGCATTTAGTAGCTTGAAATCTCTAGCTTCAACTCATTTTCATCAATTTTTTTAGACCTCCAGCCATTGCGCAAACATGAGAAATGCCGCGAGACAAAAAATTTCTACATTTTTTCTTTTCTTTCAGAGAGCCCACGGGCTGCAAAGATTTTTTTTCAGCTAAACCAATGCATAGTTCGGTTAGCAAATTTAATCAGCTTTAATTAAAATTTTTTTTGAGTTTCGTACGATAACTTGTCGCTGAGATATCAACCTTCAAACGAAAACGATTCTTTTGGGTTTGATCATCGATATTTCGTGTACCAATGATCGCACAGTAAATTGAAGAGCGGCGTTAAAAACTTGAATAAATTCCCTTCAAAACCCTCCCGATATTTAAAAAAAAAAAAAATTTTTTTTAATTTTAACATCCATTTGAAGTAAATACAAAAAAATGACTTTTTTTGGTTTTTTAGTAAATCGACCGCTATTCTACAAATATCGTTGAAAAAAAAAGTGTTGCCAGGGTCTTTTTTAGTTTAATGTATCCCCAATAACCCTAAAAATTTTTAAATTGATCCATCGAGCCGTTTTTTGGGGTGGATTGATCAAAGTTTTTCAAAACAATTAAAGGAACAAGTTTTGTTCCTTTAATTGTGTAATCATAATCAAAATGAAAAAATAATTTTTTTCCGACTTATCGTAAATTGTTGCGTTGGTTACTCAGCAAATGCAAGGAAATAACAAAAAAAAAAAATTCCAAAAAATTGCAACTTGTTTTATAGTGTTCGAAATTTTTTTTTTATCGAGATTTTTTGGAAATTTTTTTTTTTGTCACGATTTTGTTTACGATAAGTCGGAAAAAAATTATTTTTTGTTCCTTTAATTGTTTTGAAAAACTTTGATCAATCCACCCCAAAAAACAGCTCGATGGATCAATTTAAAAATTTGCAGGGTTATTGGGGATACATTAAACTAAAAAAGACCCTGGCAACATTATGTTTTTTAACGATATTTGTAGAATAGCGGTCGATTTACTAAGAAACCAAAAAAAGTCATTTTTTTGTATTTACTTCAAATGGATGTTAAAATCAAAAAAAATTTTTTTTTTTTAAATGTCGGGAGGGTTTTGAAGGGAATTTATTCAAGTTTTTAACGCCGCTCTTCAATTTACTGTGCGATCATTGGTACACGAAATATCGATGATCAAACCCAAAAGAATCGTTTTCGTTTGAAGGTTGATATCTCAGCGACAAGTTATCGTACGAAACTCAAAAAAAATTTTAATTAAAGCTGATTAAATTTGCTAACCGAACTATGCATTGGTTTAGCTGAAAAAAAATCTTTGCAGCCCGTGGGCTCTCTGAAAGAAAAGAAAAAATGTAGAAATTTTTTGTCTCGCGGCATTTCTCATGTTTGCGCAATGGCTGGAGGTCTAAAAAAATTGATGAAAATGAGTTGAAGCTAGAGATTTCAAGCTACTAAATGCTTTTTTTTATTTTTCAATACGATTATTTTTCACGAAGTTACAGCCTTGCAAAAATCACTAAAAAATTTCTAAAATTTTTTTGTTCCTTTAATTTATGGCATGAGTTTATTAATAATAAATAACAATTAAATTGTAAATAAAAAATGAAAGCAAAAATTAACCTGAACAATCACTTCACTTCAATATAGTTATACCTATTTCACATGTGGTATAACAGGCTAAAATCGTGGCGGTAAAGAAACTTGGCAACAGCGCACTTTGAAAACGACTCGGATATTTACTCGACCAGGGCGGTGGAACACCGCTCTCTCATACTCGGCCTCGAATATTAAAATTTATAAATATTTTCCAAGTGTTTTTATGCTTGTTAAAAGCGTTAAAATTTTTAAAATAATTTTAAGAAAGAATCAAATTTCTTTAAAAGCTACTAATTCAAGTAAATTTGAGAAAAAAAATATAATGTAAAAAAAGCAGCGCCACGCTCATTCCGCGACCGACGAAGGGTTAAGAAAATAATATTTAAACCAAATTTAATAATTTTTGAATATAAAAATTACTTACAAAGTATCAGATGTTCTGTCAACCGCTTCAAGTGGATCACGATCAGAGTTTGCGTCAGTGGAATCTGTGACATTATATTCTAGATTTTGAGAACCACCTTCATGAGGTAAAATACTTTCAGGATTATCGTCCGCTGATACAATTTCAACAATGCTATTTGGTGACTCAAGTTTTAATTCTTGAACTAGGTCTTGAATTAATGTTCTTGACTGAACTGCACTTTTATCTTTTTCATTTATTATTATTTTACCGGTCCCGGTACGATTGATGGGTCGCTCTGATCGACTTTTAGTATGAGTGTGCAAGTGGCGTTTCATATCGCTACGTACGCGAAATGGTTTTCCACACACAGTGCAGGGATGAGGTTTTTCACCTGTATGAATACGCCGATGATTTTGTAAATAACTACTAGCTCGGAATGTTTTATTACAATATTCACAACGATAATTTTTTTCGCCTGTATGAATTCGGCGATGGACAATTAATGAGTATTTTCGTGCAAAATCTTTACCACAATATTCACACTGAAACTGACGTTGTTCCGAATGAATACTCATGGAATGATATTTTAAATCTCCCCACTGACGGAAATGACGACCACAGTCTTCACATTTGTAAGGTTTGTCACCACTATGTAAGCGTTTGTGAACCTATTTAAAATAATATTTTATATTCTTGAAGATAAACAAATTTGAATATAAGATAATCATGCAAAATCAAGGATCTACGTGTTTTAGCTAATAAAAATACTTTTTTGAGTTTTTTCTATGATTACTTAATTGAGTCAGTGAATTAAATAATATAATCGTCTTCACGTTTTGACATGAAAACCTTCTGACAACAGATAGATTCTTGAAAAATCCATCTAAAACCACTCTTAAAAGCTACAACAAAATCGTTTACAGGCATAAAGTCTAGAACTGTGATTCTTACATGATTAGTGATCAATATAATATTAATTGATTATGGATAATAAATCATCTATTTAATAGATGTTCTACTCACTTTTAAAGCACTAGCAGCGAAAAAACTTTTGCCACAAATTTCACACTGATGTGGACGTTCACCACTATGAGATCTCATATGGTACACAAGACTATTTTTATGATGAAATGACCTATCACATTGCGGACATATCATTTCATTATCTGTAAATATTAAAAAATTATAAGAGCCGATAATTATTAAAAACAACAAAATTTGTACTCTTCAATTCACTACTTACTTTGAGTTTTACGTGTTTTGTTAATTTTTTTTTTTTTGATATTATCAGTAACTTCTGTATCAACTCTATTTTGCAAGTCTTGCTGATTAACTGTCGATGAATCGTTAAGGTCATGAGATATAGTTTCGGTAATACTCGTTGCTATAGACCACAAAGTTGAACTGTGGTTAACTTCAGTTAAAGGACTTGTTTCTGTATCGTCATCAATACGTGCTCCAGTTTCTTCAACTAAAAAGTATTCAGAAAAATTTAATAATAAGAACAAATTGACGTTAGAATATATAAAAAAATTGAAATGATTTGAAACTAAGACTTTCATACCAACTCCTCGAATCCCTTCCATTAAATCTTCTGGCTCACTAAATTCTTCAATACTAGAATTTTCTACATTTTGGGCAGTTTCTGATACAGAAATCGTTATATTAGTGTTTGTTGCTTGTCCTATCCTTGATTCTTGTTTAACTGGTTCATAATGATTCTATAATAAAAATTTTAGAGAAGTAATTGGAATTTAATTGAAAACACCAAAGAACTAATTACTATTTCATGATACAACGAATTCATAAAGCGTAAGAATTTCATTACAAAGAAAAATTAAAATTCAATTTATATTAAATATGAAAAAATGGGAATTAAGCATAAAATCTATTAATTTAAATGAATTCTTCGAATTAAGTTTTTCAATACTGTCCAATTATAAAATATTTAGGTTAATACAAATATGAAAAATTATGTGAAAAGCGAAATAACATAACTTAATTCATATAGATAGTTTTGGGCCCGATATTTTGTGATTGATGTTTGATAACTTTTCGTCCATCGCGCTATGAGGGAGGCCTCACCTTTTTTAATGTCCCGCTAAAAAAATTGTAAGCTTTCAAAAATTCGGGAAGTTATTGTTTTCACTCCGATTTTCGAAAATCGAGATTTCACCAGATGCCGATATTTTGAGATCCTAGAAAGATATTCTGACCATTTTCTGGATGATGCACGCGCGCGTGTGTGTGTGTGTGTGTGTTAAGACAATACGCTTGTCTTAATAGTCCTCCGCCTTGCGATATATTTTCGCCCGTCTCGTTATCAACCCAAAGTATAGTTTCTCATGTGCCATGATCACATGACATGAGGTTCAAAAGACGCCTGACCATAAAGGGAGTGGGGAGTGAGTCGAATTTTAGACCGAAAACCCTGCGGCGTCGATCGGACACTTCGATCCTGGATAAATTACTACTAAGACGTACCATTTATTAATTATTATAAAATACTGGCAATTCACTTGCAATTTTATTTATTACGAACAATGTACTTGCATTATATTTCATTACTGGCAATTTACTTGCAATATTATATCTTAGATTTATTATTTGTTGTAAATGAAGTCTTATTACTCTGAGAAAAAAATTTTCTTCTGATAACTAAATTTTAGTTACGACACCAAAATGATTTGATTACCCATTGCCAATTATATATTTGATTGCTTTAACTAAATATTTTATAATCCATCAACAAAACAAATCATTAGAAAATATAAAATATTTAGTAAAGATAATTACGCGTTAAGTAGCAATCATAAAATCAAACTGATTACCTGTAGAGCTTACAGAGTATTTATGACGAAATATATTAGTGAGCCTCAGAAAATGAGTTATTAATAATAATTAAATATTACTTTAAGCTCTTCGAGCTCAAAAATACTTTTGTATGCCTTTGTTTTCAAAAAATAAGGTTTTTTTACCATTTTTTCTCCAAAAATATCTCTCGAACGAATTGACCAATTGAGACGGTTGAGGTGGAAATCGACGCGTTTTATTGAGTTCTAGAGCAAATCAAATTTTGAAATTGATTTATCGAGTCGTTTTTGAGAAATTACAAAAACACTAAAAAAAAAGTTTTTTTTTTAATTCTTTTGACAACGGTTTCTCTTGAACGAATAAACTGATTTTGATGGTTGAGGTGGCATTCGACGTGGCTTATAAAGTTTTAGAGCTGATTAGATGTTGGAATCGATCCATTGAGCACATTCAAAGTTATCTAAAAAAAACATTTTTGAAAAAATTTTATTTTTGGAATATCTTCGAACGCACTTGACCGATCAAGCTCAATTTTTCACGGCTTCTAGATATTAACTTTATGGTGACAATTGGCATACGAAACAGTATTACAATGTGATCTCTTCGAACGAAACAATCAATATAATTACGATCGAGCATCGCCCGCCTTCGGCGGGCTCGCTCGATCATATAATTATATGATGATGAAATGCTATTTTTATCACTTTTCAATGCCAATATCTTTTGAATAAATTAGCGGATTTTGACGTTTAAGGTAGCAAATGGCGGGTTTTATTGAATTCTAGAGCTGATGGAAATTTGAAACCGATCGGTTCAGCCATTTCGAAGATATTGGGATAAACTTGTTTTTTAGCATTTTTTTCTATCACGATATCTAGTTAACGAATTAACAGATTTCGATAGTTGAGACCTCAATTGACGCATTTTATTGAGTAAGAGGACTGTTCAGATTTGGGGATTGTTTGGTTACGTTTTCTCAAAGATATTCGCAAATAACTCCCTGGTTAAAAAATACTGCTTGAAAAGAATTGAGAAGCAGTCACTCCATGCAAACTGTATAACTGTATATACAAACAAAAGAATTGAAATTATTGAAAAGAATTCAAATTACATCATTTTTAATTCTTTTCAATCAATATTTTTATACAGGGCTGTTTTTTACCATTTCTTTCTCCCGCGATATCTCTCGAACAAATTAACCGATTGACATGTCTAAGGTGGCAATCGATACGTTTTATCAAATTATAGAGCTGATTAGATTTGGAAGTTGATCGTTCACGTCGTTTCTGAGAAATCGCTAAAAAACTAAAAAAAAAAATTTTTTTTTTCGTCATTCGTCAATATTTTCGACTCTAATGGATCAAATTATCTGAAATTTTCAGGAAAGTTGATGGCCAATAAGCTTTTTCGATTGCCGCCTTAACCATCCAAATCAGTTCATTAGTTAAAAAGTTATAAACCGGTCACACACACACGCACACACATGTACACGTATATACATACATATGTACAGGCACTCGGACATCATTCTAAAAACAGTCAGAATATCTTCCTAAGACCTCAAAACGTCGACATCTGATGAAATTTCAACTTTCGCAAATCGGGGTGAACACAATAAATTCCCGAAATTTTTGAAAATTATCGATTTTTTTAGCGGGAAGTTGAAAACAAAATATATAATTTTTTTTTGGGACACCCTAATATATATACATGTAGGAGAGGGAAATCACCGGTGCTATAAGCAGCAGCGGAAGTAGTTCGGTGCTCGTCACGAGATCGCGCCCACCATTTGTAGTGTCCCTAATAAGAAACTTATTTCAGAACTGTTAAATTCCAAACTTGAGACGATTCTGGCTCGGGCACGTCTCCGTTATTTGACAGAGTGATAAGTACATTTTTTGATGTTAATATAGTACATCCTATATTACATAATGACAAAAGTATTCATTATCAATGTTTCCATGAATAATTTTTCTTAGAAATTCAACTTGAACTTTCAAAAGGAAATTATTTAAATAAAAAGTATAGCCTCTACTATACAAAAATTCTCAATTTATTTAATACATTGTATAGAAATTTGATTATATATAGTTCTACATAATTATATATAATTATATAGAACTATATATAATTATATATACATATAAATGTATAGTTATATATAATTATATAGGGCCATTTTTCATAGATAATTATACATAATTATATATAATTGAATATAATTTTTAACTTCCCGCTAAGAAAATCGACGATTTTCAAAAATTTCGGGAAGTTATTGTTTTCACCCCGATTTTCGAAAATCGAGTTTTCATCAGATGTCGACGTTTTGAGGTCCTAGGAAGCTATTCTGACTATTTTTAGAATGATGTTCGAGTGTGTGTATGTATGTGTGTGTCCGAGTGTGTGTGTGTGTGTGTGTGTGTGTGTGTGTGTGTGTGTGTGTGTGTGTGTGTGTGTGTGTGTGTGTGTGTGTGTGAACTCTTCGTAACTTTTGAACTAATGAATCGATTTGGATGGTTGAGGTGGCAATCGAAAGAGCTTGTTGGCCATCAACTTTCCTGAAAATTTCAGATTATTTGATCGAATAGACTCGAAAATATTTGCGAATTACGAAAAAAAAAAAAATTTTTTTTTAGTTTTTTATTGATTTCTCAAAAACGACTTATACGATCGAGTTCAAAATCTAAGCAGCTCTAGTACTCAATAAAACGCGTCGATTGCCACCTCAAACATCAAAATCGGATAATTCATTCGAGAGTTATCGCGGGAGAAAGAAATGGTGAAAAACAGTTTTTTCTAAATATTTTCGAAACGACTGACGCGATCGATTTCAAATTTTAATCAGTTCTAGAACTCAATAAAACGCGCCGATTGCTACGTAAACTATCAAAATCGATTGATTAGTTCAAAAGATATCGGCGTTGAAAAGTTAAAAAAATAACATTTTATGTTATTTTTTCCGGATAAATCATAATATAATGTACTAAAATGTGCCTGATATCATACCAAGTCATCTTTTTTATGGTTTCTTTCGATCATATAATGTCATCGAACTTGGTTTTTAGTTTAAATCATATTATCAACGAAAAAGTCGATAAAACGTAGTTTTTAATATTTTTATCGGATATTTCATATTTTATTGTTTCTTACATGAGTCAAAATTTATTTAAATCTTGATTTTGATCCCCGACATTGATTTCTGCCTCAATACACTTATTTTACTGAACAAAATCAGGAACTAAATTTTAAAAACCGCTTCATTGATGATTTTCGATTCTTAAATTTTCAAACTTCAGCATAACAGGTAACTTGTTAGAACTTGAAAAGATCGTAAAAAAACAATTGCATGTGATATCATTTTCGAGCTCGAAGAGCTCAAAAATATATCTACACTAATGTTTTCGAGCTCTTTGAGGTCAAAAACAGCGGGAAGTTTTGGGGCTGGCCCGCAGGGTCAACCGACGCCCAGATTTTTTTTAACTGAAAATACATAATGTTGTAGGAAATTTACCGCTCTTCAAAAGAGGACTCTTATTTTTTTTTCGTGAATCCAACCATTTGAATGCAATTAAAGGTCAAAGTATGATTTGTTTAAAAAAATTGGCGTTTTTGTTTGAAATTTTATTACTCTCTAACACATAGACACAAATTTAAGCGCTATGAACTTTCTTGTAGGAAATTTATCGCTCTTCAGAAAAAGGTTTTTTACACTTTTTTCGTAAATCCAAACATTTTTTTAGTGATATCGAAGCTCAAAGTGGATAGATTTAAAAATTAATGTTTTTCGATTAAAATTCTATACCTCTTCAGCAAACAGATACATACTCAGGCATTAGATAATTTTTGTCGGAAATTTACCGCTCTACAAAAAAGGTCTCTTAGATTTTTTTGATAAACTCAACCGTTTGAGTGATATTTAAGCACTAAGTTGAAAGACGACTTTCACAAACTCAAAATTTCGCTCTGATGATATAAAAAATTCCTTTTATTTTGAGATATAAAAGCTAATTTAATGAGTGACAATAAGAATTTAACGAAAATAGATGGTAACGTGTAATGTCTAAGATATTAAGAGTTACAACCAAGAAGGATGTTAATTGCGATAATTTACAAAATTTTCAAAGCTTTGAAACTATTATAAATTATAGTAAATATGCCAAGTTTAAGGTACGAAACCCGAGCTTATCAAGTCAGCTTTAATATACATTAGGTAAAAACTGTCTAAAATCTTAGTTTTTAAAGTTCAATAAACCTTTATAGTTGAAGGTTCACAATAAAAAATAATTGATGGAGCTGGATTGTAATGAGAAATGAATAAGTTTTCAGGAATAAAAATCATATTTTCTGAATTTCTTGATTATGTCTAAACTTTCCAGGCTATCAAATTATAGGAAGAAATAGTCATTACTTTGATTTTAAGAACGGAAATCAAAGCTTACTAAACAAGTGTTAAGATTATTTTTGCATAATTCGTCTATGAGTTTAAGTTTGAAAGTTATACGCACTAACAGCGAATAAAAACTGATTTTTTCAAAAAATCGTAAAAATTTTAAACAGCCATAACTTCTTAATTAATCGACCGATTTAGCCCATCTTTAAAATTTACTGATTATTTTATTTACAACAAAATATAACTGATAGAATTGGATTACAATGGAAAATGCATAATTTATCAGAAATGAAAACTATATTTTGAAATTTTTTTGATTCTGTCCAAACTTTCAATGCTATCAAATTATTGAAAGAAATGGTCAAAACTAAAGTTTAAGGTCATAAATTAAAACTTATCAGAAAAGCTTTAACATACTTTCTACGGAGATTGTCTATACGTATTAGCTTTAAAGTTATATGAACTTTAAAATGAATTGAAACGATTTTTTCGAAGAATCGTGGAAATTTCGAACAGCCATAGCTTCTAAACTAATTAACGGATTCACCCCATCTTCGAACTTGATCAAATTACATCAGATCAATTAGAATAAGTGTGGGAAATTTAATTGGGATCCGATAAGAATTGCAAGCGTAAATATGTCCGAAAGTGGGACATATTACTTATATATCTATATATATATATATATATATATATATATATATATATATATATATATATATATATATATATATATATATATATATATATATATATACATTAGGGCGACTCAAAAAAACTGACTGTTCTTTTTTTCGAATCTCTTATGGAAATTTAATATATATATATATATTAGACTGGGCCAAAAAAATCGACTATTTTTTTTTTCTTTCGATACTGTGAAAATATTATTCCTGATGACCAAAAAAAATTATTTTGCAAGTTAAAGCCCTTAATATTGATATTGAGAGGTGTATCGTTGCAAATGTTCATTTTTTGACAGAAATTTCATTTTTTACCCAAAACTCGTAAATCATCTATCTGAAAAATTTGAGCAATGCACATTCTTAAAGGAAATTAAATTCCCTACAAAAAATCACTCCTAGTAAATTGCCATAAAACGAGCCGTTTCCTTGTAACCGTGCCTTAAATATTGATTTGTTTATTAAATTCTTTACTTTTATTTTGGATTTTTGTAACTACTAGAAATATTAAAATTATTTCTGGTCAAGATACATATTTTTGAAGGGAATTTCATGCTCTACAAAAAAGGTCTCTTGACTAGAGTACTCCTTAGTAAATATAGCTCCTTCGCTTTTTCAAATAATTATATGGATTTTTTGAGCTACGGTAATGGTCTTAGCTATGTTGTATAGCAAATTTAATGTTTCTTTTGCTTCGAAATAGTTGCTTCTTAATAAATAAAAACATTTATGATAACTGCTCATAAATAGCATTAACTTTTACTTACTGCTTTTAAATCCCTACTCAGAACAAAAATATATAGGAATCAATTTATAATATGCAAGAAAAACAAGTGTAAAATGTCAAAAATCGGTACTGATAATAATTTATAGCGAGAAAAAAATTTTTTCAATTTTTGAAAATCGAAAAAAAAATAGTAATTATGGAAGGCCCACTACCGGTCCGGGCTTAAAAAGTTCCAGAATGGATAGAAGTTTAAGAAAATTTTCAAGAAAAGTGAATGATACATCTTTTTTGAAAAACACGGTTGAAAACTTAAAGTTAAAAAATCTCGATTAAAAACATTTCCTATATTTGTTTTGTACTTCATTCTGTAAGGGCCATCTCATTTTGAAGAAAAGCCATTGAACTTCGACCATTATTACGAAAGTTATGATCTAAAAACCATCAAAAAAGCGGTAAATTTTGAGATTTTTTTGATCAATGGTTCAAAAAATATCGAATTTTTAATAAAACCGCTCTTTTTATGGTTTTTAGATCATAACTTTCGTAATAATGGTCGAAGTTCAATGGCTTTTCTTCAAAATGAGATGGCTCTTACAGAATGAAGTACAAAACAAATATAGGAAATGTTTTTAATCGAGATTTTTTAACTTCAAGTTTTCAACCGTGTTTTTCAAAAAAGATGTATCATTCAATTTTCTTGAAAATTTTCTTAAACTTCTATCCATTCTGGAACTTTTAAGCCCGGACCGGTAGTGAGCCTTCCATAATTACTATTTTTTTTTCGATTTTCAAAAATTGAAAAAATTTTTTTCTCGCTATAAATTATTATCAGTACCGATTTTTGACATTTTACACTTGTTTTTCTTGCATATTATAAATTGATTCCTATATATTTTTGTTCAGAACAGGGATTTAAAAGCAGTAAGTAAAAGTTAATGCTATTTATGAGCAGTTATCATAAATGTTTTTATTTATTAAGAAGCAACTATTTCGAAGCAAAAGAAACATTAGATTTGCTATACAACATAGCTAAGACCATTACCGGAGCTCAAAAATTCCATATAATTATTCGAAAAAGCGAAGGAGCTATATTCACTAAGGAGTACTCTAGTTCATGAAACAATCGTTGATGTAAAATTTTCGAATGAACACGGAAATAATTAAAAAAGTTTGTAGCAAATCTAATGTTTCTTTTGCTTCGAAATAGTTGCTTCTTAATAAATAAAAACATTTATTATAACTGCTCATAAATAGCATTAACTTATTGCTTTTAAATCTCTACTCAGAGCAAAAAAATATCGGAATCAATTTATAATATGCAAGAAAAACACGTGTAGTGTCAAAAATCGGTACTGATAATAATTTATAGCGAGAAAAAAATTTTTTCAATTTTTGAAAATCGAAAAAAAAAATAGTAATTATAGAAGGCCCACTATCGGACCGGGTTTAAAAGTTGCAGAATGGATAGAAGTTTAAGATGGAAGATTATCGAAAAAACCGAAGGATAAATCTCGTTTTAAAAACACGGCCGAAAACTAAAAATTCAAATATCTCGATTTAAAACATTTCATATATTTGTTTTGTATTTTTTTCTGTAAAGGCCATCTAAAAACGAAAATTTTGAAAAGAAAACCATTGAATTTCGACCATTATTACGAAAGTTATAACCAAAAAACCATAAAAAGAGCTCTTTTTTTGAAAATTCGATACTTTTTGAACCATTGATCAAAAAAATCTAAAAGTTTACCAGAAAGCCTCTTCTGAGGGGTACTAAAAAATACCAAAAATTTAAGAAAATCGGAAAATAGTAGTTTATCTATCGAGTGCGATCGTGTTTAAGACGCGAGTGTGAAGATTGATGCCCGAGCCGAGGGCGAGGGTACCAACACACGAGCGTCTTAGACTCGATTGTATTAGATAAATACATTAGTTTTTGTGACAGATATTTGAAATTTACTACATTTAGTGCCTATAAATGTCAGGTTATAAATTCGCGTTTATTTATTTGGTAAGATTGTTTTCAGTATTTGTTAAAAATTAGAGAGAAGTCGGTAAGTGGACGAATTAAAATGATAATAAATTTTGTCACAAGATGGTTCGTTAAGTTACTTCGATATTTTTTGGTCGTTTGCTATTGCACATGTAACCAAAAAATATTTTTTAATCTGATGATGACGTCACTATTAGAACGATTAGGTATCTTTTTTACCAGCTGTATCTTATCTAATATTTTTAGCTGCCGGCTATAGGCGCTGAATGTCGTAGATTTCAAGTGTCTGTCACAAAAATCAATTTTTGAAACCGTCCGATTTGGCGTGGAATGCCCCAAATGTAAATATATTAAATTACGTCAAAGTCATTTTATTGATATAGAATGCTTTGAATTGTTTTAAAAATTTTAAAAATATTATAATTAGAAAACATATTTCCAAGTCGTAAATTGCACGAAAATAGTCGGAACAACCCGATCAATGAGTATTCTAAAAGGAACAGAGTTAATTTGAAGTGATGTTCGACGTTCGAATACTTTAGAACCTATCAGATAGTTTTCGAAATTTTCTGCATTGTCCAAAAAATTTAGCGCATAAATAAATGCATCACCAAAATATAACCCAGCAAAGTGAGTATTCGCAGTTAGTACACCTATGAATTAATAGTATTTTTGAAACCTACTCGACTAATTATTTTAAACAGGCAACCTTCTCTGAAAAATCGGCCATGAGAACAAATGTAATAGCTACATTTTTAAAAAATCTACTCTTAAATTTCTGAATTACCTTAAGATGTTCAAAAAACTTCAATTGTGCAGTAAATTCACAATTACACAATTCACATTTGAACAATTGACTTGAATTTTCGTTTATATTGTTGGAAACGGCAACTTCTTTACTATTTTTTCTTGAATCATGTTTGAGATTTGTTTTATTTTGTTGCTTTAATTTTCTGGCAATCCGTTTTTTATGAGGTAACGATCGTTTAGGCCCTGATATCGGTATTGAAGCTTCTTCACTACTTTCAGCCGATACGTCAATGTCATATTCACTTTTAACATTTATAAACTCTTGCTTGACATGATGATTGATACGTTTAAACGATTGTATTGCTGAGTAAATTGACGATGGTTCAGGATCAGCAATAGTCTGTATGGCGTAAGCATTAACAGGTGATAACGTAGCTAATTGACTGACATCAGGTAAAGCCGTATCATCTTGATGTAGTTGATTATGAATTTGCTGATGTTTTTGTTGTTGTTGAAGTTGAACTGCCACCAAAGCTGCAGCTAATTTACGATCCTCCTAAATTTCAAATATAAAATGTATGTAATTTTATAATATATTTCCAATTATTTTAAACGATAAATAAATTCTCATAAATAAATCCAACACGTACCTCAGTTAATTCATGTGGTAAAAGATCGTCAGTTTCATAATACGGGGTAGCAGAATTGTATTCTGTTCCTACTCCAGCATTTATCATGTCAACAACCATCCCTTCAGATATTAATTCACCATTTAATGTTATCAATGGGACTTTACTTATTGATTCACTATCAGCACGTTGAATTGTAATATATTGTGTGGCTTCCATTCCATCAAGAACTGCTTGCGCTTCTTCATCAGTCGTTACTTCCATCATTACAGTTTTATCGATAATGTATTAAATATATTTTTATAAGTAATAAATAGCTTAAAAAATACGAAAACTTTGAAAAAAGATTATTAAATTAGATAACTTGAAAAAAAAAAAAAACAAATCTTTATAAATTATTAACAAATACGAAAAAAATAAAATGAGGAAATCACAGTAATCAAGGTCATTACTGTTAACACTTGTTACGTGTATATGTCATTATCATTTATTTTTATGATTAAATTTTGACTTTTCGAAATAATTGCAGTGAATTTTAAAAGTTAATCACAATAAGTTTGTTCAGACTGGCGTAAATTTAGTATAAGATGTAAACAAACGGAAAATGTGAAACACTGTATCATAAAATGTGACAACAGTGCTTAGAACTCATAATTAGTATTCGACGCCATGTACCATGAACACTCGTTCTAAGCGATATTACATCTATTTTACCCCCAGATGCCAATTTGACTGCAAGTTGACGGAAATCTAAGCTGGTATTTGGGGTGCCATCATTTTGTCCTAACAACCAGTTCTTTCGAGTCGAAAAGTATTTCGATTGAATATTATTCCCGGTATAGTTAAGAGTCAAATGATGTTAATAATGACTGTATTTATTTCTAGTGGATGTTTGAGACAGATTTGTATTTAGTCAGTTGCACTTAATGTTGTTTCCTTTAAATACAGATGGCTGATAGTAACAGTACGAGATGGTGACTTAAGCCATGATCTTAAGCCATGTTCAGTACTGCGAGCACTGTTCAGTGCTCTTAATGCATGTCGGAGGTCACAACTTACAGTGGTCACAGTGTATATCGGAACATAGCCTTAGGAATGTAGAAAGATGTCAAATTATGAAAAGTTGTACATCGAACTGATGTTATGTATTTGCATACAGTGATTAAGTCGGACATAAAATGTTACATGTGTATTTGTTGCTATCATGAAAAATAGTCACTAATCTATTAAAAAAACGATAATTTAATGCATTAGTATTTTATACTTTTTTTAAAATGAGTCAAATAAATTGAGAGCAGTTTGCTTATAATGCCAGTTGAATTTTTGTCTAGCCTTATTTAAGTTTACAATAATTTCGAGTCAGCGATTGTATGTTGCCAACATACTTGGTAGCATCGAAAGTTATAGCAAGTGGAGGGCTTGCTGAAGCTGGCCCCCATCAATTTTGATTTTCACACTTTTTTAATTTTTTAATGCTCCAATCGTTTGTTCGTCATTTGTTCGTTATTGTCCGTCGATTGTTGTTGTTTGTTTGTTTAGTGTTTATTTATAATTAAATAATTAAATCTTCAACCTCAACTTAGCCCCCCTTAACTTATCGTCATTTCATTTCTTCCTGTTATCAATCAATTAATATTCATTTTCGTTTGTTCGATCATAATTAACGTCTTATCGCCTTTTATTATTAAAAACGATTTTTTTTTTTTTTTTTTTTTTTTTTTTTTTTTTTTATAGCCTTATATAATTTATTCTTTGCATAATTTTATTTTTTTTCCTCAATAGGTTCATTTTTGAGTAAATAAAACGAATATTGATTTTTATAAATATTTATTTATTACTCAAGTATCACAATTCACAGTATTGTGAAATCAAAATACATTCTAATTTGACTTGAACATCGATAAATATCATGAGACCACATAGATAAGTTTGGAATCATAAGTTTAGACGGAAGCACTGTAATAAATAAAAAAAATTGTTGTCAGTTGACCCTGCGGGCCATCCCCAAAACTTCCCGCTGCTTTCGACCTCCTTGAGTTCGAAATCGTTGTTGAGAATACATTTTTGAGCTCTTCGAGCTCGAAAATACTTTTGTATGCCTTTGTTTTCAAAAAATAAGGTTTTTTTACCATTTTTTCTCCAAAAATATCTCTCGAACGAATTGACCAATTGAGACGGTTGAGGTGGCAATCGACGCGTTTTATTGAGTTCTAGAGTTAATCAAATTTTTAAATTGATTTATCAAGACGTTTTTGAGAAATTTCAAAAAAACTAAAAAAAAACAATTTTTTTTTAATTCTTTCGTTAACGGTTTCTCTTGAACGAATGAACCGATTGTGATGGTTGAGGTGGCGTTCGACGCGGCTTACAAAGTTTTAGAGCTGATTAGATTTTGGAATCAATTCATCGACCAAATTAAAAGTTATTAAAAAAAAACATTTTTGAAAAAATTTTATTTTTGAAATATCTCCAAACGTACCCTTCCGATTGAATTCAAATTTTCAGTGCTTATAATATTTAACAAGCCGCGTCGAATGACACCCTGACGATTAAAATCAGTTTATCCGTTCAAAAGTTACAGAATATTTACATACGTACGTACGTACATACACTCGGACATCATCTTGAATCTAGTCAGAATAGTTTCCTAGAACCTCAAAATGTCAACATCTGTTGGAATTCCAATTTTCGCGAATCGAGGTGAAAACAATAACTTCCCAAAATTTTATACGCTTCATACACGCCTGGTTGCGAATAGTCTCGTCCTAAAATAAATTGAAATAGTTAATAATGAGAGGCTAAATAAGGATTGTGAGCAAAAACCTGGTAACCATGTTTATTGCATATTAATGTCAATTTAAAGATACAACTTGACCAAAATGCGGTTAAAATTGGGCAGCAAATTGCTAGCAAGAGTTGAAGATCAAAATTTTCAGTTAACTTTCTATTAATTTACACCGTGTGTTATGCTCATGTGTAGTTAGAAAACTGAATAAAGTTGACGTTTATTTGCTATCAATTTCAAGGATAGTCAGCTCGACAGCTCAAACTTGAATTCGTTTACCTCCAATTTACGACAGACATTTTACGGTAAAATAATAGCAAATTTTTGGGTTCTTTCGAGTCGAAAAGTATTTCGATTGAATATTATTCCCGGTATAGTTAAGAGTCAAATGATGTTAATAATGACTGTATTTATTTCTAGTGGATGTTTGAGACAGATTTGTATTTAGTCTGTTGCACTTAATGTTGTTTCCTTTAAATACATATGGCTGATAGTAACAGTACGAGATGGTGACTTAGTAATGTAGAAAGATGTCAAATTATGAAAAGTTGTACATCGAACTGATGTTATGTATTTGCATACAGTGATTAAGTCGGACATAAAATGTTACATGTGTATTTGTTGCTATCATGAAAAATAGTCACTAATCTATTAAAAAAACGATAATTTAATGCATTAGTATTTTATACTTTTTTTAAAATGAGTCAAATAAATTGAGAGCAGTTTGCTTATAATGCCAGTTGAATTTTTGTCTAGCCTTATTTAAGTTTACAATAATTTCGAGTCAGCAATTGTATGTTGCCACTATACTTGGTAGCACCGAAAGTTGTAGCAAGTGGAGGTTTATGCTCGTGCGATTTAGTGGTAGCAGTATATTATACCAAATTAACTTTATACTAGAGTATACAGCGGTACCAACTTTTTTAATTTTTATATCTCTAAAGATAAGGTAGATCTCGAAAGGTAACTCTAACATTATACGCGGGTAGGGATCGGAATAAGAAAATTTAAATTCATATAAAATTTCTATTAAAACATTTATTAACAAAAATAAAGACATTAAAATTTACGACTATCATTAAAGATTGTTATTTTGATAACTGTATTTTATATTTTCTTAAAAATAGATAATTTAATTAAGATATTTTTTAATAATTTAAAATATTTTATTGTCATAATATAATTTTTACTTTATTTGAAAAATTTAATTATTTACACATAAGTTACATAACAAAAAAATAATATTTAATTGAAAAAAAGAAAATTATAAAATAATTAATTTACTGATTATATCAATATTATTCAAATAAAATATTAGTCTTCACTTTTTTCATCGACGACTTAACATTCACATGTTTTGGGAAGAACATTGACCCTACCACCCAAAGTACTCAGAATACCATTAACAGACTCTAAAACTGGGCAGATAATACAGGATTTAAATTTTCAATTGACCAAACGGAATTCATCATTGTCTTTCGAAACCGTTCCGTAATCAACAAAAACATCGAACTTACGCTAAAACATCAACCTATCAAAAGGGTAAACACAATTAAAATATTTGGCATGATGCTAGACACCAAAGCCTCCTGGGTCCCGCACGTTAAAAAATTGAAAAGCGACTGCCATAAACGATTGCAGACTCTCCAAGTTCTAGCATCTAAGAAATGGAGAGCTTATGCACTCTGCTGAACATATACAAAGGCTTGATAAGACCTAAACTGAATATATGGGGTTTATTCCCATATATAATAGGAATCATTTCTATAATTTTATAGGAACCATTCCTATAATGTTATAGGTAGCATTCCCATAAGTATACGAACTACTCCGATAATTATGTGATAAATTTCTATAATCATAGCAACTGCCCCCATAATATATGGTCGTAATTCCTATTATGGTATAGGAAAAAATGTCACAGAATTGTGGGAACCGTTTTCATAGTTTTTTTTCCATGTAGAGAGAAAGTAATAGTGATCATTTTTAATTTCAGATAATGCAGATAACAATGATAATTATGAAGGGTTGTTGATTTTTTTAAAAATTGATGTTCATCATCTTTGAAGTTGGGTAAAACTTATAATAAAAAATGTTTTATAAGTAATTCTTAAAATTAATACCACTTTATTTTTGTTTTTTGATCTATACACAAAAATAAAGTGGTATTAATCACATCGATGTATAAAATTAACGTATTTGTATTTTACAATATTTTATACAATAATAAATTAAAAATATAAAAAATATTTTCTTTGCACTAATAATTTTTTATTCTGATCCAAAATGTTACCGTACTCTTAATGCATGTCATCGGCCTTGTAAAATTATTAGTCGTTAGATTCAAATATAAATATTCATTAAAAATCTTCTACTTAGATAGAAAAGTAATATTGAAAAAATGATTAATAGAAGAGTGTAAGTAATTCCTCGTAAGAAAAATATTTTTTAGTATTTCAATTTTCTTTATCGAAACTACATCAGTAGATAATTCATAAATATAAATATAAAAAAAACCTGTCAGAAGAATTGAAATTTTTGAGAATTTAAAAGTAACTTTTGTTCGGCGCGAATGTAATAACTTGCACATGTGTAGTCAACATGGCAGATCGTGGTGATACAAGCACGGAGGCTAGATATATCTAGCCTCCGTGGTCCTCCTTATATCTAGCCTCCGTGGAAACAAGACTGGCCAATAATTCTTGAGGGGTAGCGTAGAATCGGGAAAAAAAAAATGTCTCAAAATAAAAATGTATATGACTACTTTCATACAAATGTAAAAATATAAAAATAAAAAGTTGTAAAAAAAAAATTCAATAATTAAAAATATATATACAAATAATAAAATGTAAAATTATAAATATCTATTGTAAAATAAGTAAATAAAAAAAAATCCCTATAAAAAATGTCTATATATTTGAAAATCACTAATAAAAATATGGTCACTATTTAAAAATTACTAAATAATTTTAGTGCATATATAAAATTATGAATAATTAAAAAAAACTAAATTAAAAAGTCACTAAAAAAAATTACTATAAAAATAAAAAATCCTACAAACCAACATGTTATGTCCTCAACAGCCTCAGGTGCCTCCACCTGTTAATTAATTAGTAAACTTGAGATATATAAGAAGCGCGCATTTAAATTCCATTTGAAATTATATATTAATTTCTTACAACACTTATTGCGTCTTAACAATATTGAGTCAATAATTTAAATGATAAATCGTCGTGGCACATACTCATTAAATTATATATTTTTATTATAAGAAAGTTTAAATAAATAGATAGATAAACCTTTATTTTGTATTCAGAGAAATATAAATACAGGTTGAGTGGTCTTGGAACGTTTCCTGTCATCCGATACTTAAAACCTAAACGAAACATACGCATAAAAATCATGAATAGGTCCTTGTTCTAAAGTTAACCGTCAATATGGTTATAAACAAATACATATTCTATCAACAAGTAAGAAAAGAAAATATATAATTAATAAATGTTACTTACTAATGAAAACCATGTCTCACCAGAATTTAACTATTACTGTTAATATTAAATAAAGAGTGACGCGTATAATAAATAAATTAAAGAAAATATAGAAATATAGCATTATATTGATTATAATAATGTTTCACAATAAATAGTAATGTCAATCGTACTAAATAATTAAATATAGAATAATTATGGAGAAATACACCTCTGATAGCCTAGAATATTTAACTGGAAGATTGTATCTAAGTACATATAAATAGAATAAGTAATAAGAAGTTGTAGAATGGATAAAGTGAAGAACGTATATGTGTAAGCTTATATCCCAAATTTGAATTAGTAGAAAGTATAAATGTATAAGTATAATATTTAGTAAAGAACATAGATATATAAGAATATATACATATAAGCATGAGTGTGAACATGAGAGTAGTGGGGAGAAGTTGAAGAGTGAAGGTCCGAGATCTCTCTGCCGTCTGATGTAACTTCACTTCTCTCCGAGAACTCTTTACGAATACAACTGTTATTACTGATCAAGTTTTATCCATACTTTATAATAAAATTCAGTCTTCAGATAAAAGTTATTTTATCAATTACATCTATCCTTAATCATAGTTTAATTATTTCATTAAATAACAATCATAATCATCATCATCGTAGTAAACAATAAATTTATCCACTGTTTTCAAATTCAAAATTTGGTCCCGCGTGACAACGAACTGCCCACTGTCCAGGAGGTGGCGTCAGCTCCGATCCTAGTAACCTCCCAGGACATAACAAACATTTGCATAACCAAACACGTAAATAAAAAAATTATGTGAAAATAAACATCTCTAAAAATAATATGTCTATAAATAATCGACTGTTTTTGAATATCTCTAAAAAATATAATGTCTATAATAAAATATCTGAATAAAATATAACCTACAAATTGAAGAATTTCACCATGTGCTCATAATAGTGACTAAGTTTATATTGTAAACTATAAGTATTAATAATTATGATAAAACGACAATAATAATAATAAAAATTATAGTTATTGTTATGGAAAAATATTAAGGAAAACAATAATTAAATAAATAATTTTAAACTTATAATAAGAGACCTGGAGTAAATGTGAAAAATCAAAATCTGATTACTCCAAAGCACTGAGCTTGTAATATAATTTACATAATTTTAATTAAATAAATTAATCATTTAATTAAATATTATATTAATTATATAATTATATAAAGAAGTGATTAAATTATGATTATTTAATCATATTAATTAATTTAAGTGTATAGTTGAAGTACAGAGTACTGTTTGATTTATGAAAAAATAAAAAAATAAAACCAATCAGTAATTTCTCATTATCACAGTGATGCTGATATAATAATAATAGTAAATTAAAAATAATAATTATAAAAATTATATTCATTATTATGATGTAGAGTTAAAATAGTAAATAAATTAAAAAATGCAAGTTTATGAAAGAACTTTGTTTATTTTTCAAGTTTTTATTATTTTTTTTTTTTAAATGTTTAAAATTAATGTTAAAAAAGTAATCTATATTGTAAATATATAATATATACATAAGATATAATCTGTAAAAAACATAATGTTGTACAGTTAAGGAAAATAAAAAATAATAATAAAGTATTCTATATTTACACAAAAAAAAAAAAAAATAAACTTTGATTTAATTGATTTAATGACACTATTGATTTAATGTATAATAAATCTAACTTGTAAGATTGAATTGTTTAAAGTTGTATGGATAAATATTTAATAATAATAATAAACGCAGCTTAAATACATTTTATAGTAAAAATAAATGCAGCTTAAATAAATTTTATAATAATAATAAATGCAGCTTAAATAAATTTTATAATAATAATAAACAATCAAAAACTTCTTTAATTACTATTTTGGCTTTAAAAAGCCTCCTAAAACTAAATAAAAATATAAAACTTTGTCATTTTGGAATAAGTAACGTCATATAAATAATATAGTATATATTCAGTGACATTCAGTCATATTGAGTGATAGAATAATTAGAATATTAATTTATTTAAAAAAAATAATTACAATCATATTTTTCCTCGCGTAATTTAAATGTAATTCGAATGATACAGATAATTTAATTTTTCTCAATGATTGATAATAAAAAAGAGTTGAAACTATGAAAAGGCACAAATTCAAGTCAAAATCTTTCTAACGATACTAAATTTAATAACATTGACCAATTCTATCATACAGATATGCCGGGAACAAAATTTTCCTTATTATCTTAATAATATAAATAATAATAATAATAATAATTTAGAATTTTTTTTTTTATGTTTAAATAACAGAGTATGATCCGCTATGCATGCATTGTCGGTCAGCCGAGGCAAGTGCCCCAGTTTTGAAATGTAAACATTTTATTGGCTGTTACAATTGCTATCTTGATGATTACTGGGTCCACAGAAGAAAGAATTGCCCATTGTGCCGAACGGCATATAAAAATTATATAATAACTATAATATAAAATGATAAACATTTAATGCCTTTTAATGATAAGTATTTAAGCTGCATTTATTTTTACTATTAAATATTTATCCATACAACTTTAAACAATTCAATCTTATAAGTTAGATTTATTATACATTAAATCAATAGTGTCATTAAATCAATTAAATCAAAGTTTATTTTTTTTTTTTTGTGTAAATATAGAATACTTTATTATTATTTTTTATTTTCCTTAACTGTACAACATTATGTTTTTTACAGATTATATCTTATGTATATATTATATATTTACAATATAGATTACTTTTTTAACATTAATTTTAAACATTTAAAAAAAAAAAATAATAAAAACTTGAAAAATAAACAAAGTTCTTTCATAAACTTGCATTTTTTAATTTATTTACTATTTTAACTCTACATCATAATAATGAATATAATTTTTATAATTATTATTTTTAATTTACTATTATTATTATATCAGCATCACTGTGATAATGAGAAATTACTGATTGGTTTTATTTTTTTATTTTTTCATAAATCAAACAGTACTCTGTACTTCAACTATACACTTAAATTAATTAATATGATTAAATAATCATAATTTAATCACTTCTTTATATAATTATATAATTAATATAATATTTAATTAAATGATTAATTTATTTAATTAAAATTATGTAAATTATATTACAAGCTCAGTGCTTTGGAGTAATCAGATTTTGATTTTTCACATTTACTCCAGGTCTCTTATTATAAGTTTAAAATTATTTATTTAATTATTGTTTTCCTTAATATTTTTCCATAACAATAACTATAATTTTTATTATTATTATTGTCGTTTTATCATAATTATTAATACTTACAGTTTACAATATAAACTTAGTCACTATGATGAGCACATGGTGAAATTCTTCAATTTGTAGGTTATATTTTATTCAGATATTTTATTATAGACATTATATTTTTTAGAGATATTCAAAAACAGTCGATTATTTATAGACATATTATTTTTAGAGATGTTTATTTTCACATAATTTTTTTATTTACGTGTTTGGTTATGCAAATGTTGGTTTGTAGGATTTTTTATTTTTATAGTAATTTTTTTTTAGTGACTTTTTAATTTAGTTTTTTTTAATTATTCATAATTTTATATATGCACTAAAATTATTTAGTAATTTTTAAATAGTGACCATGTTGTTATGTCCTGGGAGGTTACTAGCATCGGAGCTGACGCTACCTCCTGGACAGTGGGCAGTTCGTTGTCAGGCGGGACCAATTTTGAATTTGAAAACAGTAGATAAATTTATGGAATTTAAATGCGCGTTTCTTATACATCTTGAGTTTACTAATTAATTAACAGGTGGAGGCACCTGAGACTGTTGAGGACATAACAATGTTTTTATTAGTGATTTTCAAATATAGAGACATTTTTTATAGGGATTTTTTTTTATTTACTTATTTTACAATAGATATTTATAATTTTACATTTTATTATTTGTATATATATTTTTAATTATTGAATTTTTTTTTTACAACTTTTTATTTTTATATTTTTACATTTGTATGAAAGTAGTCATATACATTTTTATTTTGAGACATTTTTTTTTCCCGATTCTACGCTACCCCTCAAGAATTATTGGCCAGTCTTGTACAATACATAGGGCATGTTTAGAAATATACTCTGGAGGTAAAGAATTACCTATCCAGGTGTGATTAGTACCTTTGTAATGTTAAATCGCATCTCTGGTTCGACTAGAGGATATTTTTGAACGCAGGAGTTGAATATTTCTCTTTCAGAGTGTGTTTCTGAAGGCAGTATGACAACTTTACTCAGGATTTCTTTACTCGAGAGCCATCTATACTCAAAAGCAGTTCTTGAACCACCAGTTTCGTTTTAAAACTATACTTAATTCTCTCTTTATTCAAGGACGACTTTACTCACCCTGATAGCCAAGTTGGTGAGAAACTGATGAGAAACTTGCAGCCGCAACTGGAACCAAGTTGACCGCCAACAGTTGGTACCTCCAATAGTTGATGGACATTTTCTGAGAAAGTTGGTGGCGAAAGTTGCTTGCAAAAGTTGGCAATCATAAGTTGACGGTAAATTTCTTTTCAATTTCCTCAGAAACTTGCATTCCAGTTGCGGCTCCATACTGGCACCAACTTTCTGAGAAAGTTGGCGGTAACTTGTAGCCAAAAGTTGCAAAAGCTGAAGTTGTCGATAACTTGTCGTCAAGTTGGTCGGAAACTAATGAATGACCAACTTTTTCACGATCAACTCGTGTTATCAGGGGCAATGACAACTGTACTCAATGGCTCAGCCAATAAGAGAGCAGGCGTCGGTAAGAAAGAAGTATGTAGGTCGGTCATTATCATATGGCGCTGAGTGAAGATTCTAAAATTATCTCAGTATTTAATTAAGATAATGAGATATAATTCAAATATTATATAAAAAATAATTTATTAACAACTTTTATACAATAAAAATACTAAATGTACGGATGTTTTAATAGTTCTATAATTATTATAAGTTTATAATTATAAATTGAGGTATATTTATGTCTTTAATTGAAAAAATTTGTTCAAAAAACATAAAATTTCTATACATTAATTTTGAAATTTACAGGTAAGTTGTTTTAACAGCTAATTTAATAAATAAAAATAAAACTGCAAGGAATTAATGGTTGTTAAAATTAAAAAAAGAAGAAAAAAAGTAATAATTTCTATTAAAAATCTGGAAAGGTTCAAATATCTATAATTTTCAAACTGTCTACACGGAAAGAAAATTATGGGAATCATTCCCATAATAGTATGGGAACGATTTCCATAATGATATAGGAGCCACTTCTATAATATTATGGGAATCGTTCTCATACTATTATAGAAACCATTGCTATAGTTAATGGGAATGGATCCTATAATTATCCTGTAAGGAACTGCTCCCATAATTTATGGTTTTTCTATAATAAACTTAAACTCAACACACCTATATATTATTGACAATAGAACAGCTAGTTAGCAGAATATTTTTCAACTTCCCGCTAAGAAAATTGAAAATTTTTGAAAAAAGAAAGGTTTCAGTTCGATTTTCGAGTTTTGAATAAGTCTCGACGTCCTAAAAAGCTATTTTAACTAATTTTACTAATAATGTCTGAGCATATGTTATCGTATGTAAATATTTTATTATTTTTTGTTAAAAAAAATAAAGAAAACACAAGAAAACAGAGTTTTTAAGAGTTTTTAAGGGTTTATAAGACTTATTGAGTAATAACAATTGAGTAATTAGTAAAAAATATTTAAATAAATACTCCAATTTTTGAAAAGTGGTAAATTTTATTTTGTTACTTAGAAGTTAAAGTTTCTTATAAACAACTTTGGAATTTCTAGATCAACATACCATTTATAATATAGTTATTTTTTTTTTAGACTTCAGGAACTGCTTCAATTGTATCACAACTTCATTTTTAGCCTCGGAAGGCTTTATAACTTACTAGAACGTGAATTTCCGAACACTTCGAATTCGAAACTTCATTTACATACATTTTTAAAACTTATTATGAAAGTAAGATTTGTATTATAAATTATTATCAATTCAATGGTATTGAACGCTACATCATTAATATTGTTTGCTTATTTATGTTTTAAATGATCGCCTTAAATGTTATCCATTTAAATATATAATAATTTCGTAGACATTCAATTTAAATATAACATAAGAAAAAATTCTAGTACGAAATACGATTTATACAAGTACTTTTTCAGTAATTATTGATAATTTTAAAAGAATTTAGTGAGTACGAAATATATTTGCACTCACTAAGCAAATTGAAGATAATATTTAGTACACATTACAAAACCTTAATGTCGGAAGTTACGAAAAATCAGCCGTTAAAGCTGTTAATAACGTTTAAGTTAATAATTTTTAATAGCTACATATTTTTATATTTCCTAATTTTGTTTCTTATGAATCGTTTCAATTTTTTTAAACTTATAAGATTAGCTTTTTAAATTTAACTTAAAATATCTTATTTTATACATTTCAAATATACAGTTAATTAAAATTTTACTATGAATTACTTTTTATGGTAAGTATCTTTAAACAGAAAAATCTAAAATTTGAGTTTTTATTTGAAATATCTGAAATATTTTTTATAATGACAGAAAAAAATATTGCGAAAGTACATATTCTTCATATTCATTTTAACAAGTCTATCATAGCGATTTGTTAATTTAATTTTTAAAAAATTATCCGTTTCTCGAAATATTTAAATTATTAAACTGAAAAAATTTATAACCAAATATTTTTTAAGTAATTTTAATGCTCTCGAGAATAGATCTGATCGCGAATTTACGTCTGTATAGTCACTCCCACATCGTGACTCAAAAATTCATGCAATTTTTATGATTTAAGGGAGTTCTCCCGTGTGAAGGTCTGTTTTTTGAGCGTTTTTCGGGAATTTTTTTTAACAAACAATGAAAAGATATAACCTTGAGTGTTTTTTTATCATTTATTAATTATATATTTCAAGAGTATATAAAACAAATTTCCAATGAAAATCTTCATACAACTTAAATGGTACCGCTGTGAAGATACCCGCCTCGGAATAAAGCACGCTTACTTTTTTCACGATTCCGACTAATCAGCTTATCTGAGAGAAAAAAAAGCTGTTTAAATCTGTAAGCCTAGATGCTTCGAGTGAAGTAGAATCATCCGAAAATTCTGAGTATTTCTATTTTTTTTCATAACGGAAAATAAAAAAATAATCACGAAATTTAACACTTTTTATGCAAAAGTCTGCTATTAAATCAATTTTTGAATACTCGCAAATGATTCTAGTTTACTGAATGTATTTAGAAAACTGTTTTATTAGAAAATTGTATTATTTACTCTCAAAATATTAATAAATAAAAATAATAAAAAAAACTCAAAGTTCTATCTTTTAATTGGTTATAAAAAAAAAAAAAAAACAAAAATTCCAAAAAACGCTTGTAAAAAAAACCCTCACACGGGGGAACCTCCTTAACTCTATAACTTTGAACTTGTAATCACTGAACGAAACAATATTTAAAAAAAAAAAAAATATTTTGGAAGGAACTTAAATTTTCTGTGATAAAGCTTTCTTTACATTTTTTTATGAATTTACTCTATGTAATGATCAAAGTTTCAAGTCAAATTTATAAAAAATCATATGTATAAGAAACATTTGACAAATTATGAAGTATATATCAACGTTCAAGTCATGCTACTATAGAAACAACTTGACTGACATAAATTTGTAATCTAACCTTTTTTGTAGAACTCCAATTTTTTTTTGTAAATATAAAACTTTCAATTTTTTCCGTTCAACAATTATAAAATTTCAAGCGTCAAACAAGAACATTTTAGAAACTACAATAAGTAATTACTATAATAGACCTGTTATTAATAATTTGGAGAATTTAAACTTCCTTAATAACTTTTTTTCTGGTATCTTGAACAATATATTCTATATATATATTTTCAAATAAGAAATTGTTTCTTTTATTTTTTTTTTTATTCAATTTAATGAATTCATAAAGTTTTTCCTTCAATCGCCATAACGTCCTGTTGGTATAAAAATTACATAATGCTTATTTCGTATCGTAGTTAACATACATGGTTGCAATATCATTTTCGCTTCACAAAATTGTAAATTTTCCGTAATCAAGCATTCTTCAACATTATGAACAGTTACATATTTCGATGAATGTAAATATTTCCTCAATTTTATAACTTCTTCATAAAAATGTATATGTTTTTCTCATTTTCATGTGAATTGAAGTAACAAATGTTTTTTATTACACCGACCTGACCATTTTTTAATAATGCTACGGAGTCATCTATTTTTTCACAAAAGTGACAACTTTTTGATGTATATCTTTTGCTGTCAAAGATAAATCGATTAAAAGATTTACATTCATCTGATCTGTTCAAAAGTTTTCGCTCATTGTCATTTAAATAATATTTTTTACCCTTTCCGACTAGTATGCAGCCATCCACTTCAAAAGTATTTTTTAAGCGCCCTGTTAAATTTCTTTCACAAAATTGTAAAAACTCTTCACTTGTATTAATTTCATTTTTCAATGGTGATAGTGCTTTTTGAAACAAATAACGCCTGGCGATTCGAATAATAACATTATTAGGACTTTTTTGCAATTTCATTAGAAAATGATTTTCATTTTCGAAAATGAATGTATTATGATGTCGCAAAGGCCCTAACTTTCGTACACTTTTCACCATATGTTATAATAAGTGTATATTATACGTCATTACGTGCATACCAAAATAGTCTTGATATGTTACTACATATCTTAAAATCAAAGCGTCTGCCGTGTCCAGTTCATCAAAACTAATTTTTTCAGATAACAAAATATGTATAGCTTCCACCAATAAAGCTAAATGATTTAGATATTTTTGTGGAAGAATCCCCTTGAAGCATATAAGCGAATAAAAAAGAAGCCATAATCGCCATTCCGTTGCCTTCCACATTTCCCTTTCAGATAGCGTCCTTGGAGATCGAGTTATACATGTAGGATGCTTAAAGTTTACAAGTTTTGTATTTAATGCTTCGAGTTGGTTCGGGTTACCCACATAATAATCTTCACCGAATGAAGATAGCAGAATTTCAGTATGCTGTTTTATTACACCTTATAAAACAGCGTGCATGTAATCGGGTGACATACCATCAGCAATATTAAAATGGTTTAAATTCATTAATGGTGATGGCCCCCAAACACCCATAATGTCATTACCATATTCATTCCCAGCAGCTCGTAGCATTTGTTCTTTAATTGACTTGTCTGTTCGTTCTGTTGGAACAATCATTGTCATAGGAAATTTTTGGGAGTTATTGATACGTTTCCCCGGATGTTCGCAGAATGTACAACCGTACGAACCATTATATTGTTTCATATTTAAGATTTTACATCTTGCGACTGAATCAACTACGGCACAAATCGGGATGAACTTACTGGTTATTATCTGTTGTTGTAATTTCCATTGGACACCTTCCTCACATAATTTATTCGCTTCATCGACGAATGGTTGTAGAAAAAGAAGCATATCGGGTGCTTTTTTATCAACCCGTAGGCCCGTCATTATCATGTGTTTGGACTGAAGTTTTGGAGATAGCTCATTAATGCAAGCATATATGGGCCAGATCGAAAGCTTGCTTGATTTCGATGGTTGACAACCATCAGTGTTGAAAGTATATGAAAAATTATATTCTTCTGAAAAAGGTTTGTCTGCCATAGATAATTCTTTATATATTTCACCATCACTCATACTTCGAAGGTCATTGTGGTTGCAATTATCTTCCTTACTTTGAAGATTCTTCATTAAATCTTTTTGAACTTCTTGATCTTCTAGTATGGATTTTAATTGCAGAGAGACATCAAACGTTAAAAAATAACAAGTTTCTGGCGATTTCTCATTATTGTCACAAACTTTGCACTGAAACTCGCCTTTATTAAGTTTGTTTCGAGCACCGAAATAATAATGACATTCATCACAGTACACATGATATACAAGAATATTTTCGTTGAGTTTTAAAGTTTTAAATAATTTATATTTAGAAGCAGGAATCACGTTATTTTGGAGTAACGTATTAATCATTGATAAGATGGAAATAATAGTTTTCCATGTAAGGGATTCTTCAGCTCCTAATGCTAGTGTCATTATTAAAGCTTCACCTCGTGTGATTGTCGAACACTTACAAACTGGTTTATTGTAACTATCATTTCTATCTTCCTCCTTCTCTTCTTGCTGTAAAAAAAAAAATATAAGCCGTCCACCTTCTTTAGATATTTTAGTCCGATTATTAAAGTTGACCGAAATAATAAAATACATTGTCAGCGAAATTTAAATTTTCTTAATATAGGAAATTTTGAATGGCTTACATTTAAAAATTTATTAACAGATTTCGATCTTAATTTTGGTAATCATTATAAGAATAAATACTTCAAGGGATAATAATTTCGAAACCTACTTAGAGGACAAAGACTAACAGCGTTATTATTTTTCGAAAGTAGTATTATGAAAAAAATTACAAAATTTGAATTTTTATTGAATCGAGTATAACATTAAAAAAAATTAACCGTAACGAACTGCAACATAGCATTCAATATTTTGAACTCAATGGATATGTTATAAAATAATAAAGCAATATTGAACACTACTTGCTGGAAATCAAATTCAGGATTATTCGATTTTATGTAGAGTGATCTAAACCTTCAATTATTACTTGAGTTTCCAGATGCTAAACTATATATTTTTGAATATACGGGTCATTTCATGTCAAATCGACCAGTAGTTGGAATCGACCCCTTTCGATTTTGACGAAATTTGGTCAAAACTTTTCTTTTATCATAAAACAGAGATTTGCCAAAGGAAAAAAATTAGAAAAATTTTTTGCTAAAGTTATTCAAAATTCAAAATTTTTCAACTTTATTTCTTGAACATCTCAAAAAATATGATAGACACAGAAATTATCTTGGTTTTTTTTGAAGGGGACACTTGAGGCTATTGAAAAAATAAATATTTCTGAAAAAAATTTTTGAAAAATGAGAAAGCTTTCGAATTTTGAATTTTCAAAAATCGTCAAAATCGTATGGCGACACGAAATTTTGGGCTCAAATTTTTTACTACACTACCTTTAAACAATCTTAAGAGATCCTGAAAATTTCAAAGAGGTATTTTTTTTTTTTCAAAAATATGAATTTTTAAATTTTGGCAAAAAAAAAAATTTTTTTTCTCACTGTTTTATGATGAAAGAAAAGTTTTGACCAAATTTTGTCTAAATTGAAAGGGGTCGATTCCAACTACTGGTCGATTTGACATGGAATGACCCATACCCATTGAAATCAAAATACTGTACACTATCTCTTGAAATTCTTTATTTTAATATTTGTGATTGCTTTTTGTATAAAAGTGATATACTGCTTTAAATTGAAATTTCTCACATGAAACAAGTTAAGAATCTCATCAGATAAGCTACGACAAACTAAAATAACTTATAATATCACCTAAAATTGATCTTAGAATGCATTTAGAAATAATCATCTTTACTTTGTTACAAAAAAAATAAAGGAAGTTATGAAAATCTAAAAGAACATACTATTGTGAAGAGTTATGAAATAACGGAGAAATTATATGCAACAATCCTTCAACTTATTTTGATGTATTAAGTGATAAAATATACCTGACTAGGTTCGTTATTATAATCCTCATAAAAATCACCTATCGTTGTTGAATCTTCGGCCTGTAAAATAACAAAAAATGATAAAGATATTTACAAAAATTTTTTTACTACGTGTTAATAACTTACGTCAAACCAGATTTCTTGATGTAAAGATTCTTCATCATAATCTTCATACAGCCATGAATTTGATACCGAATGTATGGTGGTTAAGGCTAGTTGATGACTGAAAAGAGTATCAGTTTCGGCCGCAGATTCAATTGAAAATGTGTTGGTATCATTGGAAAATTGATTGACAGGAAATGGGTCATTTGCGTTCGTATTATTATCCCCAGCGTTTTGATTACAGGTTTGATTTTCTACATTTGTGATCTACAGTACATCCAAACAAAAAGTTTTCGATATTAAGCTTAAATAACACGTGAAAAAATATTTTTTTTAGAATTTTCTAGCTCACAAACCAATTAAAGGATTTTTATGTGCGATAAATATTTTCGTAGGAAATTGAACACTACAAAAAATGTTTCCTATCATTTATTGATAAATCCATCTATTAAAAATTTATTTGCGCTTGAAGTCTAATTTACATTAAATTTTGAGATCGTTTTACTTTTCTGACGAAACTATCAGACTTATTACAAAATGCGATAGAAACCTTTTTGCAGGTAATTTTATTCCTGACAAATTATTACATATGAAGTTTTTAGGAATTCCGCATTGTCTTCTAGTTATTTTTATTTTAATATCAAGCTCTTAAAATCTCTGAAAAAACTATTTTTTTAAGACCTTGACTTTATAATGAAAATAACTAGAAAACAATGCGGAATTTCGAAAAACTTTATAGGTAATAAGTTATCAGGAATAACATGACCTACAAAAAAATTTCTATGACATTCTATGATAAGCCTGATAGTTTCGCCGGAAAAGTAATTCTTGAACAGATGAATTTATTAACAAATAATAAGAGACATTTTTTGTAAAGCGTTCAGTTTTCTACAAAAATAATTATTGCACATAAAAATACGTTTATAGGTTTGTGAGCAAGAACATTCTGAAAAAAAAAAATTTAGTTACGCTCAAACCTCCGATTAAGAAAAAAAAAGTTCACTTAGTTTTCTTTACATTTTTAAATTTAAAAAAACAATCATAAAATTTTTATTTTTATTTTGACTCTTTATCATTTACATCAATGAAAATAGGCAAATATAACAGGGAACAAACGTCTATAGTTTAATTTTCTTAACCAAAAAAAAAAAAAAAAAAAATTCAATGAGACACTTTAAAATCGTAACCAAGTAAATTAAAGTAATTATGCTTTTGTAGGCTCCGCTTCCAAGGTCATCACAGCAGAATCTTTCTAGTAGTCGTGCTATTTTAGCTGACGTAAAAGTAAGCTTAAGTAAACGATATTCTCTGTTTACATTTTATATTTTCAACGATTGAGCTAAGAATTATTTTATTAATTTTACTAATGTACTTTATATGTAGAACCTAAGTTCAAATCCGATGATGAAGCGGCTGATGGAAGACAATAGAAGAAAACAAGAAGAAATTTCCAAATTAAAACGTGAAGCTCAACAATTGAGATTACAAGCAGCTTCTGATCGACAAAAGCTTCGTAGCATTTGACGCAATTATTTAAGTATTATTATTATTATTATTATTATTATTATTATTATTATTATTATTATTATTATTATTATTATTATTATTATTATTATTATTATTATTATTATTATTATTATTATTATTATTATTATTATTATTATTATTATTATTATTATTATTATTATTATTATTATTATTATTATTATTATTATTATTATTATTATTATTATTATTATTATTATTATTATTATTATTATTATTATTATTATTATTATTATTATTATTATTATTATTATTATTATTATTATTATTATTATTATTATTATTATTATTATTATTATTATTATTATTATTATTATTATTATTATTATTATTATTATTATTATTATTATTATTATTATTATTATTATTATTATTATTATTATTATTATTATTATTATTATTATTATTATTATTATTATTATTATTATTATTATTATTATTATTATTATTATTATTATTATTATTATTATTATTATTATTATTATTATTATTATTATTATTATTATTATTATTATTATTATTATTATTATTATTATTATTATTATTATTATTATTATTATTATTATTATTATTATTATTATTATTATTATTATTATTATTATTATTATTATTATTATTATTATTATTATTATTATTATTATTATTATTATTATTATTATTATTATTATTATTATTATTATTATTATTATTATTATTATTATTATTATTATTATTATTATTATTATTATTATTATTATTATTATTATTATTATTATTATTATTATTATTATTATTATTATTATTATTATTATTATTATTATTATTATTATTATTATTATTATTATTATTATTATTATTATTATTATTATTATTATTATTATTATTATTATTATTATTATTATTATTATTATTATTATTATTATTATTATTATTATTATTATTATTATTATTATTATTATTATTATTATTATTATTATTATTATTATTATTATTATTATTATTATTATTATTATTATTATTATTATTATTATTATTATTATTATTATTATTATTATTATTATTATTATTATTATTATTATTATTATTATTATTATTATTATTATTATTATTATTATTATTATTATTATTATTATTATTATTATTATTATTATTATTATTATTATTATTATTATTATTATTATTATTATTATTATTATTATTATTATTATTATTATTATTATTATTATTATTATTATTATTATTATTATTATTATTATTATTATTATTATTATTATTATTATTATTATTATTATTATTATTATTATTATTATTATTATTATTATTATTATTATTATTATTATTATTATTATTATTATTATTATTATTATTATTATTATTATTATTATTATTATTATTATTATTATTATTATTATTATTATTATTATTATTATTATTATTATTATTATTATTATTATTATTATTATTATTATTATTATTATTATTATTATTATTATTATTATTATTATTATTATTATTATTATTATTATTATTATTATTATTATTATTATTATTATTATTATTATTATTATTATTATTATTATTATTATTATTATTATTATTATTATTATTATTATTATTATTATTATTATTATTATTATTATTATTATTATTATTATTATTATTATTATTATTATTATTATTATTATTATTATTATTATTATTATTATTATTATTATTATTATTATTATTATTATTATTATTATTATTATTATTATTATTATTATTATTATTATTATTATTATTATTATTATTATTATTATTATTATTATTATTATTATTATTATTATTATTATTATTATTATTATTATTATTATTATTATTATTATTATTATTATTATTATTATTATTATTATTATTATTATTATTATTATTATTATTATTATTATTATTATTATTATTATTATTATTATTATTATTATTATTATTATTATTATTATTATTATTATTATTATTATTATTATTATTATTATTATTATTATTATTATTATTATTATTATTATTATTATTATTATTATTATTATTATTATTATTATTATTATTATTATTATTATTATTATTATTATTATTATTATTATTATTATTATTATTATTATTATTATTATTATTATTATTATTATTATTATTATTATTATTATTATTATTATTATTATTATTATTATTATTATTATTATTATTATTATTATTATTATTATTATTATTATTATTATTATTATTATTATTATTATTATTATTATTATTATTATTATTATTATTATTATTATTATTATTATTATTATTATTATTATTATTATTATTATTATTATTATTATTATTATTATTATTATTATTATTATTATTATTATTATTATTATTATTATTATTATTATTATTATTATTATTATTATTATTATTATTATTATTATTATTATTATTATTATTATTATTATTATTATTATTATTATTATTATTATTATTATTATTATTATTATTATTATTATTATTATTATTATTATTATTATTATTATTATTATTATTATTATTATTATTATTATTATTATTATTATTATTATTATTATTATTATTATTATTATTATTATTATTATTATTATTATTATTATTATTATTATTATTATTATTATTATTATTATTATTATTATTATTATTATTATTATTATTATTATTATTATTATTATTATTATTATTATTATTATTATTATTATTATTATTATTATTATTATTATTATTATTATTATTATTATTATTATTATTATTATTATTATTATTATTATTATTATTATTATTATTATTATTATTATTATTATTATTATTATTATTATTATTATTATTATTATTATTATTATTATTATTATTATTATTATTATTATTATTATTATTATTATTATTATTATTATTATTATTATTATTATTATTATTATTATTATTATTATTATTATTATTATTATTATTATTATTATTATTATTATTATTATTATTATTATTATTATTATTATTATTATTATTATTATTATTATTATTATTATTATTATTATTATTATTATTATTATTATTATTATTATTATTATTATTATTATTATTATTATTATTATTATTATTATTATTATTATTATTATTATTATTATTATTATTATTATTATTATTATTATTATTATTATTATTATTATTATTATTATTATTATTATTATTATTATTATTATTATTATTATTATTATTATTATTATTATTATTATTATTATTATTATTATTATTATTATTATTATTATTATTATTATTATTATTATTATTATTATTATTATTATTATTATTATTATTATTATTATTATTATTATTATTATTATTATTATTATTATTATTATTATTATTATTATTATTATTATTATTATTATTATTATTATTATTATTATTATTATTATTATTATTATTATTATTATTATTATTATTATTATTATTATTATTATTATTATTATTATTATTATTATTATTATTATTATTATTATTATTATTATTATTATTATTATTATTATTATTATTATTATTATTATTATTATTATTATTATTATTATTATTATTATTATTATTATTATTATTATTATTATTATTATTATTATTATTATTATTATTATTATTATTATTATTATTATTATTATTATTATTATTATTATTATTATTATTATTATTATTATTATTATTATTATTATTATTATTATTATTATTATTATTATTATTATTATTATTATTATTATTATTATTATTATTATTATTATTATTATTATTATTATTATTATTATTATTATTATTATTATTATTATTATTATTATTATTATTATTATTATTATTATTATTATTATTATTATTATTATTATTATTATTATTATTATTATTATTATTATTATTATTATTATTATTATTATTATTATTATTATTATTATTATTATTATTATTATTATTATTATTATTATTATTATTATTATTATTATTATTATTATTATTATTATTATTATTATTATTATTATTATTATTATTATTATTATTATTATTATTATTATTATTATTATTATTATTATTATTATTATTATTATTATTATTATTATTATTATTATTATTATTATTATTATTATTATTATTATTATTATTATTATTATTATTATTATTATTATTATTATTATTATTATTATTATTATTATTATTATTATTATTATTATTATTATTATTATTATTATTATTATTATTATTATTATTATTATTATTATTATTATTATTATTATTATTATTATTATTATTATTATTATTATTATTATTATTATTATTATTATTATTATTATTATTATTATTATTATTATTATTATTATTATTATTATTATTATTATTATTATTATTATTATTATTATTATTATTATTATTATTATTATTATTATTATTATTATTATTATTATTATTATTATTATTATTATTATTATTATTATTATTATTATTATTATTATTATTATTATTATTATTATTATTATTATTATTATTATTATTATTATTATTATTATTATTATTATTATTATTATTATTATTATTATTATTATTATTATTATTATTATTATTATTATTATTATTATTATTATTATTATTATTATTATTATTATTATTATTATTATTATTATTATTATTATTATTATTATTATTATTATTATTATTATTATTATTATTATTATTATTATTATTATTATTATTATTATTATTATTATTATTATTATTATTATTATTATTATTATTATTATTATTATTATTATTATTATTATATTACACAATCACAGTTCTTAGTATAAACTTTGTTACTTTTCCAATCTTTGCATATTAAGTAGTAAAACCCTGGATTAAAATTAAGATATAAATTATATTATATATATATATAATTATATAGTCTTTTTAAGTAAATATTAAGTATTGAAATGAAATAATAATGCTTCTAATTATCTCTTAAGTTTTTTCAAGTAAAAAAAAAAAAAAAAATTACAGTACATAGGCATATTCATTAAAAAATTCCATGATTGTTTCCAAGAAACTTTAACTTCTGTTTTCAAGAAACTTTAACTTCTAAATAAAAAAATAAAATTTACCACTTTTCAAAAATTGAAGAATTTATTTAAATATTTTTTACTAATTTCTCAATCATTATTACTCAATAAGTCTTATAAACCCTTAAAAACTCTTAAAAACTCTGTTTTCTTGTGTTTTCTTTATTTTTTTTAACACTCTGAATAAGTCTTAATAACTCTGAAAAACTCTTTCCTAAAGTCCGAAATTTCAGAGAATATTTGACTTATTCAGAGTTATTAAGAGTTATTGATACTTTTTTTCACTTGATCAGGAAAAATAAGGCTTTCAGAAAGTCTTATTCAGACTTCTAAAGACTTCTAAAGAGTTTTTTCCATCAAAAATTTCCACAAGGGTGTCATGAAACCACCAGCAATATTAATTTTAACCCGGATAAAAATAAACTTGTACCGAAAAACTGACCCTTTATTTATAACGATAGTAGGAGTTATAGTTCTTATATTTGTGTAAATCTATATATATATATATATATTGTGACGTTATTTTTCGTATGGGGGTCAAATCAAAGTGAACGTCACAAGCACCAACTGATTTTTACTGTATTTACGAGCATGGTAACTCAAGACTTAGAATTTAGCGTACAGGTATTAACGATTTTGATACAGATTTTTGATTTAAGTCATAATTTAAGAATTAAACATGGAGTAACGTTTAGCTACAGTTATGGGTTTTGTTAAGAAAAATTATAGTAAAGATTTAGAATCAGAATTATGGAACTTAAATATGGAATATGTTTTGAGATTTAAAGTTTGAGATAATGATAAAGCTTGAGTTTTAGTTTACAGTTTGGAATTTTAGGTATGTGGAGAAGTCAGTGTTACCGTGGAGCGGGACTTGAATTAGTCACCCGGTATTATCTGATGATAGAACCTAGTTCTATCCCTATGAGACTTCTTGGTAGATTGCAGAGGTCTAGCTGAAATGCTAGCGCTCCAGTATATAAGGAATCTGATGGATGCAGATTGGGATCAGTTTTTGAGTTTTGGTTTGACAGGCCTCAACAGTAATTTTGTGACCGTTGTTGTTGTGGAAGCCGTCTAGTCAGTTTTAATTGTTTTAGTTTGACAGGCCTCAGAGGACAAGCCATGATCACCTGTACCGCTGAGAAAGTCATAGGTCACTTAGTTTTAAGTTTTACGATCCCAGCTGAAGTCTGTTCCAGGAGAGCAACTACCAAGGATATCCATACTCAAAGTTAGGTTTAGTGACTACGTTTGGTGAGGTATAAGCCTCCAGTTATCGATATAGTAGAGTTTGGGAATTAATTTATGGATTTAGAATATAGAGGTCAGTTATTGATATTGATAAGATTTAGTTTGAGGTTTCGGATTTTGGTTATTGAGAAAAAAGGGGTCGAAGGGAGACCTTCGAAGAGTACGGACGTGAGCATTCAGCTCTGGTCGCTCGAAGCGAGCAGACGTGTCCAGAAATGGCGATACAGTTCATGGCATTGCGGAAAGCTACAGATCAAGAGTATTGTTACAGAAGTATTATTTAAAACAGTGTAAGACGTTACTCGATATTTTATTCATCAGTAATCAGGTATGAAATAATTATTATAATTATCAATAATTAATTGAGTTCGAGTCAGAGTCTTGAGTTATCATACTACTGTTTAATTAGAGAACAGATTTAAGAACTGAGGGAATTATGAGAATATTGTTACAGTTAGAGTCATGTTCACGATTTATTGTTAATATTATTTTATAAATAATTATAAGAAATATGTTTAATTATTAAACCAATTGTCGTCTAATTGACGTCAATATTAGACCCATGTACGTTAGTTTTATTAGTTTTGTTAAAGAGAATGTTCTAGAATATCGGTTTTATAATTTATTGTTCCAGGTTATTGAATATTAGTTGATTGTTAATTAGCTTTAGTAATTAATTAATTTATTTTAATGTATCGATACATATCCTTCAGACGTCAATTTACCTTTTTGTTAAGATTAATTTCATTATCATTAGATTCAGTATTTTGTTATAAAGAAGACTTATTTGTACGAAGCTACCGTATTTTGTTAATTGTTAAATGGAGATCTTAGATTATTTGTTGTTTAATAAAAATTGCAAATTCACTGATAATCTACATGAATTTGGAATGATGTAACCCGGACCACTCCCTCTCTCCATAAACCTACACACTGAGCGACACCATGGCATACCGTAACTCTGTTTTTAGTTTTCCAGTCTCTGTTTTTGTTTTTGCTTATAAGTTCTGAGCATTTTGTTAAGTTTTAATTTTTATTTAGTTGCGTGGTTTTGGTGATAATTCCACAGATCAAAAATTATTCGGTTTTTATTTATGCGTGGTTTTAAGATAGTTCCACAGATCAAAAATTTATCTAATTCTTAAGATTTACTGGTTTGGTGATTCCAGTGATAAAAAATTACCTGGCGCCCTGATAGTATTGAGACTGGAGGCTAAGGATAGAAAACGAAGTTTGTAGCGCAAAGGAAATCCGGGCGTATTAACGATGCTTGAATGGATTGATTTTGCGTTATAATATATATGATTATAATTGTTCATATGACTTTATTGATACGTAAAAATGATTATGATTATCATGAACTAGAAAATTGTTTCCGCTTATTAAAAGAAACGATTTAAAGCGATTAGAAAAAAAAATTTTAATACTTTTTGATGCTTTTGAATACTTTCAATACTTTTGAATCATCCTTCTTATGGGCATTCAACATTGCAAATCGTTTCGAACCATTTCTTTTAATCAGGGTCTTTAAGCCATGTTTTGTAGTACAACTGTATCAGAATATATTTTTAACTTCCCGCTAAGAAAATCGATGATTTTCAAAAATTTTGGGAAGTTATTGTTTTTACCCCGATTCGCGAAAATTGGAATTCCAACAGATGTTGACATTTTGAGGTTCTAGGAAACTATTCTGACTAGATTCAAGATGATGTCCGAGTGTATGAACGTACGTACGTATGTAAATATTCTGTAACTTTTGAACGGATAAACTGATTTTAATCGTCAGGGTGTCATTCGACGCGGCTTGTTAAATATTATAAGCACTGAAAATTTGAATTCAATCGGATGGGTACGTTTGGAGATATTTCAAAAATAAATTTTTTCAAAAATGTTTTTTTTTAATAACTTTTAATTTGCTCGATGAATTGATTCTAAAATCTAATCAGCTCTAAAACTTTGTGAGCCGCATCGAATGCCACCTCAACCATCACAATCGGTTCATTCGTTCAAGAGAAACCGTTAACGAAAGAATTAAAGAAAAATTGTTTTTTTTTAGTTTTTTTGAAATTTCTCAAAAACGTCTTGATAAATCAATTTAAAAATTTGATTAACTCTAGAACTCAATAAAACGCGTCGATTGCCACCTCAACCGTCTCAATTGGTCAATTCGTTCGAGAGATATTTTTGGAGAAAAAATGGTAAAAAAACCTTATTTTTTGAAAACAAAGGCATACAAAAGTATTTTCGAGCTCGAAGAGCTCAAAAATGTATTCTCAACAACGATTTCGAACTCAAGGAGGTCGAAAGCAGCGGGAAGTTTTGGGGATGGCCCGCAGGGTCAACTGACAACAATTTTTTTTATTTATTACAGTGCTTCCGTCTAAACTTATGATTCCAAACTTATCTATGTGGTCTCATGATATTTATCGATGTTCAAGTCAAATTAGAATGTATTTTGATTTCACAATACTGTGAATTGTGATACTTGAGTAATAAATAAATATCCATAAAAATCAATATTCGTTTTATTTACTCAAAAATGAACCTATTGAGGAAAAAAAATAAAATTATGCAAAGAATAAATTATATAAGGCTATAAAAATTATAACAAAAAAAAAAATCGTTTTTTGAGATATCTAATTTTTACAGTAGATATTAAAACTGGAAATAATCTAATTTATACAAAAGAATAGAAAATTTGCTGCAAAATTCAACATATATAAATATGCACGCACAGGAAATCTTCACATACACAACCAAAAATTTGCAGACATAAAATTTCCACAAGTAAATACAATATATATGCACTCACGTTGAATGTAGAGACGTACGCTGAAAAGCATGATAAATTAGATTTTCACTTATATTTTCCATTAATTAATAACTAATTTACTAACTATTCAGATTGATGCTGTATATTAAGATTATTCACAATATTAATATAGATTATTTTATATAAATTTCATAACGACAAGTACAATTAAAAGTTCATATTTTGTTTGATTGGATATTCACTTTTTTTTTGTAATAAATCTTAAATTCAAATGTTCCCGGGCATCTGGAAGGAGATCCCACTGCGTCACAAGTATTAATGCGCATGCGCAACATAGCTACACTGGTAATGAGATGTTAATTAATTAAAATTGATAATAAAAGGCGATAAGACGTTAATTATGGTCGAACAAACGAAGATTATGAAAAAACAAACTAAAATGAATATTAATTGATTGATAACAGGAAGAAATGAAATGACGATAAGTTAAGGGGGGCTAAGTTGAGGTTGAAGATTTAATTATTTAATTATAAATAAACAATAAACGAACAAACAACAGCAATCGACGGACAATAACAAACAAATGACTAACAAACGATTGAAGCATTAAAAAAATTAAAAAAGTGTGGAAATTAAAATTGATGAGGGCCAGCTTCAGCAAGCCTTTTGTTGGCAAAGTGTCCCCATCCCCGTTCTGGCAGCACTGTTCCTACCCTCGCAGTTTTGCGAATGCCGTAAAAATGCCGTAAATTTTCAGGATTTATGCACATGCCGTAAATTTACCGTAATAATTTGGTATTAAAATGGTTATTTTGGCCAGTTTTTTTTCCTGCAGTTATGCCACATACTTACTGCACTTATGCTGTAGAGTTACCAGATTACTACAGTAATATTACTATAAAAATGCCGAACTTTTACCGAAAAAATGCTGTAAAAAAACTGTAAAAATGCCGAACTTTTACCAATAAAATGCTGTATAAAAACTATAATGCGATAATGTAGTAATAATAAAAGCGTTGTTTTTGTGATAATAATACCGTCAGTATCCTGCAATTTCGCCAGATTTACGCTGATAAAATAGAAAATTGTAAAAAAATATGGTTTTATTTTTTGTTCGCTTCTGCATTTAAAATCATCGAAAATGTGCAAAATGTTATATTTTTTATTTTATTTTATTGGTTCACACAATTTGTACTCAAACAAAAACATGTAAGTGAAAATAACTATCTGTGAAAATTGATGTTTTCAATTTTCTTAAGTTTGTTTGTATCCATCTGAATAAAATTAGTAACACATTTCAAGTCAGTGATTTGGCATAATTGCTACCAGTTCAGACTTTGAACAAGTAGGTCTCGGGATCGAGTCCACGAGTTAACGGGTGTTTTTATTTATTTTTTTTTTTTTTTTTCATGACACTTATTTAATATATAACTTTATAAGGTTCTATATAATTATATAAAATTATATATAACTGAATAAAATTTTATATAATCATATATAAATTTTTTTACGGGTAGAACGGTTTGATGCTGCAAAAATGCCGAAAATATACTATAAATATGCTGTATAATTACTGTTTTAATTCTGTGAAAATACCGTATTTTTTCTGTTTTATTACCGTAAATATTAGGAATTTATTTCGTAAATTTTTGGTAATAATGCGGCAAAAAAAAAACTGGCTAAAATAACTCGAGTAATACCATATTTATGCAGTATTTATACCGTATAATTCCGGTATTATTTCGGTATTTCCAAAACCGCGAGGGCAGGACATAACTGTGTTATGTCCTGGGAGGTTACTAGCATCGGAGCTGACGCCACCTCCTGGACAGTGGGCAGTTTGTTGTCAGGCGGGACCAATTTTGAATTTGAAAACAGTAGATAAATTTATTGTTTACTACGATGATGATGATTATGATTGTTATTTAATGAAATAATTAAGTTATAAATAAGGATAGATGTAATTGATAAAATAACTTTTATCTGAAGACTGAGTTTTATTATAAAGAATGGATAAAACTTGATCACTAATAATAGTTGTATTCGTCAAAAGTTCTCGGAAAGAAATGAAGTTACATCAGACGGCAGAGAGATCTCGGACCTCCACTCTCCAACTTCTCCCCACTACTCTCATGTTCACACTTATGCTCATACAATATACAGAGATATATATATATATATATATATATATATATATATATATATATATATACATATATATATTAATTCTTTACCTAATAAACTTATACATTTATACTTTCTACTAATACAAATTTGAGATATAAGCTTATATACTTATGTTCTTTACCTAATACATCCTACGTCTTCTTATTACTTATGTTATCTATATTCTATTTTCCTGTACTTAGATACAATCTTCCAGTTAAATATTCTAGACTATCAGAGTTGTATTCTTCTATAATTATTCTATTTTTAGTTATTCGATACAATTGACATTATCATTTGTCGTGAAACATCATTATGTTTATTCTAATACTATATTTCAATATTTATATTAATTTATTTATTATACGAACCACTCTTTATTTAATATAGAAATATATATATTAACAATAATAGTTAAGTTCTTGTGATATGGTTTTCATTTATAAATAACATTTATTTATTATATATTTCCTTTTCTTATTTGCTTACAGAGTATGCATTTGTTTATAACCAGATTTAGTGTTAACTACAGAACAAGGGCCTATTCATGATTTTTATGTGTGTGTTTTGTTTAGGTTTTAAGTATCAGGTGACAGGAAACATTCCAAGACCACTCAAACTGTATTTATATTTCTCTGAATATAAAATAAAGTTTATAAACATTTAAAGTTTGTAAAGTTTATTAATGAATAGATGGATATATCCATCTATTCATTCAACTTTCTTATAATAAAAATATATAATTTAATGAGTGTGCCACGACGATCTGTAATTTAAATTATTTACTCAATATTGTTAAGACGCAATAAGTGTTGTAGGATATTAATTTATAATTTCAAATGGAATTTAAATGCGCGTTTCTTATATATCTCGAGTTTACTAATTAATTAACAGGTGGAGGTACTTGAGGCTGTTGAGGACATAACAACTGTGTTATGTCCTGGGAGGTTACTAGGATCGGAGCTGACGCCACCTCCTGGACAGTGGGCAGTTCGTTGTCACGCGGGACCAAATTTTGAATTTGAAAACAGTGGATAAATTTATTGTTTACTACGATGATGATGATTATGATTGTTATTTAATGAAATAATTAAACTATGATTAAGGATAGATGTAATTGATAAAATAACTTTTATCTGAAGACTGAATTTTATTATAAAGTATGGATAAAACTTGATCAGTAATAACAGTTGTATTCGTAAAGAGTTCTCGGAGAGAAGTGAAGTTACATCAGACGGCAGAGAGATCTCGGACCTTCACTCTCCAACTTCTCCCCACTACTCTCATGTTCACACTCATGCTTATATGTATATATTCTTATATATCTATGTTCTTTACTAAATATTATACTTATACATTTATACTTTCTACTAATTCAAATTTGGGATATAAGCTTACACATATACGTTCTTCACTTTATCCATTCTACAACTTCTTATTACTTATTCTATTTATATGTACTTAGATACAATCTTCCAGTTAAATATTCTAGGCTATCAGAGGTGTATTCCTCCATAATTATTCTATATTTAATTATTTAGTACGATTGACATTACTATTTATTGTGAAACATTATTATAATTAATATAATGCTATATTTCTATATTTTCTTTAATTTATTTATTATACGCGTCACTCTTTATTTAATATTAACAGTAATAGTTAAATTCTGGTGAGACATGGTTTTCATTAGTAAGTAACATTTATTAATTATATATTTTCTTTTCTTACTTGTTGATAGAATATGTATTTGTTTATAACCATATTGACGGTTAACTTTAGAACAAGGACCTATTCATGATTTTTATGCGTATGTTTTGTTTAGGTTTTAAGTATCGGATGACAGGAAACGTTCCAAGACCACTCAACCTGTATTTATATTTCTCTGAATACAAAATAAAGGTTTATCTATCTATTTATTTAAACTTTCTTATAATAAAAATATATAATTTAATGAGTATGTGCCACGACGATTTATCATTTAAATTATTGACTCAATATTGTTAAGACGCAATAAGTGTTGTAAGAAATTAATATATAATTTCAAATGGAATTCAAATGCGCGCTTCTTATATATCTCAAGTTTACTAATTAATTAACAGGTGGAGGCACCTGAGGCTGTTGAGGACATAACACCTCCCCCGTTAATGAAAATTCGACATATCGTTCGTCGAATTTTTCTCTCATATATACACATGTATATAACGATATATAATAATAGCTGAAGCTAATTCTGAATGAAATATAAATTCTGCAAGACAATTACCTATATAAATAATACCATTACCGGTTGTTAAATCGTGGTCGCACATTTACATTACAAGTTACAAAAATAATCATTTTTATGATTTAAAACTAACAGTAAATATTAACTCAGGTTACGCACAATATTTATATTACACAAGAATACATATTTTTTAAGGGTGAGCAGCACTAACCGGATGTTCGAATTTATTTTTCTAATTACGTTTGGAATAATTACGTCACTTAAATGATGAAAACCTTCAAAAAAAAAGTTTATCTTAAACATTTTTCGGAAGCTATAAAATTTTTGTAATAAGAATTGATCAATAAATTCAAAGAAAAGTAAAATTTAAAAACTCGTTTAGTACGGCCCAGCCTTATCATTGAGGTCACGGTGTTTACATTTTAGCAAGAGTTTAATCCAGACTATGAAGTATTATACGGATCAACAAGGTAATTTAATTTTGTAGAGTCTTTTGACGAATTTAAAGAAAATTTGATTAAAGTTATACTCGGAAATTCTTATCACTTATGTTATATTATTCCAGATATATTAATTTCAACTTGTTTGTATGTACGACTTGGTATGTTATGGGGTGAATTAGGTAGCTACATTTCATTATTCCAGGTTTCAGTAATTTTATAAGGGTCTATATAGTTACGATCAAGTTCGTTGGTTTTCGCGTCATTTGCCAAAAATACCCAATTTCCTTAAGAAAACTTATTAGGGTTTACCCGACAGTCACAATATTCCTTTGATTTGAATGTAGCTCTGTCTGGATTTTCAGCAGCTTTTTAATTGTGTTACTTGACTTATAATCGGCAGACTAGAAATTACACAACAAGTAAGATTGATTTTCTGATTCTTTTCGTCAGCCGTTCAGGGTTTTTAGGGTTCTTGTCAGGTTCATCGTCTGAGGAATAAACGTCATTTAACATCGGTTCAGGAAAAGTATCATTATCATTAAAAGAATTGGCAGGGAGGTTGGTTTGAACCGGATATAAGAAAACTAGATATTTATGACTACAAACATTTGTTGCTGATTCCGGAATATTTAAATATAAACTAGTTTCACTTCTTTTAGATAACTTTAATGTTAGTACTTAAGCATGCATTTCTATAATGTCTCTTTCATTTTCACACATTTCAGGCGAGGACGTCCTCTCTGGCATCTCATGCATGGGGGACTCAAACCCCCACACGACATCCGAGCTCGGTACAACAACTGCTGGGTGGTCCAACCACCCAAGGGACAGGGCTAATAAACCCCTCTGAAGAGGGCTGCCACTCATCCAACAACTCGTCTCCCTGGGAAGAGAGTACTGTCCTCGTTCGAGTCTCGCTTTCCGCCTCAACGTCAGGTCGGCGAGTCGTCGGGAAGGCATCTCTATCCTTCAGATATGTGCACAACGTGCCAAGGGTGGCCATAAACTTGCTGTTTACGCCACTATATTTGGAGGGGGTTGTCCAACAACCCCAGGGAGTCGATGCCATAATTTTTTTTTCACACTCTCTTTTTTTTTTATCTTATTCTGTTTTTATCCATGCTAATACTCAACCTACTATTTCCTATGAGTTTATCCTCAAGAAGCGGTTTCCCAAGCTTTGTGTTCTAAATCAATAATATATTAAGTAATTTTATGTCAATGGGGTTTCGAGAGAGCGCATCAACATTAGCGTTCAATCGACCTTCCCTATAATTGACTTCATATTTATATTTCCGTACTTCAGCAACCGATGTAGGAGTTAAGATATAGGAATTTTTATTCTATGAGCTCACACCAATGATTTATGATCTGTGACTTTCAGGAGTTCAGGGGCAGAGTAGTAGGAAGGTATTTTCTAATGTCTTCTGGCTGAGAATCGCACCGAGGGCATAAAAAGAAGTGTTTGTTGTCGTGACGAAAAGTTTTGAAAGTGGGGGAACTGGAGAATAAATTAATATCAACTTATAATTAATATCAGAATCTATCGTGAATTAAAATTTCTCCAAATTAAGTAGTTCATCACTATTAATAGTTATACACGGTGAGGTAATATGCTTGTTGTTGTGAGTTTTTATGGAAGCGTCATTTTGAATAAGTTTTGTTTCATTTGGTCTTCTGTGTGGGCTGTATTGTCAGTTTGTTGGTCGTTGTATGCATTGAAATTTTGGTTTGATGTTGTGTTATTTTCTCTAACCCAAGTAAACCTATTTTTGCAGATTTGTGCGAAATGACCAGGCTTAGAACATATTGAACAAATTACGTTCATGGAGTTATTACAGTCTTTTTGTAATGTCCTCGTCCTCCACAAGAAAAACAAATAATCGAATTACGGTCAAGTCGTCTTATATTGTCATTGTTATGTGTCTGAGTTACCCGTACAGTAGCCTGGTTATTAGTTGATGATTCCTGTGGCAGTCTGTTATTGTTATGATTTCTTCTATCTCCATAATGATTGTTCGCAAATTTGATATGATTTTGGGAACTACTAATGGAATATTGGCTGGAGTAAGGATTATTACTACAGTGGGAATGTATTTTAAAAAGTGAATTTTTTTGTTCCAATTCTTTTTCTAATTCTACGGCAAGATCTACTGCTCGCGACAGAGTAAGAGGTTTTTGACTAGCAGCCCACAATCCTAACTCTCCCCTAAGACCCCGTACGAAGCTATCTCGAGCTCCTTCTTGGGTACTAGCTAATAACCCGGTTCGTATTTCACCCGAATGCTTATCCATAATTACTTCTGACGTTCCTTGAACGATTTCGTTGATTCTAGTAACGTAATCTACGATGGTTTCACCATCCTTTTAATAAATATTCGAAAGTAACGACTGCCATTGAGATAGAGTTCTACTCGGCACTAAAGCTCTTTTAAGATTTCCCAAAATCCCTTCAAATGCTAATCCCGATTGATTTGAAATATATTTGCTGGCTTTACCCAATATACGAGATTTTATCAACTGAGTTAAATACAATTTACCAGATGGATGTATTAGATTTAAGGTTTGATTACAAAGTTCAATAAAATTATTAACTGGCATATTTTCTCCATTGAATACGGGTATAAGGTTTATAGCGTCTTTGATACTCAAAAATTGGGAATTACTTGTATGAACTAGATTATTGGTAGCATAATTGTGCTCATTATTTCCGTAGCCCGCGAGTACCGGTTCAATTGGTACGCGATTCGAATTATGAACTGGAGTAGCTGGAATGCTAGGGGTTATAGAAGGAGAGATGGTGGAAAAATTGTCATTATTAGTGTTCTGAATGTCAATAGAACTAATCACCACTTCAGTGCTCGCGTCCGAAATGTGTTCGTCTGTAGTCACTAAATTAGACATTTTCGCCTCAAATCATGTTAATGCTTCTATAGTCTTGATTCTATTTGATTACTATATTTAATATATTAAGGAAATACTATATCAAATTACAGTTGAACTTTTAATTATAATTATTAAGATTATGGAATTGTAAATAATACAAAATATTATAATGTGTACTTATTTCGACTGAAACTTATGTCTGATAGCAATTTAAAAGTGTTAAATATCAAATAATCGTCAAATTTCATACATGAATAGTTATAGAATTTCCTTTAAAACAAAATGCCTTTAGTTTTGATATAAAATAATACTTCATAGAATGACTTACAGGTTGCAGAATTAATACAAATAAAATACCTTAAAAAAGAAAATAATCACTTTTCACTTTTCACTCGCGAAATTGCCCTTATTAAAATCGCACTACATAATTTCACTTCACTAATATCTTCTGTCAGCATGAAGTTTCCTCCTAGATGACCCTTCGCAGTTGAATTGACCCTCTGGAATTGGAAGATCGCCGATAAACTTACTGGAACGCCGGAACAGATGCAGAATAATACACTCGATGATGCTTTTGAATTTCAAAACGCTGATGGACCAATCAGGATTTTCCAGAACGCTGTTGAATCTCCAGATTTGCGTTGAACCCAATTGGTGTGACTATCCCACCGCTGTCACCAGTTGTTATGTCCTGGGAGGTTACTAGGATCGGAGCTGACGCCACCTCCTGGACAGTGGGCAGTTCGTTGTCACGCGGGACCAAATTTTGAATTTGAAAACAGTGGATAAATTTATTGTTTACTACGATGATGATGATTATGATTGTTATTTAATGAAATAATTAAACTATGATTAAGGATAGATGTAATTGATAAAATAACTTTTATCTGAAGACTGAATTTTATTATAAAGTATGGATAAAACTTGATCAGTAATAACAGTTGTATTCGTAAAGAGTTCTCGGAGAGAAGTGAAGTTACATCAGACGGCAGAGAGATCTCGGACCTTCACTCTCCAACTTCTCCCCACTACTCTCATGTTCACACTCATGCTTATATGTATATATTCTTATATATCTATGTTCTTTACTAAATATTATACTTATACATTTATACTTTCTACTAATTCAAATTTGGGATATAAGCTTACACATATACGTTCTTCACTTTATCCATTCTACAACTTCTTATTACTTATTCTATTTATATGTACTTAGATACAATCTTCCAGTTAAATATTCTAGGCTATCAGAGGTGTATTCCTCCATAATTATTCTATATTTAATTATTTAGTACGATTGACATTACTATTTATTGTGAAACATTATTATAATTAATATAATGCTATATTTCTATATTTTCTTTAATTTATTTATTATACGCGTCACTCTTTATTTAATATTAACAGTAATAGTTAAATTCTGGTGAGACATGGTTTTCATTAGTAAGTAACATTTATTAATTATATATTTTCTTTTCTTACTTGTTGATAGAATATGTATTTGTTTATAACCATATTGACGGTTAACTTTAGAACAAGGACCTATTCATGATTTTTATGCGTATGTTTTGTTTAGGTTTTAAGTATCGGATGACAGGAAACGTTCCAAGACCACTCAACCTGTATTTATATTTCTCTGAATACAAAATAAAGGTTTATCTATCTATTTATTTAAACTTTCTTATAATAAAAATATATAATTTAATGAGTATGTGCCACGACGATTTATCATTTAAATTATTGACTCAATATTGTTAAGACGCAATAAGTGTTGTAAGAAATTAATATATAATTTCAAATGGAATTCAAATGCGCGCTTCTTATATATCTCAAGTTTACTAATTAATTAACAGGTGGAGGCACCTGAGGCTGTTGAGGACATAACAACTGTGCTATTAGGGAATTGTGGTGTTTTGAGCGCTGTGAACGCTTAGTGGAACGCACCCACTAAAACATGATATATCAGTGAAACAACTACTTTTACCAATACTTTTGAATAAATCCAGTGTTATTTACTATTTACTATTTCAGTGCCTCTAAAAATATTTCGGATACCTAATTTATATTCCTTTAATATATCTGTTTTTAGTTTTTGAATGAAAAATGGCTGCAATACGTCATACGTTACAACGCGAAATATTTACACCAAGTGATGAAAAATTGTTAAGTGTTTGTTTTGTCAGTAAAACATATAAAAAAAAGAAAACAAGTTTCTTATGTTTGACGACTACAACAGATGTACCAGGAACATTCATTATATACCAAATAAAAAAAAATGATAGAAATATATTTAAAAAGAAACAGTCCTGGTTACTCACGGATATACAAGTTGTCGATGGAGTTAAAGCTGATTCTATGGATATTGAGTTACATATAGATAAAATTTATAGATGGACTGTTGCTACGTCACAAGAATGTCGAACATTCATCAGTAATTTATATACTTTCTCATGCGGCTTACCTCAACGGCCACAATTTAAAAATATTCCACAAAAATGGTTGATTGATCCCACAACTCTTTCGGAAAACGACAGCATTATATTGACTCCAGGTTGAGGAAGCAGCAGACACTCGAAATTGTTTTTATTTTTAATCAAACAAATTAAGTATTATTAAAAAAAAATGATGACCCTGAAGTTAGCCGACACCCGCCATTTTAAAAATAAAAAATCTTACAACTTTAGAGAAAAAAAAATTTTTTTAATTTAAAAACAAATGCTTGTGTAGATTATTTAATAATTTTCTAGATGAATGTTTTTTTTAAAAATCAATAAATAAAAACTCTAGATATCATTTGAAATTAAATTTTCAAGATTACTTAATTTTTGTTTAAGACGCGTTTTCATTTGTTTCTCTATTCGCACTCAACTGGATAAACGGTACTATCTCTGTTGCACTTGTACATTAAATAGGAACTTTGTCCAAGCTTTTCTCGTAAACAAATAAAAGTTATCAAAAAATTCAAGTGCACTTCGCTAGTTCATAGAGTAAAGCATCGGGTCTGTGTCTTTATTTTGCGTTTAGAGCTTTTATTTCAGAGAAAAGCTGGGACAAAATTATCTGAAAACCGTTCTTAAAAATGTTTACAAACCTCATTACTTTTTGATTTTATATACAATTTTTCGAAATCTAGACGAGTATTTTTTTTATTTTTCACTTTTCCAATTTTTAATCCGGAAATTAGCCGTTACGCGCCATTTTTAAATAAAATATGTAATTTAAAAAAAAAAAATTTTAATTTTGAAAAAATACTCGTGCAGGTTTTTTAATTTCCTAAATGTGTATTTTTTTTAAAAGATCAAAAATGTTCAAATTGTTATTTTAAATAAAAATTCATGTATTTATAATTAATTAAAATCAATTTGTTTTTAAAATTTCTAGTCGGAGGTTGCATATTTATGAGTAGGGGTCAAAGTCCATTTTGTGATAAGTCAGATAGTTTCGCTAAAAAAGTAAAAAGATCTCGAAATTTACTATAAATTTGAGTTCAAGCTCCAATAACTTTTCAAGAGATAAATTTATCAAAAAATGACGAGTGACTTTTTTTGTAGAACGTTTAATTCCCTACAAATATATATCTTGAGCTTATCTGTACAATGAGCCATTGCCGAAGTATAAAATTCAAAACAAATCTTGTTTCCCCATATTATTTAAATGGAAAATCAAAAATCAAGTGATACCTCATATTATTAATATTAAGAACTCAAACCTCACCAGAATGTTTCTTTCATCATCTTTAACGATATTTTTATGGTAACTGAAGAAAAAAAATCAGTTTTTTTTGGCCCACCCTTCTATATATGGGATTACTATAATTACTATTATTGCTATTTCTTTTGATGACAATCATGGTTTTTATTTATTTCAGTTCAAGTATTTAATATTCTGTAACTAATTATTTTCTATTAATGGTACTTCCATGTGTTTTACATTTTAGAATTTTTTTTCAATAATATTTCGTTTCGTAAATTTTTACTGTTACAAACTTAAAGTTTTATACTTTTAGTTTATCCACCGATATTTTTTTTTTTCTATGAGATTAGCTACTCGAGAACTTGTTGCATATATTTTGCATCAAACGAATGTCTTCTGGACAATGGCCCTGTTCCCCACTCGTAGGCATAAATACGGGAGCCTCCGACTAGAAATTTTAAAAACGAATCAGCTTTTAATTAATTATAAATTTATGAATTTTAATTTAAAATAACAATTCGAGTATTTTTGATCTTTCAAAAAAATATACGTTTAGAAAATTAAAACATCTATACGAGTATTTTTTCAAAATAAAGAATTTTTGTACTTTTTTTAAATTACATGATATTTTATTTAAACATGCCGCGTAACGGTCAATTTCCGGATCAAAAATTGGAAAAGTGAAAAATAAAAAAAAAAATACTTGTCTAGATTTCGAAAAATTGTACATAAAAATCAAAAAGTAATGAGGTTTGTAAATATTTTTAAATAAAAAAAAAGTAATCTTGAAAATTTGATTTTAAATGATACCTCGAGTTTTTATTTTTTGATCTTTTTAAAAAAAACACTCGTCTAGAAAATTCAAGAATCTACACGAGCATTTTTTTTAAATTTGAAATTTTTTTTTTTTCTTAAGTTATAAGATTTTTTATTTTTAAAATGGTGGGGGTCGGCTAACTTCAGGGCCATAAAAAAATAAAAACAAAAATGTTTATGAACGGCTTGCACCAATTTTTATGTGCATTTCCTATTTTTTTTGTTTATGTCATTTTTTGTTATAAAATATAAAAAAATTGTCGGTCGTCTGCTATTTTCTATATCATGTACTTCATTGACATCTTACGTTATTTAATATATATATACAACATTCTCCATAAATTTTGTCTCTTACAGATTTGTTGACACCAGTAATATCATCAGACTATCAGCCAATAACCGATAAAGAGACAACAGATCTTGAGAATTTGATGTTAAATTGTTCTTACGCAATATCTAATGCTGAGTTATTTATGGAAACTCTCTCGAAAGATTTATCAATTTTAGATGGCGAAAATGTTCAGTCAGTTTTAGCATCAGAGCCTCAAGTAATTCAACTTATGAACGGAATTGAAGCAGCAATTGTTGAAGCTTCAGTTGTAGAAGCACGGTTAACATTGTATGATGAAGCTCTAGGACGAATTCGTGAAGTCATGGCTCGAGTTGGACAAAAGAATCAAGCCATTCACACTGCAAATCGCAATGCGAGATTATTATTAGAGCATTTAGACACAATTATAACTCAATTAGACGTATCAAATCATCATCAAAAAATAATTAATGAATCTGAACTTCCGGGTGGTAGAGCTGAACTTGTATTAGCTGGACATGCAGTTTTAAAGGCTGTTTCAGTATCATTACCCACAGGTCTTGATAAATTAAGTGCAGTTAATGAACAAAAACGTCGATTAGATAAATTGAAAGTTAAATTTTCGTTATTAGTTGCTCGGCACCTCAATAATTTATTTATTCACTTAGGTAATGATATCGGTGAAACATCATCTGCTTTAGATTTAATTTTACCAATGCATTCATCAGTTCACCGTGAATTAGAACCATACACTGATTTGATGCAACTACTTCGCGCATTAGATTACAAAACATTTTCTCAGTTAATCAAAGTTTACACTAATACTATGAGTAAACTATATCAAAGAGATTTTAAAATATTTTTTGAAGAAGCTAAAACATGTTTAATTAATTCACGACCACACTTCAGCTCATCTAAACCAAGTGGTCAAAAAAAAGATGATGACTTATTCACACCAGCACCAATATATTTATTGAGTAATGAAATATGGACACCACATAATGATGGTATTATATTAGATTCGATCTTAGATCGCGTACTATCACAATTACAACCAATCAGTTTAGCTGAACAAGCATTCTGTGTGACATTCTTTCAACTAGATTCTGTACTATCACCATCTAAAACTAGTGAGAACGAAGATAGTACGATTGTTCTCAGTGATAATATAAGTAATGGGGCGACAAGTCCTGAATCAGTTTCATTGACAGTAAGCAAAAAATTAGAAAGACAAGTTAATGAAGAAGTTCGTGCTACAATGGGTGCTATATTCCCGTCTTTAGAAGTAGAATTGAATAATTTTATATTATTTTTAGATAAAATTGATAGTTTTTGGTGTATGTATTTATTGGTACGATTGTCTCAACACGTAATGTCAGCACAAGATACGGGATCGTTCTTATCAATGACATTTGCATCAGCTTTAGTTCAAGTAAAAAGATCATTTGATAAATTTATGCAATTACAACAGCAATCTATTTTAAAAGATACTAAGGTTAATCGGCGTAATAAATGTGGAATTTTGCCTTATATAGCCAATTTTGGTTTGTTTGCTCGAATTACTGATAAAATATTTAAAAATTCTGATCGTAAAGTGGACTTAGAAAAATGGTATACAAAATTAGTCGGAACCATGTTTGAAGCTATCAACATTCACAGTAGTGAACATCATAAAACACCTCAAGAAGTTGTAAAAATGGGTATAGAATTTGCTTTATTAAATACTGTACGAAAAATTTATCTTAATTTGCGATTAGTTACTTGGGCCTAACTTCCGATTAAGTCACCCCTTATAATCTCACGAAAATTTCACAGAACTTTTATTTTTATATGGAAATAAGATGTTTAATAATGATTTTCACCGGAGAAGCCGTATAAGCCGTTATCTTTGATGTTATAGTATAAACCACACTACACGTTTACACACATTAATTTATCGATAATTGATTGGTTACTCAACTCTAGATAAACGCGCGAATTTTAAGTGTAATAATACAATCAAGATACCAAATAAAAATCTTTAACGAACTAAGTTCATTAGACCCCGAAAACAATGATAGATTTCATCCCGGATGTGATGGTGGAATCGTCAGTGAAGCACCTCCATCACATCCTGCCTCAGACCTAACACTGAAGGACTGAAGTAGCCATAAAATTATAAATGGGTTGTACCTATAACGCCACACTGAGAAAAAAAAATACTTTTGTTAAGAACATTTACTTGATACAAGAACATATATTCTTGATAATTTTCAAGAATATATAATTTTGCCTGAAGAATTTGTAGAATTGAAGGAAATAATTTTTATTTAATTCAAGTAAAGCTATTCTTTTGTTTACTTATAATACAATATCAAATTCATATAATAACAAAAATAAATTTGATGCTCTTTTTTCAAAAAATTGATAATTAATAATCATAAAATAAATATTTTGAACGGATTTCTTGAACCAAGAAATTCTTGTTTCGAAAATAGTACTTTTTTTCTCAGTGCACCGTCCATCTTACGGTATTTAATAAAATTAATTATTAGGTAATTTTAATTTTACTAAGTAATTGATGTATGGTAATTGATCAGTACGATCGTAGCGAGCACCACCTATGTGCACGTGTCACGACTATTTTTGGCCTAAACGGTCTTGCCGGCGACTTTTATGTACTGTCTCGTGTTTTATGAGATAAGTTGAAATTTGTGGCTTTTATAGACCAATCGGTGGGGTGACCCAAACGGAAGTATTTCCAATTTTAAAGTTACGCGTGTATTTTTTTTTTTAACTTCCCGCTAAGAAAATTATTGATTTTCAAAAATTCGGGAAGTTAATGGTTTCACCCCGATTTTCGAAAATCGAGTTTTCATCAGATGTCGACGTTTTGAGGTCCTAGGAAGCTATTCTGACTAATTTCAGAAGGATGTCCGAGTGTCTGTATGTGTGTGTGTGTCTGTGTGTGTGTATGGATGTAAACTTTTAATATCTTTTTAATGAACTGATCGATTAAAATGTTTGAGGTGGCAATTAAAAGAGTTTGTTGGCCGTCAATTTTCCTGAAAATTTCAAATCGATCGATCAAATAGACTCTAAGATATGGAAGAAAAACAGAAAAAAAATTTTTTTTTTTTTTCAGTTTTTTTCAAATTTTTCAGAAATGGCTCGATCGATCAATTCCAAAATCTAACTAGCAGAATAATTCAATAGAACGCGTCGATTGCCGCCTTAACCATCTCAATCGGTTGATTCGTTCGTAAGATATCGTGGGAGAAAGAAATTCTAAAAAACGGTTTTTTTCGAAAACAATGGCATACAACAGTATTTTCGAGCTCGAAGAGCTCAAAAATGTATTCACAACAATGTTTTTGAGCTCAAGGAGCGGGAAGTTTTAGGGCTGGCCTGCAGGGTCAACCGATAGACAGATTTTTTTTTTATTAAGCTTAAAACCATGAAGCTCAATGATATTTCTTCAACTAACTTATTTTATTATACTTACTATATTAGTCTAGTAAAATAAATCGAAATTTTTGTACTTAGCTTAAATAATTCCGGACAAGATAAATTTAGAATTTTTAACTTCCTGTAATGGAAAGTGGAAATTTTTCAATTGAATGGGAAGTTCATGGGTTCAGTCTGAATTTCCAAAATCGAGTTTCCAACAGATGATAACGTTTAGAGGTTTCAAGGTGTTATTTCGTTTAATTTTATGATTATGTCTGAGTGTCGGTATGTGTGTGAGTATGCGCGTTCGTATGTAAACATTCTATAACTTTTGAACGCATCAGCTGATTTAGACATTCGATGTAATTTAAAAAAACTCGAATTCTTTGAGAAATAAAGTCAAAATTTCTAAAATTGATTAATTCAAAAATTTTATTAGCGTTAAAGCTTGAAAAATTGCGTCAAATGTCGCATTGAGTGACAATTTATTCGAAATATTTCGATCTTGAAAACTTTAAAAAGCAATTTACCATATTTTTTTTTTGATAATTTAATAATTTAATTTACTAAATATTTTAAAGATTATATCAGATCATCGGCTTAACAGTCTTTTACGATCGTCTCATAATTTGTTGTAATCAGTTTGGTAGTTTAGAAAATATCGTTAACTAGAAATTTTAAAAATGATTGTTTTGTTTTTCTCACAAGGAAACATCCCCAAGTGTCCTCCTCCAATTTCGATATAACTAAGATATGTTATTCTCTGTCGAAATCTAAGAGAAACTTATTATTTTTTTTATCGGCGGAAAAACATCTAAGGGGTGAAATCACCCGTCAAAGCTTAGGCTCCAAAGGGGTGTTTTGCAAGTTTCGCATACTTGCAGTTTGAATAATCGAATGGGACCAATGGCATCATTTTTGGGGAGAAAAATTATACAAAGTGCTATTGATGTTATAATAAAAAAATAAATAGAACAAAAGTTATAAGGGTTGAAATTCATAAAATTTTTATTGAAAAAAAAACTGTCCGTTGGATTTTAACAAAACCAACGGCAATTGAAAGAGAAAAACAAAGTAGAGAATACGTCTTTTTGGGTTTTTACAATAATTAAAGTTTAGGGGGTGAACAACTCCTAAGTCCATCTACATTGATCAACAAGAAAACATTCAATTTTTATGAGCTTTGGTTTTCATTCGTCGAGAATCATTTTTTCATACATTTTTCACAGTAAGGGCATCATAATAATATTTTACTTAGCTTTTTACTTTTAATTCCAGACTTGATTGTTTGCATCATGATATCATGTATTACTAATATTAACATATCTTAATTTTAAGGTACATTTATTTTTTTTTTTTTGGCAGTGGTTCAAATAGCTTCTTACTGACACTTGAAAAAAAACAGCTGAGTATATTTTTAATATATATAAGTCAGTAACGAGTAAAACATCATTATATAAATAAACTCATTTTGTCCAAAAAAGTTCAGTTACCGCGATGTACTTCATTCTTCACGATTGAGTGTTATAATCTTGTAATTTTTTTAAGTGAATAATTTAAAATTATACGACAACTTCTATTTTGTGTATTGACAAAAATGAAAGTTAATTCTATAAATGAACATTCCGGAATCACCTGTAAATAACGAAGAAATACAAATATAGGAAAGTTTCTAAAATAATCTCATTGTTATGAATAAATACTCCGGAGTTGAAGTAAATTCTTTACATTGTCGATAACCATTCAAAGATTAGACAACGGAAGTAGTGGAAGACAACGAGTGGGCAAATGCTCTAGTGAATCAAGAAACACCTTCCGACGAATGCACTAGTAATGATAAAGATTTAACCTATGAATATAAATTGAGAGCAGTTGATTATTAGCGTAGCGGAAAAAACAAAAATGTAAGTATAGAGAGTGTCAGACAAAAATTTAAAAGAGTGCAATCTGTGTGTCAGTCACGACGGTGAGCTCATACTTTGAATCAAGGAGGGACTTAGAGAAAAATATTAGCAAGAATTTGTGAATATACATTAGAAAATTTCAAAGCGGCTGTAGATGCAGGTTTAATAGTACATGACTGCGATTTAAAAAGATGGGCCTTACAAGCTCAAAAAGAAATTGGTGCCGAAGATTTTCGTTTCAAAGAATAACCAACGTGGATCCTGTCATTCAAATGAGCACATCGCATTGTATTAAGGAAAATAAATGGGTTTATCACGTCCAAAACAGTTGAAGATGGAAAATTATTAAAAAATCAGGCTGAAAAATTTCTCAATAATGTGAAACAAAAAATGAAAATTTATAAATAACCAAATGTGTACAATTCAGATCAAAGTGGTTTTCAGTTGGAAATGCATTCCGGGCGAATTTTAGCCGTTGAACAAGAAAAGTAGGTAGGATATATAGTACAATCTGTTACTTCTACGACCCATAGTTATGCCGTTCAAACAACTGTATCCGCTGATGGAAAGCTTTTATCCCCACTATTTTTGGTTTTAAAAAGAACCAAGTGGTAAATTTGGGCCAATAGTTGACAGAACGATTTTTAGACCACAAAATATACACCTAGAAGCATCAAAATCAGGGAAACTTACGTCAACTATAAATTATTTTTTACTTTTTTTGATTCAACTTGAATAATTGTCAATAAAATTATTTCATAATTTTGAATTTTCAGATCATTTAAAAATTTGGTTAGAGAGCCCGGACTCAGTGGTTGTGATGTACTGCAATTTGAAACCGTAAGTGTAAAGTATTTTTCTTGTTCATTTTCTTTATTTATTAACATGGTTATAATAATACTTGCGTAGAATTATTTTTTTTACTATTTATCAATTTAATTTTTTGGTAAAAAATTGAATCAATAAATAAAAAAAAAAAAAAAAAAAATATTTTCCATAACACAGAATGGTGAGAACATTTTAAATTGCAGTTCACGACGACCACTGATCCCGGGCTTGCACTCGCCCTCTAGCTCAGTTTCTGCAGCTCTGTTACCGACAGCGTGACTAAATGTAAACAACTAATTATTTTGTTTTTTTAATTAATTTTTTTCGCGAACATAATAAACCCAGGGAGATTGGTTTTTGACTTTTCTTATTCAGAATTTATCACCCTTTAATTTAATACTATTCATCATAGGGCTTCACATTAATAGACTAAAGTTTTTTAATAAAAATACACGGTGTCTTGGCATCCCTATTGTTATTTTATTTTTTATTTAAAAAACGCGGCCGAATCGAGCTTTCTTATTATTATTTTCGTGATCTGCGGATTTTTTTTTACATATTATCAATGAAAAAAAATCCACTTATTTATTTCCCCCAACAACAGTTAAGGGTAAATTAGGTGGACTACATATGAGAAAATAATGAATATTTAATAAACATCAAAATGGTAAAATATTGTTTTTTTAAATATTTTTGCAAAAATTATTTGTGAATGCTAGTTGAAAAAGTTGTATAAGAATAAAACGTATCTTTTTTTGGAGCTTTTTCTTTTTTTTTTTCAAAGCTGATTTAAATTATGTGATATTTACAAAGCTGGGTATCCTGATGTATACAATCAAGTCTGGAATTAAAAGTGAAACGGTAAGTAAAATATTAAAAAGTAATATCAGTATCATGCCCTCACTGCTAAAAATTTATAAAAAAATAATTCTCGACGAATTAAAACCAAAGCTAATAAAAATGTTGATGTTTTCTTGTTGGTCAATGTAGATGGACTTGGGGGTTTTTCACCCCCTAAATTTGAATTATTGGAAAAACCCAAAAAGACGTATTCTCTACTTTATTTTGCTCTTTCGATGGCTGTTGTTTTTGTTAAAATCCAATGGATCGTTTTTTTTAAATAAAAGTTATGTGAATTTTAACCCTTATAATTTTTATTTTATTTATTAGTAGATTTCATAGAAATCTATATTTTGCATTTGTTCTCATGGTGGAATTTTCAAAGAATTTTACCATAATCTATCATAATTCATCGAGTAGGTTCCAAGAATACCATTGGTTCAAAAGTTTATAAATGTATTTATATATATTAGGGCGTCCGTTATTTACCAAATTAGATTTTTTTACTTGGCTATGATATAAGTCATTTAGTTTTAATCCAACACTAATAAAAAAAAAACACAAAAGTTTATTCTAATGCCGTTTAACCTTGCCTAAGTAATGATACATTCCCATTTTAGAACAATGAGCATAATTTTATTACTCGATTAAAAATGAAAGTACAGAAATAAGTAATACTTAGTTTTGTAGGAAATTTACCGCTCTTCAAAAAAGGTATCTTATGTTTTTTTCGTGAATCTAACCATTTGAGAGATATTGAAGGTCAAAGTTTGATTTGTTTAAAGAAATTGGCGTTTTGGTTTGAAATTTCATTACTCTCTAACAAGTAGACATAAAATCAAGCGCTTTAAACTTTCGTGTTAGAAATTTATCGTGCTTCAAAAAAGGTTTCTTCCACTTCTTTCGTAAATCCAACCATTTAAGTGATATCAAAGCTCAAAGTAGATAGATTTAAAAAATAATTTTTTTCTATTAAAATTCTATAACTCTTCAGCAAACAGATGTGTACTTAAGCATTTAACGGTTTTTGTCGAACCGTTTAAGAGATATTTAAGCACTAAAGTGAAAGACAACTTCCGCAAACCAACTCAAAATTTCGCTCTGATAATATAAAAAATTCCTTTTATTTCGGGATTAAATATCTCTTAAACGGTTCAATTAATTCAAAAAATCTAAGAGACCTTTTTTGTAGAGCGATAAATTTCCGACAAAACCTTGTTAAAAGCTTAAGTACATATCTGTTTGCTAAAGAGTTATAGAATTTTAATCGAAAAACACAATTTTCAAATCTAAATGGTTGGATTTACGAGAAAAGTGTAAGAAACCTTTTTTGAAAAGCGATAAATTTCCTACACAATGTTCAATGCACTTGATTTTATGTCTATGTGTTAAAGAGTAAAAAAATTTCAAACAAAAAGACCAATTTCTTTACACAAATCAAACTTTGACCTTCAATATCTCTCAAATGGTTAGATTCACGAAAAAAACATGATACTTTTTTTGAAATGCGGTAAATTTCGTACAAAATATGTATTACTCATTACTGTACACTTATTTTTAAGCAAGTAATAAAATTATGCTCATAGTGCTAAAATGGGAATGTATTATTATTTAGGCAGGGTTAAATGACATTAGAATAAACTTTTTTTTTTTTTTTTTTTTTTATTATTTTTGGATCACAAATAAATGATTAATATCATAGCCAATTGAAAAAATCTAATTTGGTAAATAACGGACACCTTCATATATACACTAGGGTGGTTTAAGAAAATCGAATATTTTTTTTTTAACTTCCGACATTGAAAAGTTGGTTCTCAGGCATCTCTAGAAAATGCTCACCAAATTTGAGCTCTTAATATTAATAGGAAGATCCTCCTCATCACAGTTTTCCATTTTTTTAGTCCCTTATATAAAAGACCTTATCTCATTATTCATTGATGATTTAACCAAATCATCATGCATGTTTTGATAGGAAATTGAATACTTTAAAAAAAAGGATAAGTGTAATGAAGCAATAGCTTTCACTATTTTAAAGATATTTGGGATCAAGGTTTGAAGAATTTATTAAAAAAAAAATTTTTTTTAATAATTTTTTACATCATTAAAAAATGATTGTTGATAAATGAGCGAGACATATTTTTGTAGGAAATTTAACGCTCTACAAGAAAGGTCTGATGTGTTTAATTGATTTCTCTAACCGTTTAGAAGATATTCCTTGCCGAATCCCAATGAGTTTGAATTTCAAAAGTTTTTTAACAACTTTTTTAGATTCATCAACTTTATTCATGAATTTTATAAATATTCATAAGAATTTCAGCTCATATCAATAGAATAAACATTTTCAACTCTTTTTTTAACCTTTTCATAGATGTAAGTAAGCTTCACTTTTCGAAGAAGAGAATAATACGTCAGTTTATTATTTAGAGATAAATTAAGACCCATTTTTTAGAAATAAGCGTTCTTATTTTAGAAGTGTCATCATTTATATCGATATAAAAAAAAATTTCGAATTAATGATACATAATCGATTCATTTTGAATTAGTACTTACGGAAATATTAATTATATTAAAAAATATATCTGTTCGTCTTATCAAAAAAATTGGCTTTTATTGCAGTTGGGATATTTTGCCAGATTTCCTAGAAAAATATACTTAAGACACGTTTTCATTTGTTTCTCTATTCGCACTCAACTGGATAAACGGTACTATCTCTGTTGCACTTGTACATTAAATAGGAACTTTGTCCAAGCTTTTCTCGTAAACAAATGAAAGTTATCAAAAAATTCAAGTGCACTTCGCTAGTTCATAGAGTAAAGCATCGGGTCTGTGTCTTTATTTTGCGTTTAGAGCTTTTATTTCAGAGAAAAGCTGGGACAAAATTATCTGAAAACCGTTCTTAATTATAAATTTTGTGGAAAAAACTTACAGTTACATTTTTAATAATAAATCATTTAAAAAATATAGATAAGAAATTGTTTGGAAAATATTATATTCTTGACATAAACAATAAATCTAAAGTAAATACTTTTATTCTATTTATATAAGCTGAAATTCTTATGAATGTTTATAAAATCCATGAATTTAGTTGATCAATCTAAAAAAGTTATTGAAAAACTCTCGAAATTAAAACTCTCTAAACATGAATAAATGAAATAGGTGAATATTTAATCATTCTGAGTGCCAAATTAAACCACTTTTTGAAATTAGTGGTTCGCTTTACACTTGGAAATAGTGAATATTCACTTATTTTCACGAAATTCATGTTTGGAGAAAACGCATTGGGATTCGGCGAGGAATATCTTCTAAACGGTTAGAGAAATCCATTAAACACATCAGACCTTTCTTGTAGAGCGTTAAATTTCCTACAAAAACATGTCTCGTTCATTTATCAATAATCATTTTTTAATGATGTAGAAAATTATTAATAAAAATTTTATTTTTAACAAATTCTTCAAACTTTGATCTCAAATATCTTTAAAATAGTGAAAGTTATTGCTTAATTACACTTATTTTTTTTTTTTAAAGTATTCAATTTCCTATAAAAATATGTATGATGATTTGGTTAAACCATCAATGAATAATGAGATATGGTCTCTTATATAAGGGATTAAAAAAAAAAATGGAAAACTGTGATGAGGAAGATCTTCCTATTAATATTAAGAGTTCAAATTTGGTGAGCATTTTCTAGAGATGCCTGAGAACCAACTTTTCGATGTCGAAAGTTAAAAAAAAAATATTCGATTCTCTTGAATCACCCTAATATACACCCTATGTATACATATGGGGCATTCCACGCCAAATCGAACGGTTTGAAAAATTTTAATTTTAAATTTCCTCAATTTTTAACTTCCCGCTAAGAAAATCGAAGATTTTCAAAAATTTCGGGAAGTTATTGTTTTCACCCCGATTTTCGAAAATCGAGTTTTCATCAGATGTCGACGTTTTGAGGTCCTAGGAAGCTATTCTGACTACTTTCAGAATGATGTCCGAGTGTGTGTATGTATGTGTGTGTGTGTGTGTGTGTGTGTGTGTGTATGTATGTAAACTCTTTGTAACTTTTGAACTAATAAATCGATTTGGATGGTTGAGGTGGCAATCGAAAGAGCTTGTTGGCCTTCAACTTTCCTAAGCAGCTCTAGTACTCAATAAAACGTGTGTGTGTGTGTGTGTGTGTGTGTGTGTGTGTGTGTGTGCGTGCGTGTGCGTGTGCGTGTGTGTGTGTGCGTGCGTGTGCGTGTGCGCGCGCGCGCGCGCGCGCGTGTGTGTGTGTGTGTGTGTGTGTGTGTGTGTGTGTGTGTATGTAAACTCTTTGTAACTTTTGAACTAATAAATCGATTTGGATGGTTGAGGTGGCAATCGAAAAAGCTTGTTGGCCATCAACTTTTCTGAAAATTTCAGATTATTTAATCGAATAGACTCGAAAATATTGGCAAATTACGAAAAAAAAAAATTTTTTTTTTAGTTTTTTATTGATTTCTCAAAAACGACTTATACGATCGACTTCAAAATCTAATCAGCTCTAGTACTCAATAAAACGCGTCGATTGCCACGTCAACTATCAAAATCGATTGATTAGTTCAAAAGATATCGGCGTTGAAAAGTTAAAAAAAAAAACTTTTTATGTTATTTTTTCCGGATAAATCAGAATATAACGTACTAAAATGTGCCTGATATCATACCAACTCATCTTTTTTATGGTTTCTTTCGATCATATAATGTCATCGAACTTGGTTTTTAGTTTAAATCATATTATCAACAAAAAAATCGATAAAACGTAGTTTTTAATATTTTTATCGGATATTTCATATTTTATTGTTTCTTACATGAGTTAAAATTTATTAAAATCTTGATTTTGATCCCCGACATTGATTTCTGCCTCAATACACTTATTTTACTGAACAAAATCAGGAACTAAATTTTAAAAACCGCTTCATTGATGATTTTCGATTGTTAAATTTTCAAACTTCAGCATAACAGGTAACTTGTTAGAGCTTGAAAAGATCTTAAAAAAACAATCGCATGTGATAGCATTTTCGAGCTCGAAGAGCTCGAAAATATATCTACACTAATGTTTTCGAGCTCTTTGAGGTCGAAAATAGCGGGAAGTTTTGGGGCTGGCCCGCAGGGTCAACCGACAGACCGATTTTTTTTTATTTTTTTGTACTTGTTATGTCCGCCGCTTTGATTTAAATTAATTATCCGGGATTTCTCCCTTTAATAGCGATAGAAAAATTTAACGAGCGATATGGAGGTTGCGGACAACAATAAAGAATACGAGGAAGATTTAAACTTCCTATATTTATTATTTAATGTGGGTTTTTCGAAGAGTGTGAACCCCAACGCCTTCGAGCTGAACATGGAAAAATGATAGTTTTTTATTCAGTGAGTATTTTGATTTAAACCATTCCTTAAAAAGTTGTCAGTAAAAAACCATAAAAAGAGCGGTTTTCTTTAAAATTCGATATCTTTTGAACCAGAGATCGAAAAAAATTTTAACATTTCGGAAAAAGAGTTTTTTGATAGGTATATAAAATTAAAAAAACATTGAGGAAATCTAAAATTAAAATTTGTCAAACCGTCCGATTTGTCATGGAATGCCCCATATTTATATATATATATATATATATATATATATATATATATATATATATATATATATATATATATATACAATCTGGGACAGAAATTCGAGTAGGTTTCTAAGATTCGAGATTTATTGCAAACCTTAAATTTGGCGGTTTCTAAACTTTAAAATTTAAAAACCTTAAATTTTACGGGTTTTAAAAATAAGCTAAACGTAAAAAAATTATGATATCATAAAAATATGAGAAACCTAAATAATGTCTAAAGTGAATTAAATTTATAGCAAAATCTGATAAAAAAAATGTCAGCTAAGTGTAAATAAAAAAATCAAAAAATAAATAAATTTTTAAAATCAGCCATTTAAAGAAAAGCATTAATAAAATGTCACTAATCATAAAATTAGCGGATTAAAAATTAGAATTGTTAAAAATATTCCAAATTCAAAAGTAAATAAACGAAAAGTTTAAGCATCTAAAATAACGTCATATTAATATTTACGTTATTCAAAATTAAGATCTTTAAAATTTGTATATCGACAATTATCGACACTTAAAAAGTCTACCGTTTGAATTCAGCCGATAATAAATTTAATTATAATTAAAATTTGCCGTTTCTAAACTTATAAATTTGTAAAATCAGCCGATTCTAAACTTGGCGATTTATCAAATTAGTCTGTTCGAAGCCTGGCTGTTATAATATTAATGTAATTAAATTTAATGAATAATTAAATATTTTTAAAAATTTTTTATTTAAATTGTATGAATGTAATTATAAATTAATAATGATGTATGAACGTCAGTTCTATTCAAGTAAACAAAAAATTAACTTGCTCCAAGAAATATACTTTTAAATCGATTTAATATTTTTGAACAAATTCATTTTCTTGAGTTAATTAAATCAATTAATTAATTGACACGGAAAAAAATGAACTATATAAATTGAGAACGACAAGTATTATAATGATAAAGTGATCAATAAATACTATCATTCTAAATATTAATTTTGCACACCTCAAGCGCAAAAGCGCTGAGGGTGCTTTATGAACGGTTTCTCTTATTCGACTATTTTACCCACATAAAAATCTTTCTACAGTATCTTTATTACATCAAGATAGGTAAAATTGTATACTAGCATATAGAGAATTTATTAAGGAACAGTTTAAACTCAAAATTAAGTCGATTCATTATTCCATTCGTTTAAAATAAATTATTTTAACTCAAGAAACCAGTGTTGTCAATTGTTACGTATGAAACTTCGTAAACACGATAACTCTCGATAGACACCATTAATCGGCCTAACTTTTTTTTTATTGTCTTTGTATTTTCTATCACAAGAACTCTTATGAAATTACAATCTGAATCCTTTTAGTTTAATTGTAATCAACTAACGACGTAAAACTGATTATTCGTGAAAAATTTTGCTGCTATTTTTACTGTTGTTATTATTTTTTTCATTGTTTCTCTCTACTTGTGGCAGCACTAGCGTATCTATATGTTTGAAAAAGCGACATCTAAGACAAAAGGCAGGATATTTAAAAAAAAATTTTAGTCAAAAAATATTAAACTGAAAATAAGAAATAAAAAAATCAAATTGATAATTTGTAAATTTAATAAAAGTTCATACTAAAAAAAAAAAAAAAATACATTAATATTATATAATAAAACTAATGATTAAAAATAAAATGAGCGCTTGAGGTGTGCACTTTTGGATTTTCCAACATTTTTTTCATTTATGATTAAAACATGAATAATTACAGGATAAGTATGACAATTGATTATTTATGCAAGAAAAATAACTATTTGAACTTTAAAAATCGTAACTGATACTTAGAAAATCGCCGACACGTATTATAAAAGTTATTATTTGGAATAGTACAATTCCCCATATTGACACCAGAGTTCTGGGTTATAATTTCAAGCACTAATTTTAAAATTTAATTTTTTTCCTAGAGCTAAAAATTTCACCATGTTACTCGAGCAAAATAAATTTTACTTAACTAAAAAAAAAAAAAATCTGGGCGTCGGTTGACCCTGCGGGCCAGCCCCAAAACTTCCCGCTGTTTTCGACCTCAAAGAGCTCGAAAACATTAGTGTAGATATATTTTCGAGCTCTTCGAGCTCGAAAATGCTATCACATGCAATTGTTTTTTTACGATCTTTTCAAGCTCTAACAAGTTACCTGTTATGCTGAAGTTTGAAAATTTAAGAATCGAAAATCATCAATGAAGCGGTTTTTAAAATTTAGTTCCTGATTATGTTCAGTAAAATAAGTGTATTGAGGCAGAAATCAATGTCAGGGATCAAAATCAAGATTGAAATAAGTTTTGACTCATGTAAGGAACAATAAAATATGAAATATCCGATAAAAATATTAAAAACTACGTTTTATCGATTTTTTTATTGATAATATGATTTAAACTAAAAACCAAGTTCGATGACATTATATCATCAGAAGAAACCATAAAAAAGATGAGTTGGTATGATATCAGGCACATTTTAGTACGTTATATTATGATTTATCCGGAAAAAATAACATAAAATGTTATTTTTTTAACATTTCAACGCCGATATCTTTTGAACTAATCAATCGATTTTGATAGTTGACGTGGCAATCGGCGCGTTTTATTGAATTCTAGAGCTGATTAAAATTTGAAATTGATCGCGTCAGTCGTTTCGAAAATATTTAGAAAAAACCGTTTTTCACCATTTCTTTCTCCCGCGATAACTCTCGAACGAATTATCCGATTTTAATGTTTGAGGTGGCAATCGACGCGTTTTATTGAGTACTAGAGCTGCTTAGATTTTGAAGTCGATCGTATAAGTCGTTTTTGAGAAATCAATAAAAAATTAAAAAAAAAAATTTTTTTTTTTCGTAATTCGCCAATATTTTCGAGTCTATTGGATTAAATAATCTGAAATTTTCAGGAAAGTTGAAGGCCAACAAGCTCTTTCGATTGCCACCTCAACCATCCAAATCGATTTATTAGTTCAAAAGTTACAAAGAGTTTACATACATACACACACACACACACACACACACACACACACACACACACACACACACACACACACACACACACACACACACACACACACACACACACACACACACACACACACACACACACACACACACACACACACGCACACACACACACACATACATACACACACTCGGACATCATTCTGAAAGTAGTCAGAATAGCTTCCTAGGACCTCAAAACGTCGACATCTGATGAAAACTCGATTTTCGAAAATCGGGGTGAAAACAATAACTTCCCGAAATTTTTGAAAATCGTCGATTTTCTTAGCGGGAAGTTAAAAAAAATTCCAAGTTCAATCTTTTTTATGCCCAATGAAAGATAATGAAGTTCTTCAATTACTTTTTTAGTTTAAGATTCCATTTCCTCCATATTCTTACATTAAAATTATGAGATATATATACTTACATTGAGGTGCTTCTAACATTTGTAGAGTAATTTTTTAAACTATCACCTTAAATATAGAACCACCAAGAGTGCTGATATTGCTTTTCTGGTAAAGCATGTGTAAAAATTGATAATTGTTAGCATGACATCGGCTGCATGATTTGCTGGGTAGCCGACTATTATATGATTAAAAACAAAAAATGTCAATATTGAAGCGTAAATAATGATAAAATTACATTAATTATATTACACTAGATGATTTAATGTCCCTGATTAAAAACTCTGATTGAATCTGATTGAAACTCAATCAGAATTCTATTAGTTTCAATCGGAAACGAATTTTCAATCAGAAATGTTCGGGAGCGTTTGAGGCCTCCGATTCAATTTCAATCAGATTCAATCGGAAAAAAATGTTTTTTAATTTCTGATTGAATCTGATTAAATCCGATTGAAATATCTCAATCAGTTTCAATCAGATTCAATCGGAAAATAATAATTTATTTCTCGATTTTATCCCGATTGATCAATTTTTTATTTCTCCCTGTAGAATGTTCTAATTGATTTTAAACTATCTTCCTGATGAGCTAGATATATAGCTAAAGTCCTTAGTAAAAATGAAACGAGGCACTGGCTAGCGTCTTGTTAGCGTCGCTAGAATCAGTGCTAACGGTAGATGACAAACGAGGCGGCCCTCGTTTATTTTTAATAGGGGTGTGCGTATTATCTATGAGATACGAGTAGTTTAACATTAGACATTATAAAAATTGTAAGCTTAATATAGCATAAAACCTTTTTACTGTGGAATGTTTTACTGATTGTATCTTATAAACAGTGTACTCTAGCAATATCACCCTATTTAGAAAATCTCATAGATTCTCATACGTTTCCATAGAGATTTTATGAGAATGAATGAGTTCTATGAGAAGTGCTGTATGGTTAAGTGTAGGGCCTTATACATACAGCTATAAGAATCTCTCGGATTTTTTTAGCAGGGAAGTATAATAAACAATTCCGTAGAGGACGAAATTTTCTAAAAGATGGGTGCTATGCATCTTTTTCGTACGATGAGCCGTTTTTTTTTCACTATTAACAAAATTATGTGAAACAAGTGAAAAATAGACTTTCGGAGCAGATAGAATCAACATAGATCGAGTTAGAGTAATTTGTTTTATAGACTTTTAAATTCAACAAATTCTCTGTAAATTAAAACTGGTTTCAAAATGATAGCTTAAAATTTGACTAAGTTACAGCAATTTAAAAAAAATGTTACTCAATTAACATACTTTTTAAATAGAAAAATTTGATACTCGAGAGAAAGTACTTTAAATTAAATTTAAGAGCTGAAATTTTCAAGGATTTTTTTTCTCAATAAAAACAACAAAATTTTCTTGTGTCGGCTAGAAAAAAAAAATTTCGTTTCAAACGAAGCGGATTCAATTAGAAAATAATAATCAATTAATCAATAATCAAATAATTTCAATCAGTTTTAATCAGATTCAATCAGAAAATAATAATTCATTTATCGAATATTTTCTGATTAAATTCGACAGACAATTTTCAATCAGTTTCAATCGGATTCAGTCGTAAAATAACAATTCAGATAGTATTGATGATTATTAAAATTTGGGCAGATATGAATTTCATTTATCATTAATTCAGCAATTTTTAAAATATCCGAGTATAGAATTTTATCTGTCTTTCCAATTTAATCAATTTTATAAAAAGTTAAAACAAGCATTTTTCAGGATTATATAAAAACTTTTTTTAAAAAACTGTATTGATTGAGTTTAAAACTATCACGAAAATAAAAGGAAACAGCAATAAAAAATTATATGTATATTAAGTTGGTTAAAAAAAAAAAATTTTTTTTTTTGATATCCAAAAATTGAAAGTCTACCTAAAAATAATAATTTCGGTACCAATCCAAGCTCTTAATAATAATACTACGGTTTGCGTCAATCAACTTTTCTATTTTCTATTTGAATAACATGGGAAACAAACTTTTTATTTTTTAGAATTTTCTAACTTACAAGCCAATCAACGAATTATTGTGCACGATAGATATTTTTGTAGGATATTGAATGCTCTACAACAAAAGTCTAATCATTTTTTGATAAATTTATCTGTTCAAAAGTTATTTGAGCTTAAATTCAAATTTATAGAAAATTTTGAGATCTTCTTACTTTTCCGGCGAAACTATCAGTTTTATCAGAAAATCTCATAGAAATTTTTTTTTAGGTAATTTCATATCTCAAAAATTACTATAAATAAAGTTTTTCGAAATTTCGCTTTTTTTTCTAGTTATTTTCATTTCAATGTCAAGCTCTTAAAAAAATAGTTTTCTGATTGATTTTTTATAAATTCTAAAATATATTTTTTGTATTTTAACTTATATTTTTTTAAAAAATTTTTTTCATGGGGGTGATTAACGCAAGGATTTTCCTATGCTCCAACTAATAGGAAAAAAAGTTGCTTGATCCAAGAGAAAAATTTCTTAGGAGGAAAGATATATATGCAAGAGAGAAAATTCACCAGTCCTAGACAATAGCAGTGGGAGTAGTTCGGTTCTCGCCACTAGATAGCGCCTGCTACTTGTGTAGTGTCCCTGGTAAGAAACGTAGTTCAGACGTATTATATTCCCGACTTGGAAGCAATTCTTCCAAGAGCCCTCCTCTGTTCTCTGACAGAGTGACAAGTACTATTTTTAGTGGTAATCTAGTATATCCTATATTACTTCATGACATGCAATCTAATAGTTAATATAGATTCAACGTAGATTTTGATATATTCGATTTTTTAATTTTGTACTGTTTAATAATATATAAAATTATTTTTTCCCGGGAGTCGGTAATTTTTGATTAATTTACAATCGAAACCTTCCGGAAATATCCGATTAAATCCGATTGAAAGTCAATCAGAAATTTCCGATTGACTTTTAATCAGTTTCAATCGGAAACTTCCGAATGATTCCGATTAAAACTGATTAAAAGTCAATCGGAAATTTCTGATGAACTTTCAATCGGAATCATTCGGAAGTTTCCGATTAAAACTGATTAAAAGTCAATCGGAAATTTCTGATTAACTTTCAATCAGAATCATTCGGAAGTTTCCGATTAAAACTGATTAAAAGTCAATCGGAAATTTCTGATGAACTTTCAATCGGAATCATTCGGAAGTTTCCGATTAAAACTGATTAAAAGTCAATCGGAAATTTCTGATGAACTTTCAATCGGAATCATTCGGAAGTTTCCGATTGAAACTGATTAAAAGTCAATCGGAAATTTCTGATTAACTTTCAATCAGAATCATTCGGAAGTTTCCGATTGAATCCGATTGAAACTGATTAAATGTCAATCAGAAATTTTCGATTAAATCTGATAGGACGTTTTCAATCAGTTTCAATCGGAGTTTTTAATCAGGGCGTATTAGATTTTTATTTAAATAATTACGGTTATTTATTCATATCTTTAAAAAATAAAAATTTAAAGTTAATCATGACTTTTTTTTGTCTTAAATCTCTTTTAACTAAGACAAAAAAAAGTCAAAAGTAAGTCAAATGTTATGGAAATTTTACACATATAGAAAAAAATAAGAAAGTTAAAATTAACAGACTTTGACTTAAATTTTAGGTCAAAAGTAAGTTTAACTTTTGATCCGGGATCAAGCAAATTATTTATTTATTTATATTTTTTTTTGGCCATGAAATTTTTCTTTGCTCAATAAATTTTGTGCTTCATCGAAGGTAATCAATTTTTTCAAAATGATTATCTTGGTTAAGAATTTTTTTTCTTCAATCAAATTCATTTTTTTTTACTATCAACTTTTACACATGCTTTACTAAAAAAGCAATATCAGCACTATTGGTCGTTCTATATTTGAAGTAATAGTTTAAAAAATTACTAAAATAGTAGTTTATCTATCGAATGCGATCGTGTTTAAGACGGGCGTGTGAAGATTGGTGCCCGAGCCGAAGGCGAGGGTACCAACACACGAGCGTCTTAGACTCGATTGTATTAGATAAATTAGATAAATAAAATACATTAGTTTTTATGACAGATATTCGAAATTTACTACATTTAGTGCCTATAAATGGCAGGTTATAAATCCGCGTTTATTTATTTGGTAAGATTGTTTTGAGTATTTGTTGAAAATTAGAGAGAAGTCGGTAAGTGGACGAATTAAAATGATGATAAATTTTGTCACAAGATGGCTCGTTAAGTTACTTCAATATTTTTTGGTCGTTTGTTATCGCACATGTAACCAAAAAATATTTTTTGATCCGATGATGACGTCACTATTAGAACGATTAAGTATCTCTTTTACCAACTGTATCTTATCTAATATATTTAGCTGCCGGCTATAGGCGCTAAATGTCGTAGATTTCAAGTGTCTGTTACAAAAAATAATTAAAGAACTTCATTATCTTTCATTGGGCATAAAAAAGATTGAACTTGAAATTATTTTTTTAATTACGTAAAAATTAACTTTATTCGAGTAGCATGGTGAAATTTTTTAGCTCAACTTAAGAAAATGAATTTGTTCAAAATTATTAAATCGGTTTAAAATTATAATTTAAATAAAAAATTTAAAAAAATTTTAATTATTCATTAAATTTAATTATATTAATATTAATACAGCTAGGCTTCGAATAGACTAATTTGATAAATCGCCAGATTTAGAATAAGCTGATTCTACAAATTTATAAGTTTAGAAACGGTAAATTTTAATTATATGATTAAATTTATTATCGGCTGAATTCAAGCGGTAAAGTTTTAAAGTATCAATATTGATTGATATACAAATTTTAAAGATCTTAATTTTGAATAACCTAAATAGTGATATGACGTTATTTTAAATGCTCAATTTTTTCGTTTATTTACTTTTGAATTTGAAATATTTTTAATAATTATTTTTTTTTAATCCGCTAATTTTATGATTAGTAACATTTCATTGATGCTTTTGTATTAAATGGCTGGTATTAAAAATTAATTTATTTTTTGATTTTTTTATTTACACTAAGCTGTTTTCGATATCACTAAGTGATGGATGAGGGCAAGTGTGTTTAATGGCATGTCTGAAATTTTAGCGATTATAAGTGAAGGAAGCCTTTATATAGGATATGGGAAAAAGTTGCGCTTCACCACTAATCCTACGCAACCATGCTGATCAGAGCTGGGAGTATGGTACCACGGGGGGTCTGTCCAATCCCACTGTGACCAGAGTCTCTTTATTTTCTGAGATGGGAGCAGTGTTTGGCCCGAGAGAGGTAGGACTCGTGGTGGCTGTCGGTTCGGCACCCACACGGAAAGAATCTCTGATTCTAAGGGTTATAACATCCGCCAATATTGAGCATGCTCAATGTTTCGCATTATGGTAAAAAAGAAGGGATTTCGCAGCTTGAGTATGCCTAAAAGGGTGAGGAATCGGCTTCCGGTCGGCGGAGGTGGACCTAGGTCCCGTAATATTGATTAATTAATTACACTCAGCTGTTATTTGTTTTATTGTGTTGTAACAGTGTATTTTTCAACCTTGCCAAGTTTGGCCCCTTTATCAATTGATCCTCATAAGGGCGCCACTGGAAGATAAGTTTCGGCCTTCCAGAACCGGAGATGTTAATTTTAAAAATCAGGGTCGTTGAATTTTACAAGAGTGAGGAAGGATGAGGAATTAAATTTAATTAACTAATATAATTATCAATTTTTATTTATCACAAACAATTATACCCACCGGGTTTTTACTTCCCTTATAATTTATTTATAATATTACTGTCCACCGGACTTTATTCTTACAACTACGTGTCCCCTGGACTTTGATTTAAAAGAAAACTAATTAGTCCCCTGGACTTGTACAATAAATTTGGCCACCGGCCTGATCCCTTGAACCCTTAATAAAATTGAGTCCCCTGGACTTTATAATTAATTGGCCACCAGCCTGATCTCCTGGATCAATTATTTTACAACAATTTAAAATAAAGTGGCAACTTGCCAGATCCCCTGGATCTTAATTAAAAATTTAATTCCCCTGGAATTATTTTATCTCCCATACACACAAACTTATTTGATTTACTCGATTGTCCACCGGATTTAACTCACTCACACACACGTTTTACGATATACTCAATTTCCCTTTTCCACTCTTTTTACTTAATCTCAATTTACTTTATTTTTTTATTAATTTTCCATTAATAAATTATACTTTAATTCTAAAAGTTAATTCATCAACACGTTTTAATTTCACGTAAATTTTCCTTTGGATTTATTGTACTGCGGAAACTTACGTGAAGCCGATGATTGTACTTTGGACTCTTTTTTTTGGACTGTAGACTCATGTTCTGTTTATAACCGGTGGATCTGGCTGGGCTAGCTCTTGTCCAGGCCCCGGTTATTGATAATTAACTTAATTAATTTAAGCTTATGAGCTGGGGGGGGGGGCTCGCCTCGTTCCCTGAAAATTTGCCTTTATTAATTAATAAAGGAAAAAGGAATGCTTGATGGTTTATTCAGTGAGAGATTTGGTTTTGCATTATCGAAGAGAAAATATTATTTTATTTAACTAAATACGTTTTACAATATGAAAATTTCCCCAATAGAATTTATTAGAATAAAATTTAGTATATAAGTTTTGATGTTTTAATTTACGCGGGAGGAGACCAAGTATAATTTTAATTTGAGGAAGACGGAATCCCACTTACGCTGTACCTTACTGCATGCTCCATTCCTGTAGTTGTAGATGAAAAATGACCCTCAATGAGCGTAGGTAGCAAACGTGGCAGCAACGTTGTAGGCCCAATCTTCGGTGATAGGAAATTGCAGGAAATGAATAGCAATGGTGTGGTAACACCATTCACAAATTTTATCGGCATAATTTCAATTTAACTTTACTAAACGACCGCGTGTAGAAATTTAACTAGAAATGCGGTCAATTAAAACGTTCTTCAAATAAATAATTTATAATAATTACTGCGGCTATCAATAACGGACAAACAAATTCAAAGAAATTAAATAAAAGTGTTCACTGGACTCGATGACTAGATGTGACTAGACTTATCGTTAGGCCGGCTCAAGTAAATTATAATGAGCTCTGGTTGTAGAGTAGGGAATTCGCTAGGCGTCATCAGACTACTACCCTACTGGTCCACTCTGGGTGGTAGCCAGGGCCTAAGTCTTCGAGCAATTACTTGCTAGCCCTTTTAAAGGAAAAGTTTGAGGGTGGGAAACTACCTCACTATTGTCTCAACAGAATTCGATCAAGGGAACCCTCTGACATCGCCCCGAGTGACTGATGAGTGTTAATTAACGTCAAATTATTCAAATAAATGGCCGTAGATCAACTAAACTTTGGCGCTCGATTTTCAAGTCGAAACGCACTGTTACATGTTCTTCATCATTGACCCACGCACTCATTATCCAAACTCAATTTCCACAACTTTTACTTGACCAATTATTTCAATGAAATTTTTTTAAAATTTATAATTTATTGCTAAGTTCTTATTATACTAAATTAAATTAATAATTAATTCTGGATTCCCTTCCGAGAATTAAATTTTATGGAAATAAATTAAATAATTCATTCAATAGTTAATTCTGGCTCTCCTGCCGAGAATTAATTTTCCGTAATCATTAATTAATTTATTTATAATAAATTCTGGCTTTCCCGCTGAGAATTTATTTGACCAAACTCGAGGTTAATTATTACTTTATTTCTTTACAATAAATTCTGGCTTTCCTGCCGAGAATTTATTCTATTGGAGATGCTGGTTTATTAACACTTCTTATAACTTTACACTCGATGTTAATTAATTTATTAATTCTGGCTTACTTGCCGATAATTAATTTACGTACAGCACTACGATGTTAACACTAGATTTTGCATTTATTCACCAGATGATACCCTTGGCGTCTATCTAGCTTCCCTTGGCCTTTCTTTGGTTTCCGGTTTTCTAGATAAGGCTCACGGCAGATGGACGTCCGTTAAGCTTGACGGCTCGGCCGACTCTCCTCGTTTTTGCTACTGTCCTGTGATTATATATATTTAGCTCGGTCATTTTCGGCAACTTCCGGAAAATGGCCTTCCCGCTTAATTAATTTTCGGACAGAAGTCCGAGCTTCTTCAATTAGCGCAGCCGGCGACAAGTCGAAGAACTCTAACGGCTACTCATTGGGGGTTACGGCTCGGGTGACTGACCAGCCGCGGAAAACCACGATTTTCCTTGAGAATGAATAAATTTTACCCCGTTACAATATTTTACTATAAATTTAAGTCACTTTAGACATTTTGTTCGTTTCTCATATTTTTATGATATCATTTTTAACGTTCAGCTTATTTTTTAACCGGTAAAATTTAAGGTTTTCAAATTTTAGAGTTTAGAAACCGCGAAATTTAATGTTGGCAATAAATCTCGAATCTTAGAAACCTACTCGAATTAATGTCCCGATTGTAAATATATATTGAGACAAGTCACTTTTTATGTTCGCGATTTTCATCAGTAGTCACCAGAATTCGCGGGTTAAACCCTAGCTCAGGCTGGCCTCTACAAATTTTTATTTTACTAGGACAGAGCAATGGGCTAGAATTCTTGTAAAGCAAAGACCCGCACTTATTCAAACTCGGCAACGTATGTTAAAAACTTACTAATTTATCTCACGGCTTATAATTTATAGATTAATTTCTTATTGTTCATTGAATTATTGACTATGACTTAACAAATAATACTTTTATTAAACTATGTAAGAATTTTACCAGTAAAATAGGCTATACATAGGATGATCAGTGACAGATAGAGTAATAGGAATTAATTCGAAAAGTACAGGTTTATTGCCAATTATAATAAAATTCAGTGACTTACAATCAACGTTTCCGCAAAGTACAATATAGTCCCGCACAGAAAAAAGTTTGTTCTTGACTCGAGAAATTTTTAACTTCCCGCTAAGAAAATCGACGATTTTCAAAAATTTCGGGAAGTTATTGTTTTCACCCCGATTTTCGAAAATCGAGTTTTCATCAGATGTCGACGTTTTGAGGTCCTAGGAAGCTATTCTGACTATTTTCAGAATGATATCCGAGTGTGTGTGTGTGTGTGTGTGTGTGCGTGTGTGCGTGTGTGCGTGTGTGTGCGTGTGTGTGCGTGTGTGTGTGTGTGTGTGTGTGTGTGTGTGTGTGTGTGTGTGTGTGTGTGTGTGTGTGTGTGTGTAAACTCTTATGTAAACTCTTTGTAACTTTTGAACTAATAAATCGATTTGGATGGTTGATTCGGCAATCGAAAGAGCTTGTTGGCCTTCAACTTTCCTGAAAATTTCAGATTATTTAATCGAATAGACTCGAAAATATTGGCGAATTACGAAAAAAAAAATTTGTTTTTTAGTTTTTTATTGATTTCTCAAAAACGACTAATACGATCGACTTCAAAATCTAATCAGCTCTAGTACTCAATAAAACGCGTCGATTGCCACGTCAACTATCAAAATCGATTGATTAGTTCAAAAGATATCGGCGTTGAAAAGTTAAAAAAATAACATTTTATGTTATTTTTTCCGGATAAATCAGAATATAACGTACTAAAATGTGCCTGATATCATACCAACTCATCTTTTTATGGTTTCTTTCGATCATATAATGTCATCGAACTTGGTTTTTAGTTTAAATCATATTATCAACGAAAAAGTCGATAAAACGTAGTTTTTAATATTTTTATCGGATATTTCATATTTTATTGTTTCTTACATGAGTCAAAATTTATTTAAATCTTGATTTTGATCCCCGACATTGATTTCTGCCTCAATACACTTATTTTACTGAACAAAATCAGGAACTAAATTTTAAAAACCGCTTCATTGATGATTTTCGATTCTTAAATTTTCGAACTTCAGCATAACAGGTAACTTGTTAGAGCTTGAAAAGATCATAAAAAAACAATTGCATGTGATAGCATTTTCGAGCTCGAAGAGCTCGAAAATATATCTACACTAATGTTTTCGAGCTCTCTGAGGTCGAAAACAGCGGGAAGTTTTGGGGCTGGCTCGCAGGGTTAACCGACAGACCGATTTTTTTTTGTCTAAAGACTGTTACCTTATCAAGAAAGTTTTTGTACTAAAAAAAAAATTTTTTTAAACCAAGAACAAACTTTCTAGGGCCAAGAAATTTTTTTTGTCGCAAACAAAGGGTAGTCCTTAGCAGGGATGTTTTCAAATTTATTTGCTCCCAGAGCTCAAATGCTTATGAATTGATGAAATAAAAATCTCTGAAAATTTGAGCTGTTAATGTGAACTCTAAGAGAATAGTCCGCATTCTAACCAAAGGTTATTTTTAATGATTTTTCGCTGTTTATTGATTTAAAAGTTATTCGAGCTCGAAGTTTCATATAATTATGAATATTATCAAGTCTATTAATTAAATAAACGTTTGTATTATGAAATTCGCATATGTTGTTAAGTTTTAAGCGTTTCAACCATTTTTCGAACCCCTGTCAGAACTTTTCAATATAATCACTATCTGAAAGAAATAAAAAATGTAAGTGACTTATATAACTTAAACATAGCCTCATTCATATTAACAAGATCACTCCAGTTTTTTAAACGGTTTAGAAGAAGTACAGATTTTTTAAGCCCAAATCCGTCTGAATAGTGTAGAAATTAAGATTTCAAGAAGAGTTTACGATTGGTAAAAAGTTTGAAAGCTGTTACTGACATAGCCAAGCGTGCGGTTAAACTAATTGAAGGTTACAATGGTATACTAAGTAAGAATCCAGAGCAGCAGCAATTGATATTTCAGTTTTTATCAGAATACAAACAATATTATGCTGATACTCGAAAAAGTTCAATTGGTGAAAAAATGAAAATTCATTAAGGTTAAGTATTCAAATGGTATCATATTTGATCTGCAATTTAATTTTGTACTCTTGAATATTAAGAAACTTTCAGTTTTTTAAATCGACGAAACATACATCTTGATCACAATAACAAAAAAAACAAATATATTTGCATAGATTGATCATAAATGAAATAACTTACAATAAAAATGTGATATATTTTATAACACAAGTGTATCTTATAAAAATACTTAATTATATAGGTAATTATATAAAAATTAAACTTTGAACTCGAATAACTTTTAAATTAATAGATTTAGTGATGAATCGTGGAAAACCTTTTTTGTAGAGCGTTAAATTCTCTATAAAAATATGTACGTTCTATTATTATAGAATTAGTTGTTCGCGAGTTACAAAATTTTAAAGAGCGAATGAAATTTTTCTCATGTTATTTCCAAAAGATACTTTGTTTTGAATGCGGACTATCTTAGAGCTAATATTATGAGCTTAAATTTTCAAGGAATTTTTTTTCGATCAATTTGGAAGCATTTGAGCCCCTGAGAGCAAAGAAATTCAAAAACATCCCTGCTAACGACCACTCTAATATATATATATATATAAATGAAATTAACTGTCTATTTTACAGAAAATTTTCATCACCTCTATGATCTTTTATCACAATTAAAAATATCTGTTCTGGATAATGAGCGGAAAAGTGCAAAACAAAAGTATCAAGATGCATTAAAAGCATACGTTACCCGATATTTCGGCCGACCCTTAGAAAAACTTAATGTAAGTACAATAAACTATAATGTATTTTAAAAAATTGTAATGCACTGTGATTAACACTTACACATAAGATATTACACTGAGTATAAGAGACATTTCGACTTTATTCACCTACATCCAGAGTTTAAGCTCAATTAATCAAATTTTTATACAAATACTTTTTTATTATTTTTTCAAACTACTTAGACAAATAAAATTTGTCAAGTTACAGCATGGAAAACTATGGGATATTACAATGTTGTAGACCTCATAAATTGTTTTTAATCTAAAATTTTGAAATTTCGAGATAAAATAAAATTATCCATCCTTTTTTAACAGTGTATTTTTTAACTTGTCAAGTCTAGTCACGCCTTTTAATTGTTGTTAATTAATGAGGGCGCCACACGGTAAACATACACGGTCTTCCAGAACCGGAAACGTTGAGTTGTAGAAATCAGGGTCGTTGTAAATCTATACGAGTGAGAGTGATAAATAATAAGGAATTAAGTAACAATACAAGAACAAATAAAAATTTCGAATTTATTATAAACGAAATCATTTGATAAAAATTCTTACAACTATACTCGTTATTAATTAGTACAGCTTACAGGCATCGAGCCCGGAAAATACTTATGGCAAACTAATAATAAATCTCCTGGATCTGACTTATGAAAATCTAAGAAAAATTCTCTGGATCTAGCTTATGAAAAAGCTAAATAAGGTCCCCTTGATCTAAATTTATGACATAACTAATATCACAGTTAATTTAGTTCCCTTCAATTTTATTTGAATACGAATTACACTGGTAACAAAAATAAGAAAATAGAAAAAAATTCTAAATTTTTGGGTGATTTTTAACATGCTGTAACTCGGCGAAAAATGGTCAAAAAATAGAAAAAGCAAATCGTAGCCTCAAGTTTCTAGTTTTCAGACCTGGACTTTAAATTTTTTATCATGTACGGTTCCGAAGTATTCCTAAGAAAACCGACGAATCAAAAATTTTTAAAATTTTTGCTCATATTCCAATAAGTCTATGGGCTTCAATAAATTTTTTTTTTTGATAATTTGACCTCATCACTCTTTCAGAACATTTTATGCCCTTAAATTTGCTGGCCTCAAAAAGTCTCTACGACAATTTGGCACTGAATTATCATTGATCAAAGCAAAAAAGTCCATTTAGGATTAGATAATCAATAACTCCGGATATGTCGGTCGTACAGAGAATGGAAGTAGGGTTTTGAAAACTGCAAAACATTCTCTATAGGGCAAAATTAGTAGCTTTTGATGGAAAAATTTTTTTGAAGCGATAATGTTTATTAAAGAAACAGGTAAAAATTTGCATATTTAAGGATATTCGGAAATCTTTGTATAACTTTGGATATAACGGATGAACAAAGGATACCGTCGGTTTTGTTTTAACCTCAATGTGTCCTGAAAAAAACTCTGGAAATTTCAAAGCCCTGCGATTTTTCTTTCTTGGTGTTCCGAAGCTTTAAATTTATCGATTTTGCCAAAAATCGCTTAAGGAGCGATTCTTCGCTTTTCAATCATTTCTTTAATGTCAGAAAGTTTTTTTTTTTTGGCGTCAAGCTTTATTTCTTCGGTCAAAAACAGTAATTATTGAAAAAAAAAACACGGTTCCACATCTCATGTGGCAACGACAAACGTGTGATCGAAGTTGTGCAGCACAAAAGAGGAGTCTTTCACGAAGATTTCCTGAGCCCTCTGCTGTTTTGCATCTCACTGCGGCCAATATCTGTTGCGCTACGCCGTACCCGTGGATACTCAGTGGGCTTACCAACTGATCGGAAGTATTCGATCACCCACTTACTCTACATGGATGATCTGAACGTACATGCTCCTCATGAGGAGCACCTTCAGACAGCCTTGAATATCGTAGGGGAGTATACACGAGATGTCAGCATGGCTTTTGGGTTGGACAAGTGCGCGGTCGTTAATCTGGTGAAGAGTAAGTGCTCTAATTTGCGTGAAGATATCGAGTTAGTAGGTGGGAGCATCATTAATCATCTTGACGCGGGAGAGTCGTACAAATATCTAGGGATTGATGGGAGTCCTATGCAGGACCTCTCTAAAATCAAAACAACTCTCTGCAGCGAGTATGTACGGAGACTTCGGAAAATCTTGGTCATCAGAACTTTCCGGGAAAAATAAAGTCGCCGCAACAAACATGCTTGTTGTCCCGGTACTTCTCTACTCTTTCAGTGTCCTTGAATGGGCCCGAAAAGAGCTCAGAGACCTCGATATCAAGACACGCATAGTCATAAATATGGATCGGCGCATGCACCCTAAGTCCTCAGGCACCAGATTATACCTTTCCCAGCACATCGGAGGGAGAGGTATACAGAGCTTGGAGTGTCTGCACGATCGTTTGGTATTGGGTCTAACATATGAAGTTGTCAATTTCACAGCAGATGAAAACGACTTCCTTATGTAAATTGTTCATAGTCATGAGAAGGGGCATAAGGGAGCGTTCATATATAAGGCAGCAATGGGCGCGGCAAAATCCCTTAGTCTCGGAAGAATAAACCCTCTTATTCCACTTCCCAAGGAGGCATTTAAGAAAGTCGTCAGGAAGGCTGAGCAGCAAAAACTGCTCCGTACACACATGGACAAGACCATGCATAGCGTGTTCTTTAAACACGTGCGTGATCATGGCTTGTCTATCCAGCTGACGTTTTCCTTATTAAGTCAACTGGCCTAATGTCCGAGACCGAAGGGTATATTTTTGCCTGCCAAGATGGTGTGATCAACACTCTTGAATATCCTGCTAAAGTGCTCCAGATGCAGCTACCCGACACTGTGTAGGGTGTGTAAGTAATATCCAGAGACGCATATGCACCTCTTGTCAGCACGTTCTGTGCTGGCAAAAATGCATACATTCAACGTCACAATGCTGCTCTGCGAGTACTTTATTACAAACTTAGACATACGTACGGTATCGATAAAACACCGGCGCTGCCTTATTTACTAGGAGATATTCTGCAAGTTGTTGAGAATGACCGCTGTCGTATTTACTAGAACGTTCCATTCGCAACAATTAATTAATTAATGTTACGGGACCTAGGTCCAGCTCCGCCGACCGAAGGCCGTTCCCTCACCATTTTGGGCATACACGCGTTTCGGGATGTCCCCATTTACCACCCAGACGACACTCTTAGTTGAAAATCGACTAAGAGTGGACGTTAACCGGAGGAATTATAAAAATTCCTCATTGTGCGTGGTATCTAACGATAGCCACCACGAGTCCAACCTCTTTTGGGCCAAACACTGCTCCCATCTCAGGAAATAAAGAGACTCTGGTCACAGCGGGCTTGGAAAGGCCCCCCGTGGTACTAATTCCCTTTATTGGTCTTCAGATTGCATAGGATTAGTGATGGGTTATAATCACTAAGATTTCAGACACGCCATTATACACATTTGCCCTCATCCATCACCTAGTGATCTCTTATCTACGAGTTTTTGCGGGCACCATGATGTTTTGAGACACAAAATGGTGGGGTAAGACCCACTCGAGCCATTCGCAACAATGTGGAAGATTGGCTACAATAAACCTGATATTGTGCTCTTCGATAAAACCGCTCGTGACATTTATGTCATTGAGTTTTCAGGGCCCGCTAAATATAACATCACGGTTAAAGCAGAGCACAAGCACCAGAAATACCAGGATCTCCTGTTCGAAAAATGCAAACCACCCAGGTTACCGTGCCAAGCTTGTCGTACTCATTGTTGGCGTTCTAGGAAGGATGAAGCAGACTTTTGTATCTGCACTGTCTAGAATATTAACTTGTTCATCACAAGTTGAGTTTTGGACATCACCGATGCAAAAGGCTGTAATTCTTGGATTCCATTGTCTCCTAGGGCAACAAAACTTGGCCTGCTGTGCATGCTGACTCAGTGTTGCCAACCTACCTACAAAAATTCGATAGATTTGGTAATGCTTGTTTTTCACTGGTTATCATTATGTTATGCACTTGTTCCGTGCTATACTGCATTATTTTACATATATATCTTGTCGTTCGGTGTATTGAATTGTAAATCAACAATCAAACTCAAGGTATATGTCTACTTGCATGATTTTTTGTAGTTTCGTCCTGAGTACGTTAACGGACTCGTCAGTAAGGCTATGTTAACGCACTCTTGCCTTAGACTACATCTCTTACTAGTATACGCTGGCGTGAAAAAGTGTTGTAGGCTTCAGCCAGACACTATACTAGCAAAAGAAGGCGGATACCGTCCAAACTACTTGCAACAAAGTGTTAGGTGACCTGTTGTATACCGTTAAGGTATTGAAATAACACAAATATGCCAATTTTCACTATTACAAGAGTTCAAAACTATTTTGTAACTCTTAGATGGACCTTTCTATTGCCACCGTCCTTCTTATGGTATTATATAAAATTACTTATATCTATTAGAAAATTTAGAAAATTCATTTATGAAAAATTGCATGATTTAATGTTATTTTTTACCAATTTTTCACACTTTGGTATTGTAGACTTTACACTTACCGATAATATTTAAGTGAATGTTAAACAATTAATTCTGGCTTTTCTGTCGAGATTTTATTTACCCAATAAGCAAAAGTGATATTACTTGATGAATTGATTAATTAATGTCTTCCCGCCGTGAATTATTTCCTGTAAATCAATAAATCATTAGTAACTAATTCTTGCCTTCTTGCCGAGAATTACTTTTCTGTAGTCACTAATTTTTCACACCAATCCTCACAACTCTGTATTGAATGATGAATAATCAATTCAATAATGTTGGCCTTCTTGCCTAGAATCGTTTTACCGAATCAACTTACGAAAATAGTGACTCACGACTACAAAATATCTGACTAACTTCACGGGATTCATTATGACACGGTTTTATTCCGAATAAATTAATAAAATATATAGTTACGATTTAGGTCTTCTTCTCTGAATTCAACTAATTGTGCCTCTCATATTTACTTGCCGGTAAATTCTCCAGAGCGTCCTCCTTAATTATTCACGTCTCAACTTTGCCGTTTTTTAATACACTGAAATTTCTATCCAAAAATCTCGTTCTGCTTCCAATCTCTTTTTAACTTACGCCAATTTATTAGTTAATACCTGTAGGTAATTTTGTACAAATTAATAATCAGTTTAATATGTACATCGGCATGTACAGTGGCTGAATAGTCATACAAAACTTTCCCAATATATGGAGTTATCAGAATGAATCCGATTGTGTTCTAGCTTTTAAGACAACTAAGAATGTCGAAGATAGGGGCTACGCAATGCATGTATACCCAAAAGAATGAAGAAACGGCCTCCCTTAAAGGGATATTGATTTGCATAAACTAAGCACGATTTATAGGTGAATCTATTTGTTTTTTCAAGCACGTTCGTGAACGAAAATTTCACCTTACAGCCAGAATGAAAGGAAGATTTTTCAAAAAAAGATTTAAACATTTCAGACCCTTATAAAAGAAGTAAAAGTCATTATTACATTAAAATTATAACAATTCACCCTGAAAAAAATTAACGTTTGTAAAAACAATATTTTTTTACGGTGTAAGTCAATAAAAATTATTACATTATTAATTCCATATTTAAGGTGAAAAATAATTTTCTTGATGAAAACAAATCGAAATGGATTTACAATACTCGAAAAAAAAAAACTTTAAATATTGAGATTAGCTCAGATTTCTTCAATTAAGAAAATGATTTTGAATCAAGTCATCACATTTTTGCACTAAAAGTATATTAGATTGAAAATTTTCAATAGTTTATTTTTTTATAAGAAGAAAATACAATATTTCTAAAAGTTATTTTTTCTCTCAGTGTAGAGTTTCACTATAAACTTAATTATTGGCGTATGACGCCAACTATACTAATGCTTATGAACTTTTATTTAAAGTAAGAAACACATTTGTCAATTGTAGTCTAGTCAACATGTGCCTTTTTGGTCAAAGTTTTTTCTTCGCCTCGAAAAATTATGATCGAGGTGTCATTCGATTCGTCATCACATCTAGAAACTTTTTGAAAAATTTGAAGTGGCGCTTGCAAAAATTGCAAAAATTATGAATAATTTAGTAAAAAAAAAAAAAAGGGGTTTGGTTTTTTGCGAATGTCTCAAAAAGTATTTAAAATTTTCGAAATTTGAAAAAAGATTCGAAAAGAGGAAGAAATTTTCTAAAAAAAAGTCCTATCTCCCCGAACTCTAGGACCAATATTTATAATTTTTTTAGGGGGTTGAAAATACGGCCGAAAACGGGAACTCACGGTTGCGTAAGCTCTGCCCATTTCGGACATTTAATAAAAAAATATAATTTAAACTTATTAAATATGAAAATTAAGAAATGAAAAAATTCAGGCACCTGCAGGATAGATCAATGAACAAAAATCCGGTGATAAAAAATTTTTATCGCGATTTTTCAATTAGTTATCCATTAGTTAATTAACAATTTTTTATCGCATGAACTTAAACATTGAAAGTGCGATAATTGTTAAACTAAAAATCTGGAATTTTTTTCCTTTTATGGAGCTATTTTACAAAGACTATAGAACAGATTCCCCTTGGAAAAATTAAAAAATTGTTAATTTTCACTTTGTTATTAATAATTTACTTAAGTGAAAAATTATCAAGCTCGATTAAACATTGGAAAAAATATTTTTTTTATAATATTGCTATTGGTCTGTTTCCGTATGATCATACGATACTTAAAAATGATTTTTAATAATTTTTATCTCATATTGTTTGAAAAATTGTTATAAACAAATGCGTTGTTTATAAGATAATCAAAAATTATTTTTTCATAACATATTCTTTGATGAAAATTATGATTGAAAAAAAAAAAATCGTTTCTTAAAAAAATTTTTTTATTACTTAAAAACGCATTTGTTAATTAACTATTTTTTTTTACCACTTGTTATGAAAATTAAGGAACCATTTTTTTTTAAATCATAATTCATCTTGTTTTCGATATCGATATTTTATTTCTGGTTCTGAATGCGGGAAATAAATCTCAGAGGTGGGTCGACTCGCTTTGACCGGACACGCGGCTGAAATTAACTTATTCTAAAGAACGCTGGTGATAAAAGAAATTTATTTAAGGCGTAATTTAATTATCATGTACAACTAATTTTATTTAACCAAAGCCCAAATATGTACAGAATTTTCCCCTTTTCTTATAATCAATGAATGTCCAGCGACAGCAAATAAATATATTTATCCGTAGTTATTTAATAGACACGGGGTAATAAATTAAATAATTATTCAAGTAGAATATTACGTTGAAGAGAGAGAGTGTATGATTTATATTTATATAATTTTAATTGTAAATCTTATCTGGATTTATATATCGACGACGTACAGGCGGGGTCGGACGACGCTGCATCCTGGACCTCCTCTCTGAATCCTGACTGATGTATTGGACTTGATGTTGGGTGCACTCACAATCACTTAACTAATAGTTTAATTCAATTTTGGTTTTGTAAACCAGTTAAATAAAATAAGACAAATTTAATTTCCACAAAGTAAATTGAACGAATACAATAACGAGGCTGACGTTGTTAGAGCTTCCACTTCAATGTCTCTTGAAATCTTGAACTTCAATTCATTACCTGCCCTTGAATCGCCTCTTTTATCTAGTCGTCTTAGGCCCCAACCTCCGATGACCCCTACCTAATTATGCGCACATGACGAATTTACGGTCACCTGCTGCGTGGAATCATCCCCTGTGGTCTAACGCCTAGCTCAGCCAAACTCGGCAATCAGGCTGTAACGAGAGAGAGAGAGAAAGACCAAAAACCAACAAGGACAGCGAGAGAGCCACACTCTCACGTCGTACCAATGCTGCCCGGTTATACTCCCCGTCGCCAGACTTGAGATTGGGGCTCGGAAGCTGAAAGAAAGTTAAACGGTTTTCATCAGCCTTTGGCTGCGCCTGGGCAATTTTAAATCTGGAACATAGTGATTGCCCAAATTTTTCCCAGTCTCTGATTTTAACTCGACGACCAAAGGACTAATGATTTTATTCACAATGGCTGGTCCTAAGAATTTACTAGCCAAACTAGACGAATATTTATCGGCTTTCTTACTCAATTTCCGATTTGGGTAATATACCGAATCACCCACTTGCAGTTTGGGTGGTTCTTTAAGTCCCTTATCGTGATATACGGCTTGCTTCTCACTTTCTTTCCTTATTACGTCCTCGATTTTATGACGTAATTGATCGAGACGATTAATTCGAATACGCCACGCAGTATCATCAAGATCCAAATCATCTATTTCGAGTCTAGAAATTTTACCCGACAGCCGTGGTTCTTTGCCATGAACCAAATAGTATGGCGACATGTGCAGTGAGGCATGATAACTACTATTATAAGCAAGTTGGAATTCGCCTAGGTGTTCATCCCACGACGTCTGGTCTTTCGAAATAAATGCCCGAATCATTGGTTTAAGAGTACGGTTAATTCTTTCAACCGGATTACTCTGTGGGTGCGCGATCGCGGTGGGTACTGATTTTACTCCCGTTTCTTTTAAATACTCTTTAATCTCGTGATTAATAAATTCTTTACCATTATCCGTGATTAAAAACAGAGGGTATCCCCAGCGTGAGAAAACACGACGTAAACTCTTTTTAACATTTAATCCGGTCTGTTTACGAAGTCTAAAGACCTCAATAAAACGCGTGTATAGGTCTTGTACAATTAAAACGTATTGATAACCGGCTTTCGATCGCGGAAATGGGCCAGTCACATCGGCAGCGACTATAGCCCAGGGTTCAATAGGTTGTCGCGTGCGCATCGGCGCTTGAGACGAGGTCTGTTTATATTTGACCCTTTTACAAGTTTCACAGTTCTCAACATACTCGCCGACATCGCGATACATACCGGGCCAGTAATAGCGTGTACGTATCCGATGATACATCTTATCGCGACCCAAATGACCCGCGTCCGGTACATCGTGGTTCTCTTTTAAAATATTGGGGATCTCATTCTCTTTTAAAACCAATTTCCACGCATCTTGATCGTCAACATATTCTTTCAAATAATCTGGCTTATAATATTCTAATTCATCCTCGCTATTTATACGCCAATCAACAAAATTCTCAGGATATTTCCTAACATTAGCTTTCTTTATATCGTACCATGAGCGAACTTGAATATGTACCAAATCTACACCCTTATTTTTAATTTCATCAAGGACTTCGGACCACTCTACAGGCTCCTGGTCCTCGTATAAGTGCGATAAGGCATCCGGGCCTTCATTCTCGGTTCCACGACGATGTTCGATCGTAATTTGGTGGGCCAAGAGTTCCATGGCCCAGCGGGCAAGCCTACCGTTCGGATTCTTTAAAGTATGGAGCCATTTTAATGATGCATGATCGGTAACAACAACAAACGGTAATCCTTCAAGGTAACATCTTAATTTTCTTACGGCCCATACAACCGCCAAACACTCTTTTTCAGTTGTAGTATATCGTGTTTCGGCACCTCGTAACGGTCTACTTAAGCATATTATGAGGAACTCTTTTCCGGTATGTGGTTCCTTTTGAACCAAGAACGCGCCTAGACCCGTATCACTCGCGTCAGTATATAAATAATAAGGTAGATTTGGCTGCGGTACAGCCAAAGGTTTGGCATTGACAAGAGCTTGTTTAAGATCTTGGAAAGCTTTTTCTTCCTCCTCACCCCATTTCCATTCCGTATTAACGCTACACAATTTATTCAGAGGTCCTTGGACCTTCGCGACATTTTGCAAATGCCTATGATACCAATTTACAAGCCCGCAGAAACTGCGTACTTGCTTACGAGACGTTGGACGAGGGAAATTCGCGATAGGTGCTATTTTCTCAGGGTCAGGTCGTAGACCCTCGCTATCTACAATAAAGCCCAGAAATTTTACCTCAGATCTCGCGAATTTACATTTACTTGGATTAATTAATAATCCAGTCTCACGAAAGGTTTCAAAAACAAGAGATAAAATAGCTTTATGTTCATCGTAATTCTCACTAATAATTACCCAATCGTCCAGGTACGCAAAAACTTTTTCAGTCCAAGAACTCGGCAAGTTTCTCTTGTGTACTTGCTCGATAAACCTATCGCGAAGCTTATCCATGGCCTTTTGAAACGTTGATGGTGCTCCCGCGAGACCATAAGGCATGCGAACCCATTCAAATTGCCCCCTACCTTCGACAGAGAAGGCAGTATAAGGAATGGATTCCGGTGACATTAAAACCTGATGGAACGCTTCCTTGAGATCCATGGTTGTGATATACTTCGCGTTATGTAAAGCACTTAAAATACGTAGCATATTAGGAAGAGGGTGCGCAGGTAAAATAGTATATTTGTTGATTGGTCGATAGTCGACGCAAAAACGCCAACCACCCGAGGCTTTGGTCACCATAACCGGAGAACACGACCAGAAACTATTACTAGGCCTAATATAACCTTTCTCGAGCAGTTCGTCTATTTGTTTATTTAATTCCGCCGCAATAACAGGACTACGCCGATACGGACGGATTTGAATGGGTTTAATTCCCGGTTGTAAGACGATCTTATGCTGCACGAGGTCAGTTAGACCTTGGTTCGGTAACTCCGCGAATTTAGACATTTCCGATTCTAAAAATACATCAAAGTCTTTCTGTTGATCCGAAGTCAACGTTTGACAACTAGTTTGTTTATCACGACAATTTATTAATTCGAATGGATGACTTTCGTTAGTGTCTTTAAATTGCCAAGTTTTCGTAGCGCAGTCGATAAATATCCCAAACTGAAGAGCAAAGTCCATACCTAGGACTACTGAATAACTCAGGTCCTCGAGGACACTCAAATACTGCTCTCCTGCTATTGTACCGATTTGAATGATGAATGGAGCTCCCCCAATGGTTTTACATTGGGTATGATTCGCGAGAAGAACTCCCCGACGGTTCGTATCATCCTGTTGTAATTGACCAGAGCTAAGCTCACGTATTTGGTCATACACTCGCCGATTGATGTAGGACCTCTCACTCCCCGTATCAATAATACCGTTCACTTGCACCCCGAATATCCAGATGGACACCGGTATACGAGCTGTAATTGTTGGTGGAACAGGACCAGTACCCGTATAAAATTTGGTCCGAGATGCAATACGATTGGCGATACGTGAGGGTAATGTTTTATCTCTGAATATCTCAGGAAGATACGACGCGCGCGAAGGCGAAGAACACGATGGTGGAGAGTCATGACTAACAGCTGAACCCTCAGGTTCTAATCCTGGGTTAAATTCTTCCTCCCACTCCTCTTCAATCTCCTCATCACTCTCAAGTGGCTCCAGACCACATAGGTATGGCATACCAGGGACGTCTACGAAACTTGGTTCTTCCGACTCGTCGGAACCAATTGACACAATAAAATCGCTAGCCTCTAAAGTCTCTAAGATTTTTTGATGTATTTCATTCGGATTAATTTCTACCGAAGGAAAAGAACGATCAAGACCGGCGCAAATTTCTTCGAATAAATTATTAGATATTGGTAAATTAACCATGGGCTGTGCTTCTTCCCTCAAGCCTTCCCAGTGATTAATTTCGTCGGAATTTAAAATGGATGGATTAATTATGTCATTTTTTAAAACCGATAAATTATTAAAAACAGATAAGTCATTATTTAAAACCAATAAGTTATTATTAACAACAGGTGAGTCATTATTCAATAAGTTATTAAAATTAGATGAGTCATTATTTAAAACAGATAAATTATTAAATATTGATAAACCGTTCATATTATCATATATATCGCAAAACTGCGCGAATGGATTTTCTTCATCATCCAAATTTTCTAAATTACTACCAGTTCTAATTTCATCGATAGCATCATACCAAATTTCATCTTGAAAATTAATTTTATCTACAACTGGACTGCATAGGTCAGGTAAATTGACCTCAGTTTCACATTTATTATCATTATTATTTATAACGGAGCTAGTCGAATTTAACGCCTGATTTTCTAATATAAAATCACCTATTAGTTCACCACTGGTTAAAGCAATCGGACCGACAGTACTCTCTAAGACGCCGTCTAGTCTTGTTATCAAATTGCTACCAACTACCTCTTTAAATTTAAATTCTTCTACTGGACCGACAGTACTCTCTAAGACGCCGTCCGGACCAGTTATCAACTTTTTACTAATTAAATTTCCTATTTCCGGACCGACAGTACTCTCTAAGACGCCGTCTGGTTCCGAATCTTCTTTTATTAATTTATTAATTTGTTTAGTTGGACCGACAGTACTCTCTAAGACGCCGTCTGGTTCCAAACTTGAATTTATTAAATTTTCAACATTAAAATCTACGACTGGACCGACAGTACGCTCTAAGCCGCCGTCTGGTTCCGAGTTATTATTTGTTACATTAATTACTTTAATTCTTTTGAATTTATTTGGTTTATTCAACCAGGCTTCATGTGAACTATTACGACTAGGGCTCCGATTTCCCCATATTATTTGTTTGAGAGACCTTCTACGTTTCGCGCCCTTTATCCTCGGGGAATAGGAGGGCGAAGCTAGTTTTTTGAATGATCAGTACGACTAACATCCATAACGCTGGTCGGTTGTAGTTCGACGCAATTTGGATTGTTTACATTATTGACATTATCAAAATTATTATTAAAACGATTAGAACGGTTGTTACGATTGTTATTTCTTTTAGAATTATTTGACGTTGAATTTGGATTTCTCCTATTAAAATTATTCACACTTGGTTGCCCACGATTTAGGTTATAATTGTTACCATTATTATTAAAATTATTATTATTTGAATTAATGTTTGGCCAAACGGGAATGTTTGGCGGACGTAAATTTGAATTGGCCGTAAATCCGGACGTAAATGAATCGGCATTTAATTTAAAACAGTTTTGTCTTACGTGTCCTATTTTAAAACAATAATTACAGACATCAACCCTGTTATTTATACACTGTTCAGACAGATGACCATTTTGCCCACAGTTAAAACAAAAGTATTGGTCGAAATTACGACCAGCAGTTACTTCACTAAACGTACGCGATATGGCATTTGAGTTGCCATTATTTTTCGCGTTGTAGGAATAACGTACTCGATTATTTGGAGATCTATTTGACGATGCATTAATTTGCGGGGTTTGGACAGTAGCTGTCGATGCACAAACAATTAGTTTGCCGTCCTCTCCCTCTCTAATTTCCTCGATGACGAGTGGTTGTTTATCATTCATCATCTCAACCAAAATAGGAGTACGCGGGAACGAATGTACTGCTGAGAATCGCGATTTTTCTTTCGTTTTAGCGTGCGACTTATCGGATGGCTCAGACGCGCGTTTATTTTCTTCTAGTAGCGCGGTGGCTTCATGTAATACCGATAAGAGGTCATCATAAGAGTTCACTGACCTAGAGAATACTAAGGTGGAGAGATTTCTAGGCAAGTGATTACGAATACACGTAACCTGTTCCGATTCAGGGGGTGGGTTACGCATCTCGCTATATTTTTGTTGCACTCTGAATGTGAAGTCGATTGACGATTCACCGGATTCTGGTCTTAATTGACCAATTTCCATCAACAATTGTGTGTCTGTTTTTTGTGAGCCGAATGCTCTTAAAAATTCCCGTTTAAAATGGTCATAGTCGGACCAATGTCTGCTGTACACGTCGTACCACTTAGTAACTTTCCCAGTAAAAACATATCCAAGAATTTTCACGAAATCCGTTGTGAGCCAACCCTCACGAAACGCCATGGCTTCAAATGAAGTCAAGAAACTATTGGCTGTTAAATCGCCTTGCGGAAAACGTACTGGCCACGCTCTGACAATTTCTCTTATATCGCGCCATTTACGTAGCGAAACCGCCGCGGCGTTTGGTATTAACAGATTATTCGCCCTAGGTTGGTCATAGTATTCTTGGTGTCTTTCCTGACCATTATTAATCCGATATCCAGCGTTTCTTTCATCAAAATTATTATTATTACCAGCAAGTGAATTATCCCGTAATATTTCGAAATTAATATCATAATTATTACCGTAATTATTTATTGGTGGATTATTATTTTGAATTTCGCTGGGGGTATTGCAACAATAGTTATTGCCGTTTAAATTATTATTTAAATTATTGTTATGCACTCCACTAGGATTAATAACGGGGTGATCGTTACTATTATTGTTTAAATTATGATTATAATTATTGTTACTGAGACCGACCGTATTGTTACGAACATTATTAATTCCACTGGTACTTGGTTGTAAATTTATCGGGAGGGCTGAGGTCGTAGCAGCCCTATTTTCATGATTCAAGTGACCTGTACTACACTCCCCGTCGCCAAAACTGTGAGTTACTTCGCGAACAGTTTGTGTAATTGACTGTACAGGCACTTGCTGATTGTTTACTTGTTGCGTGCTCATAGCTATGGTCAAATTTTGTAAACAATTCAAAATTTGAGCCAGGGCAGTTTGAGTTGCCGCTTGATCAGCCTGTGCGGAAACTGGAACGGTGCCAGTCAGAAAAACGGATCCCGCATTAGGCTGAATTTGTTGAGGAAGTACCGGTGGGGGGTTTTCTATGAATACTTCGTCCATAGACGCCCGTAAATTATTATTAATATTTGTCGAATTAAAATTTAATTGTTCATTTGTATTTACGGCCTGTGGGTCGCTCGTTTGAATTGACCCAGACGAAGTTGTAACAGTAATAGGTGTGGTAATGACGGTACTGGGTCGAGTCGCGGTAGTAATCGGTATAGCGGTGGTCACTGTCGTGACCATAGATGTGGTAGTTGCTACCATATTCCCCAAGCTGCGCCTTACTGGCGGTCTAACTTGCTGTGGGGTGTCTGCAGTCACGGTCAAATTAGGTATACCGGGTAACGGAGTAGGATTTGACATCGTCGAGCTCGCTGACGAAACCGTAGTGCTTGACGTTATCGTATACGTAGTCGAGGGTGGTGAATGCACTACCCTGTTTTGATTCCTACCTTTAGAGGAACTAATTCCTTCGAAAATTATCTCTTCACTTTGCCGCCTACCCGATTGTTGGACCGAACGCTTTGAGTTTTGACGCGTCACTGGTCGAGTGTTACTCATAATATGATTATTGGGACTTAATTTTAATTTATTTTAGCTGGTAAGACAAGCAGCTTACGAGCCCCAATAATACTTAATATAAAATTTAATTACCGGTAGTAAATCCAAATAAGTTAAAATATTTCTTTTGTCACTTATTAAAATTAAAATTTATTTATTTGTTACCGGATTAAGAATTTATTTTAATGACTTGGTGACGACAGTTATGACTCCGTAATCCCTAACAATGACAGTTTTTGTAAATTGAATTAAATTTATTCTAAATTAACTATACTGGTTTAAGTAATAAACCACAAGTCTATTGAGATTTGGTTTTGTTTAAAATTATTATAAAGAAAATTTTAGACAATGGCTAAAATTTTAAGCTACTGTTTTATTTTATTTATTAGCTGATAATTTCTAATCTTTCCGACGCTTAAAACTTTAAGCCCTGAATTCTATTTTGAACGATAAGGATTTTAGCTATTTAGTTTAATTTATTTGATTGAAAGATTTACTTAGACTTAAGTCTAGTGAGTAAATTATTTTAAAATTTGAATATAATATTATTTTTATCGAACAATTATATTGCAATGATTCATTCACTTAATGAATTTTACTTAAACTTATTTTAATAATTCAAACAGTGGTTTATTTTAAACCAAAGTAATTAAAATTATTTGTCTTTGTTTTATTAAAATTTTACTTGTGATTTTACTAATGAATTTTCTTTTACGATTTTAATTCAATTAATTTTATTATAACAAAAATTTACTGTCACTGTTAGTCTAAAATGTATAAATTTTATTTACTAATTTATTTTATTTTACTTAGTTTATTTTACCCGAGAATTTACAGCAAAACTAACAAGCGATTTTATTTTATTTATTTCTCTGGGCTTAGTATTGTACCTATTGTTTGTACTACGAGTAACGCGTACGACCAACGCGTAAGACGATGACCTTGTCTTGGTCTTCACGAGACCACCGGAATTTATCGATTTTTTTCACTACCACGATTTCAATTTTAATTTTATTCTTTTCACTCGGTATTTTATATTTTTAAAATTTAAGTATTTTACTCACTATTTAGCCAGTTAATATTTAAAGAAATTATTATAATTTTTATAGATTTAGTTTAAATAATTTTGGGCAACCAATATATATATAATTTAGCACAGTATCAATCCACTTTATGATTTATAATACCAGTATTTCTCTCTTCAACGGTAAAATATTTAATTAATTTAATTTTTCAAAATTTTCCAAATTTAATTTTACTTTATCACCAGGTCTAGAATTTTCCAAAACGAGAAAACCGAGTTGGGCGCCAAATATAACGGTGGGCCCTGGGCTACTTCGTGTCTAGTAGCCACGAACCACAGTTACAAAAATTTCCCGGTTAATTAATTAATTATTAATTATGGATATAGATTTTATTATTTTATTTCTGGTTCTGAATGCGGGAAATAAATCTCAGAGGTGGGTCGACTCGCTTTGACCGGACACGCGGCTGAAATTAACTTATTCTAAAGAACGCTGGTGATAAAAGAAATTTATTTAAGGCGTAATTTAATTATCATGTACAACTAATTTTATTTAACCAAAGCCCAAATATGTACAGAATTTTCCCCTTTTCTTATAATCAATGAATGTCCAGCGACAGCAAATAAATATATTTATCCGTAGTTATTTAATAGACACGGGGTAATAAATTAAATAATTATTCAAGTAGAATATTACGTTGAAGAGAGAGAGTGTATGATTTATATTTATATAATTTTAATTGTAAATCTTATCTGGATTTATATATCGACGACGTACAGGCGGGGTCGGACGACGCTGCATCCTGGACCTCCTCTCTGAATCCTGACTGATGTATTGGACTTGATGTTGGGTGCACTCACAATCACTTAACTAATAGTTTAATTCAATTTTGGTTTTGTAAACCAGTTAAATAAAATAAGACAAATTTAATTTCCACAAAGTAAATTGAACGAATACAATAACGAGGCTGACGTTGTTAGAGCATCCACTTCAATGTCTCTTGAAATCTTGAACTTCAATTCATTGCCTGCCCTTGAATCGCCTCTTTTATCTAGTCGTCTTAGGCCCCAACCTCCGATGACCCCTACCTAATTATGCGCACATGACGAATTTACGGTCACCTGCTGCGTGGAATCATCCCCTGTGGTCTAACGCCTAGCTCAGCCAAACTCGGCAATCAGGCTGTAACGAGAGAGAGAGAGAAAGACCAAAAACCAACAAGGACAGCGAGAGAGCCACACTCTCACGTCGTACCAATGCTGCCCGGTTATAATACATGACTTTTAAACAATAAAATTTGGTAAGTTTTGAATAAGCGAAAATACCTAAAAATTGAATTAAAAGATAAAAAAGTATGTAAATAACTTATTATTTCTATTTCTCGGGTTATATTTATTGTGATACAATAAAGTAGTTGGAGTCTTTTGAAATTTTAAGTTTATAACATTAATTACTAGTTTCAGTTTGTTGATGAAATTATTATTCTTTTGTTAACTTTAAAAAGGTGTAAAAGATGAATGTACAAAATATTTTCATTAAGAACGGTTTTCAGATATTTTTGTCCCAGCTTTTCTCTGAAATAAAAGCTCTAAACGCAAAATAAAGACACAGACCCGATGCTTTACTCTACGAACTAGCGAAGTGCACTTGAATTTTTTGATAACTTCCATTTCTTTACGAGAAAAGCTTGGACAAAGTTCCTATTTAATGTACAAGTGTAACAGAGATAGTACCGTTTATCCAGTTGAGTGCCAATAGAGAAACAAATGAAAACGCAAAAAAGGTATTGGTAAAATTAAATTAAAAGCTTGGAATGGGGAATCGTGGATCGATACAGAATTAACAGATACTCTATATGTCCCAGACTTACATCTAAATTTATTTTCTCTTGGTCGAACTCTTGGTAAAAGGTATGTTATGATTTCAGATAAATGTGAATGTAAATTAATAAATAAAAATAGTAAAGTTGGAGCTATTGCAACAAGACAAGGAAAACTATACAAGATGAATTTTAATGTAGATTTGGAAAATAATTCTCAAATTTCTCGAGAATCTCAAGCATTTAAAGTTGGAAGTTTGAAAATATGGCATGAAAAGTTAGTTCACCAAAATTATGGACAAGTTAAGGAAATTTTGCAAAGAAATAATGTTGAGTTTACGGATTATGATGATATTAAAATTTGTGAAGATTGTATCAAAGGTAAGCAACATAGGATACCACATTCAAAGAGTCGATCACGTGCTACAAAAATAGGTGAATTAATTCATAGTGACTTATGTGGACCTTTTGAAGTTGATTCTCTCAGTGGAGCTAAATATTTTTTATTGTTGAAGGATGATTTTTCGAGTTATAGAAATATTTATTTCTTAAAACATAAATCTGAAACTAAAATAAATATACAAAAATACGTTAGATTAGTTGAAAAAGAAATAGGCAATAAAATATTAATTATTCGTACTGATAATGGATTAGAATTTATAAATCAAGAGTTGAAAGACTTTTTTGAAGAAAATGGGATTCGTCATCAAAAAACAGTAGCGTATACTCCACAACAAAATGGTCGAGCCGAAAGAGATATGAGATCTATTGTTGAATTAGCAAGAATATTAATTCATAGTAAAAATTTAGTCAAAAATTATTGGGCTGAAGCAATTAATACTGTAGTGTATATATTAAATCGCACAGGAACAAGTTCGGTACAAAACAAATCACCTTTTGAATTATGGTATAATAAACAAATTGATATGTCTGTGTTTCAAGTTTTTGGCACTGGGGTTGCAGTACATATTCCTAAAGAAAAACGTTTGAAATTAGATTCAAAAAGTAGAAGGGGAATTTTCGAGGGTTACAGTGAAGAAGTTAAAGGTTACAGAGTTTTCTTTCCCGAAGAAGAGTGGAGTGTGTACGTGATTTGATTCTTTTACCTGAAAATTGTCAAAAGAATGAGCAAAAAGAAGAATTCATGTTTTTGGATAAAATTACTGAAAGTGATAACTCACATGAACTTAATGAAAGTGATTATTTTAGTATCGAAGATGAATCAGATTTAGGGAGGGAAATTGATTTTGAACAAGAAAACTTGATGGAAGAAAATGAAAATAATTTAACTCTGATGGAAGAAACTGTTATTTTAAATGATGAAAATATTACAGATGATTTGGAGACTCAAAGGATATCTAAACGAGTTAAGAAAAAGCCAAAATATTTACAAGATTATGAAACAAGTTTTGTTGCTAAAGGAGATCCTTGGAACTAATGATAAGCAGGTTGAAAATTTAAAAATGGTTCTTAAACAAAATTTAAAAATGAAAGATATGGGTTTAATCAGTGATTTCTTAGGAATAAATATGTCAGGATATAAATAAAAGGAAAATCATTTTAAGTCAAGAAAAATATTTAAAAAACGTATTAATTAAAACTAATATGTCTGACTGTAAAGGAGTTCATGTACCAATGGATAAAAATTTTAATCTGGAGTTACTTCGACGAGAAAAATCAGAATCAGATATTTTAGAATCTAAGTGTAGATCAATTATTGGATTATTAATGTATGCTATGTTAGCAATACGACCTGACCTTTCTGTATCATTAAACATTTTAAGTAGATTTCAAAGTACAGCTAGCGAGGAGTTGTATATGAGTTTAACAAGGTTCCTAAGATATATTCAGGGAACAATTAATACAAAATTAATTTTTACACAAAATTATGACAATATATTAGAAGGTTTTGTAGATGCTGATTGGGATGGTGATATGATTGGTAGAAAATCAACAACAGGTTTTATATTTAAGATATTTGGATGTTCGGTTACTTGGTGCACTAGAAAACAACAATCTGTAGCAATATCTTCAACTGAAGCAGAATATGTAGCATTAAGTATTGCTGTTAGTAAAGCTTGTTGGTTAAAAGCTTTATTAATTGATTTTAATGTAGTTTTAACTAATAAGCCTATAGAAATTTTTGAAGACAATCAATCCGCTATTCACGTAGCAAAAAATCCTTCAAATCATAAACGACTTAAACATGTTGATATTAGATATCATTTTGTACGTCATAAAGTCGAAGATAAGACTATTAAAATAAATTATATTAAAACAGAGGATCAGATAGCTGATTTGTTTACTAAACCTCTCGGGAAATATAGTTTTGAAAAATTTAAAACGAAAATTGGGTTACAAAATTAAAATTAATTTGTATTTACTTTATTGAGGGAGGGTGTTCTGATACAATAAAGTAGTTGGAGTCTTTTGAAATTTTAATTTTATAACATTAACTACTAGTTTCAGTTTGTTGATGAAATTATTATTCTTTTGTTAACTCTAAAAAGGTATAAAAGATTAGTGTACGAAATATTTCCAATAAAATAAAATAAATAATTAAAATAAAGTTTTCTTTTAAATTAATAATAACAATATTTTAATTCATTGTGATGCAAATTGCTGGTGAAAAAATCGAGAAGTTTTATTATCAATATTCAAGGGTCGCTCGAAAACGTTCGAAAGACAGCACTCGGAAACATTCAAAATTTTTGAGCGAGGTTAAAATAATTAAATTTTGGGCTTATATTTTCAGCGTAGTCATGATTTCGAAAATATAAACTATTGCTGCCACGAGAAAGAAAAAAATTTGAAATAAAAATTCAAATTTCGACCATTTTTGATATTTTCAAAGTTCGTGGGCGACCTCTTGAAAATTTTTTATCGAGCTGATTTTTGCAGAGGATTCTTAAAACATTGTAAACCAACAAATTTTCATAAGAGACTCGAAAAAAAAATAGTCGATTTTTTTGGGCCACTCTAAGATATATATAAATATATATATAAATATATAGCTTATTTTGGTTTGTTTTATCTGATAGCTTACTCGATTGCCTTCAATTTTCACTATGCAGCTCATCGATTTGACCACTTTTTCTGATAGGAAAATGGTTTTAGAAATTCACAAAATATTGTAAAAAATAATTTTATGAAGATTGTCACTGATTATTACCACAGTCTTAAGCCAATCGCTTTGAAACTTGGTATTCTGTAAGTGACTACCTTGATCGAGTTGAAAAATGAGCTCAATCGGTCGATTAGTTTAGAAATTATAGCATCCCGAAATTTTCAGAATGTCGAAAATTCATATTTCTACTTATTCTTTCTTCGATATTTCTTGAATGTTATAACTTATCGACTTTGTATAAAATTCATCTAAAAGCTCTTCAAATAAGCTTTAATTTTCATTCTTATATTTGTGTCTAAACCAATAAAATTTCTTATCTTACGACTCATTAAATGAAATTTTGCTATTGCATTGGTTCTCCTACTTTTAATAAATTCCATAGAATCCTAACTACTGTATTTATCAGTAAATTTATGAAATTGATTGAATTTATATTATTGTTGTGTAAAACTCATAAAATCTAAATATCTCAATTCAAGTGTGTAAATTCCATTTTGTTTTATTGACAGTGTTTATGACTGATGTCAAGCGTGACACTTAGATCTATCATAATTGAAATTCCAACTCAAATCATTTTATTTAGTTTTGTATTAACTATTAATTCTACAGTAAAAATTCTACAGAATACTTATTCGTAGATAAATTGATTCTCTTTAACTTCAATTTTTGTTATTCAACTTACCATTCCGATTAATTTTTTTCAATTTCTAATATCAATTCTTAAATTTTTTGCATTTCACTTGAAATTGTTTGACAATTTTTCTTTGTTTTATAACCTTGAGAATCTCTGAGAATGTCGAAAAAGAAATTTATTTTGTTATTAATGTTTATTTGAGAGGTTGAAATAATCAAATCATGAGAAATCTACTTCCATTTTGGCTGCCGAATGGCCTTTTTTTAGTTCCATACGAAAATTTTGTTGCACGTAACAAAGCAAAAATTTAGAAACTTCGTTGTAGATCATTTTATTATCCATCAAATAATGCTATCTAATTATTTTTAAACCTCATAGTTTAAAAGTTACAAGTTTTTAAAATTAATAGTTTGTAAAAAAAATCACAATTTTCGTGACAAACGGATGAAAATTCTTTAATGTATGATTAAACTGTATCAAAAATGTTTGTCTTTGATTATTATATCAGCCAAATGACGGATTTCATCTGTAAAAAATGCAGTGAATATGCACTTATTGTAGTAAAAAATTTTGAGGTGAAAATATTTAACTAGTATCTAAGCGGCACAAAATAAAGCCTTTAGCTTCATATTTAATTTAAATTAACGATTAATACTTGTTGATATCTTCTTGAATCTAATTTAACAAAAATCTGACGATTTCTTTAGATGTGCTTACTGCAAAAATTATTTGCGAATTTAACTGAATTATTTACTTTATCGAAAATTTTTTGGATCCAAAAAATATTTGTTGAATTGACAAAAAGAAATTAAATTTCTCGGAATAAATACTATTCTTTCAACGCAAGAAATTTCGTATGCTCCAACAAAGAAAAAAAAGTTAATTAAACCAAGAGAAAAATATCTTGGCAGAAAAAATATACATAGAGAAAAGAGGAGTCGCCAGTACTAGACTACAGCAAAGGTAGTAGTTCGGTGCTTGCCACTAGATAGCGCCTACCTATTGAGTTGTCCCTGTTAAGAAACTTATTTCAGAAATTTTACATTTCTAACTTGAAAGCAGTTATGGCACGAATACTTCTCTGTCATACGATCGAATAACTAGTACCTTTTTTGGTGGTCAACATTTTTAGAATTTTTTATTATGCATGAATAACTTGATATAATTCCTCTGGTAATGGTAATATATTGAAAGTAAAAAATATAATACTAGATAACAAGATTAATTTGTTTTTGTTCATGAACTTTAAAATTACTCGTTAATTTGAATATAAAATTAGAACAGAATAGAAGTTATAGAAACGATAAATATGATTTTCTAATCATGATAACTAAAATTATTGTTCATTTGATGACAAATGTATAGTTAACTCGACTTATACACTAGATTTGTATTAATTCTATAAAAGTAGGGGATCGTGGGGTCGCCCCGGTCACCATGAGACGAACATTATCTTATTCTATGGAATCTAGCGATCCAAAGGTACATACTTCAAAATAAAAGTATAAAAGTAAATAGAAATATTTGATGAATTAAAAAATTGTAAGTTTGACCGGGGCGACCCAACGTGTCGGGTCGGTCCCGGTCACTATCAATTTTAAATTGAAAATTAAGAATTCAAAGTCGTATTGCTGAAATTTAATGAAATTAAAATTTCATTTTGTCAACTAAAACGTAAGAAATAAGAAAAAAATTGTAAAATTAATAATTAACAACATTTCACTAGGCATCTATAATTTATTTAGTTGTTTATTGATATTGTAACAAAAATGTTACGATGTTTTAGAAAAAAATGCTCATGATGAATAAAAACATTTTTAGCTTAAATTTAAAAAAAACTTACCTTAATTAATTGATTACTTATTAAATAAGGTATTGATTAATATTTTTATTAAACAAACACACGAATTGTCAGTCGAAAAAAAAATAAATGAATTGACCGTTATGACCTCATAACTTTGACTGGTACGACCCCAACTAAGTTTTGAGGAAATAAACTGAATTTAAAAAAAAGGTTTTCTAATTATACTTATATACACTAGTCCCAAAAATTAAGGGATAGAAAAAAAATTCGAAATTTTTGGTAGATTTTCAATATGCTGTAACTCGGTGAAAAATGATCGTAGAGTGAAAATAAAAAAAAAACTCTAGCCTCAAATTCTAGTTTTCAGATTTGAACCTTACATTTTTTGTAATGCACGGTTCCGGAGTAATCTTGAGACAACCGACGAGAAAAAAATTTTCAAAAATTTTTTCTCGCCATTCAACAAGTCTATGGGATTCAATAAATTTTTTTGGATAATCTGACCTTATGACTCTTTTAGGAAATTTAATGCACTTTAATTTAGTGGCCTCAAAAAGTCTCTACGACGATTTGGCGCCGAGTTATCATTGATCAAAGCAAAAAAGTCTATTTTGGCTTTGATAATCAATAACTCCGGATGTATCGATCATAAAGAGAATAGAGGCAGGGTTTTAAAAACTGGAAAATATTCTCTATAAGACAAAATCAGTCGCTTTTGATAAAAAAATTTTTTTTGAAGCGATAATGTTTATTAAAAAACAGGTAAATATTCGCGTAATTAATTATATTCGGAAATCTTGCTATAACTTTGGATATAACCGATGAATAAAGGATATCGTCGTTTTTTTTTCAACCTCAAAGTGTCCTGAAAAAATCCTGGGAATTTCAAAGGGCCGCGATATTTCTTTCTCAGTGTCCCGAAGCTTTAAATTTATTGATTTTGCCAAAAAACACCATAATTGGTAGTTTCTCGGTTTTCGTTCATTTTTTCGATTTAAAAATGTTTTTTTTCACCAATAATCTTGATTTCTTTGGTCAAAAAGATTGATTATCGAAAAAAAATGAAAAAAAAAAAAATTTTTCAAATTTTTTTTTTTTTTTTTTTTTTTTCAAAATTTTTTTTTTCAAAATTTTTTTTTTGTTGTATCCGAAATGATTTATTATTGTCAAAAAAAATTCCCCAATTTTTTTTTACCGTTGGCATGTGTGTGAGGAGCGTAAATTCCACCGAGCAACCTTCACGTGGTACGCTTTGGGTAAATGTGTCCTAAAAAAATACTGGGAATTTCAAAGGGCTGCGATTTTTCTTTCTCAGTGTCCCGAAGCTTTAAATTTATCGATTTTGCAAAAAAACACCATTTACCCAATATTTTTCCGAATATCCTTAATTACGCGAATTTTTACCTGTTTTTTAATAAACATTATCGCTTCAAAAAAAAATTTTTTATCAAAAGCGACTAATTTTGTCTTATAGAAAATGTTTTCCAGTTTTCAAAACCCTACCTCCATTCTCTCTATGACCGATACGATGATACCGATTTTGTATAACACTGATGTTATAACAAAAAAACAAATAGAATAAAATTTATAAGGGGTAAAATTCACAAAACTTTTATTTAAAAAAAAAAAAACATCCAATGGATTTTAACGCATGCACAACTAGTGATGCGAAATGACGGTCATTTTTAACTTTGGTCAAATCACGAGCAATTGTCGAGCAAATCTTTGTCAATTGACGTCATTTTTTTTTGATCAGTCACAAAAATTCATGAGCATTTTTTTTTCTTTTTACGAAAATTCCTCTAAAAAAAAAAAAAAAAAAAAAAAAAAGCAACCTATTTTATATGCAACCTAAATATTTTAAATATTCAAAATAAAATTTATCCGAAAATTCTGACGATAATAAACAAATTTGGCTTGCTCAACTATTTAGATGGAAAATGACCGTCAAAAATTTTTCGGTCATTTTTTGGTCAATTTTTTAGACTTCAGAATCTGGCGAAATTTGTTTGCTGAAATTGATTTTAGAGATTATTTATTAAAACCATTACTATATCTATCAATACGAACACAAAATTTAACTAAAAATTCTGACGGTAGTAAACAAATCTGGCTTGCTCAACTACTTAGATGGAAAATGATCGTCAAAATTTTTTCGGTCATTTTTTGGTCAAATTTTTAATAATTTTTTATTCTCATTTCGCGGGAATCGACATTAAATTCAAAAATGACCGGCGGTCATTTTTTTTAGTTGGTCAATTGACGTCAAATGACGAGCAATTGACGAGCATTTGACAAGCACATGCTTAGCTTTACATCACTATGCACAACTTTTTCCTTGACTGTATAGACCTCATTGTAGCCTAATGGTCACTAGTGCGGGAGCGCATTATTTACCGATTAAGTTTCGTTTGCATGTAAAATTCCACATACGTTTGCTAAGGATGAAAAGAACCTTTAATTATCTTAATTAGCTTAACAGGCCTCGGCTTTATCCTATCCCTGCTGCAAACATTACTCATTTCGACCGTATTGGTGTGAGGTTTGCTCAAGGTACATAACTATTCCACCTCAAATACATGTATATGTAAGTACATATATATTAGGATGTCTGTTATTTCCCAAGTTGTTATTTTTTTCGCTGCTGCTTCCTGAAATTTTAGTTTTTGCCCTAGAAAAAATTATCCAACCTAAACGAGCTCTTAATTTTCAAATGAAACCGTGCGGAAATCATGTTACATTTTTCATTCAAATAACATTGGATTTTATGACTTTTTTCTTTTAATTTTTTATCTCTGAAACTACTGAATCTATAACTAGGATTAAGGGAGGTTGTGATAGAAAATTTTCCGCTTTACCAAAAAGGTCTCTTTGATTTTTCCGATAAAATCATTCTTTTAAAAGTTATTCACGATTAAAGTTGTGTTCATGATTTATAACTAAATTTTTTTGTCATTTACTGCAAATTTAAATTGTACATTGTGGTTTTAACCAAAAAGGATCGGCAGGTATACGACTCAGTCATACGCAATCCTACCAAAAATAAAACTCTACCCAATTGAAGTCAGCCGCAACATGCTTACCTAGAAAATTCCCGCTCCAATAAAATGACTACCATCTTGAAATCTCTACCAATGAAAAAATCTACCATGATGTAATCACTACCAGAAAAAAAACACTACCAAGATACATTTACGAATAAACTCTACCGTTGGAAGTTCCTACCATCAACTTACGAATATATATTTTACAAACAACACATTTATTTTTAATTAATTGGGAATTATTTGGGAAGATTTGGGAGTATAACTCTATTATTTACGATTAATTAATTGATGAGTAATTAGCATTTTGGATTTTGAAACTAAAACAATACATAACTATTTTCCCAAATAATTTACTGTTAGCTAACGAAAAATTTCGGATTTAATTCATTTTCTAACATGCTTACTAATGAAACAATGTGAATTGTTTTCGTCGTCCTCAGCGTTGCGGTTCCCAATTTTCTCCGTCTTGTTGCCGTCCGAATTTAATACGTCATAGTGCCATGGTCACATGACTTAATTTTCACGTCGACGCATGTCCGTAAGGGTGAAGTGGGGACAGAGTCAGAGGCAAGTCCCAGACCCTCAATTATCGGTCAATCACTTCGATCCTGGATCACTTAGTACTTAGACGTATCTTTCTTATTAATTTGCGATACTTATTAATTATATTGAGATATTTCTATTATTACTCTAGCAATTTTACTTGCAATGTTATTCCATTATTCGTTTTATAAATTGTTATAAATGTTCTAAATCAAGTGTTAATAAACTTATTAATATTGTACGTCACTGGCGATTCACTCGCGATACTAAAGATTATAATATTAAATAATAAATTCTGTGTACAACTGCGCCATTCCACGTAGAGGACAATTGTATCCGGCATCTACGAGGAATATTATATATATTGTTAATTGCGACGCATTTATTGTAAGTAATTCAATTTTATTATAATTGGCAATAAACTTGCATCTTTCTAATTATTTCATTTTACTCTATCTTTCACTCATATTATTTATTCTCCTATTTTATTGGTAAGAATTATTAAATCGTCTATTAAGAATGTTATTAAGTAAGAACTAATAAATCTATTCATTATAAGAAATCTATTGATAAATCATAAGCCGTGAGGTAAGTTGGTGAATTTTACGTACGTTGCCGAGTTTGAATAAGTGCGAGTCTTTGCTTTGCAAGAACCCCAGCCCACTGCTCTGTCCAAGTAAAAAAAAATTTGTTAGAGGCCAGCCTAAGCCAGGGTTCATCCCGCGAATTCTGGTGGCTGCTGGTTAAAATCGCGAAGACAAAAAGCGATTTGTCTCACTAAATGCTCAAAAAAATATTAAATAATTACTCATTGATTAATTAGTCCTTAATAATAAAATTATATTCCCAAATGATTCCCAATTAATTAAAAATAAATTAATTGCTTGTAAAATGTACACCCGTGAGTCGATGGTAGGGGTTTCAAGGGGTAGAGTTTATTCATAAATGCAATTTATTAGTTTTATTGTCTGGTACTGATTATATCGTAGTAGATTTTTTCATTGGTAGAGATTTTAAGATAGTAGATATTTTATTGAAGCGGGAATTTTCAGGTAGGCATGTTGTGGCTGTTTTCAATTGAGTAGAGTTTTATTTTTGGTAGGATCGCGTATGACTTAATCGTATACCTGCCAATCCTTTTTTGGTCAAAATCAAAATGTGCACTTTAAATTTGCAGTTAATGACAAAAACATTCAGCTATAATCTGTAAACACAATTTTAATCGGAAATAACTTCTTAAAGAACGATTTTATCGATAAAATCAAAGTGACCTTTTTTGTAGAGCGGAAAATTTCCTATCAAAATTATTCTTGATCTTATATTTATTGGCTTCACCCGGGAAAAAAAAATTATATATGGCCATATATAAATGCGGCATATATGGAAATTGGCGATGTATGGGCATTTATAGTTTGATATGACTATATATAACTTGATATGACTATGTATAGAAATTTTAACTAAAATTAAAAAAGAATTTTTTTTTATTTTTAATTATTTTGGCAACGCAGAGATTATCAGATTTGTAAGTAATTGAATTCCTAATCGAATTGGAATTTTTTAATTCAGAGAAAAAACGCTAAAATTATTAATGACCGCACCCGCTTCAGTAGGATTCGAACCTGGGACCTTCCGTACGAGAGACAGACGCTTTGACGACTAGGCTCTGCGACCGACAGTTACAACGAAGTTTAGTTGTACTACGTAAGATTGAAAGAGTATAATCACTTTCGAAAATGTAAAATATAATGATAATGGTTGATTGATTATTGTTACTACAGTAAAAATTGGTTGATTGATATTCGATGTGTATGATATCGAGATGTATGAAATTTTTATGTTCACTTTTATGTATGACCGTGTATTATTATACATACCTATATATAGTTATATATGGTCATATATAGAATTTGAGATGCATAAAATTTTTATGTTCACTTTTATGTATGACTATATATTATTATATATACCTATATATTAGGGTGGCGCAAAAAAACCGACTTTGTTTTTTGAGTCTCTTATGAAAATTTGTTGGTTTACGATGATTTAAGAAGCCTCTCCAAAAATCAGCTCGATAAAAAATTTTCAAGAGGTCGCTCACGAATTTTGAAAATATTAAAAATGATTGAAATTCGAATTTTTTATATCAAATTTTTTTTTCTCGTGGCAGCAATAGCTTATATTTGTGAAATCATGAGTACGCTGAAAATTTAAGCCCAAAATTTAAATATTTAAGCCTCGCTCGAGAATTTTGAATGTTTCCGAGTGCTGTCTTCTGAACGTTTTCGAGCGACCCTTAAATATTAATAATAAAGCTTCTCGATTTTCTCATCATTAATATGCATGACAATGAATGAAAATATAACTCGAGAAATAGAAATAATAAGTTATTTACATACTTTTCTATTTTTTAATTCAATTTTTAGGTTTTTTTTGCTTATTCAGAACTTACAAAATTTTATTGTTTAAGACTATCCTGTATATTTTTGGTTATGCAAAAGTTATATTCTACTGAAATGACAAAAATTGAGTTATAAAAAAATACAACAACTAATTCAAAGTATTAGTCACATATTATCAGTTAATATTCAAAATTCTTGAGCGCCGTTTAAATATTTGAATTTTGGGCTGAAATTTTCAGCATAGTCATGATTTCACAAATATAAGCTATTGCTACCACGAGAAAGAAAAAATTTAGAATTCAAAAATCCGAATTTCATTCGTTTTGATATTTTCAAAATTCGTGAGTGACCTCTTGAAAAATTTTTATCGAGCTGATTTTTGGAGAGACTTTTTAAAACATTGTAAGCCAACAAATTTTCATGCGAGATCGAAAAAAAAAATAGTCGTTTTTTTTGCGCCACCCTACTATATATAGTTATATATGGTCTTATATAGATTTTGAGATGCATACAATTTTTATGCTTACTTTTATGCATCACCATATATTATTATATATACCTACATATAGTTATATATGGTCATATATAGAATTTGAGATGCATAAAATTTTCATGTTCACTTTTATGTATGATCATATATTATTTTATGTATCTATATATAGTTATATATATCTATATATAGAAAGAATCGAAAATTATATATTCCCATGCATTGTTATTTGAATGGTAAATGTAGCATGATTTCGGCACGGTTTAATTTTAAAATTAGAAGCTTGTTAAGGTTGAATCATTTTTTTTAGGGCAAAAACTAAAAGTTCAGGGGGTGGCAGAGAAAAAAATAACAACTTGGGAAATAACGGACACCCTAATGGGTCCTTCCATGTCAAATCGATCAGTAGATCGAATCGACCCCTTTCAATTTGGACGAAATTTGGTCAAAACTTTTCTTTTAGTGTAAAACAGAGATTTGCCAAAGGAATAAGAATTGAAAAATTTTTTGCGAAAGTTATTCAAAATTCAAAATTTTATTATTTTTCTAATTTTTCAACTTTATTTTTTGAATATTCCGAAAACTATGATAGGGTAAGTGTGGGTATTACCGCGGCTTAATGTGTACGTCCAACTTTAACAGCATGGTTTGTAGATCCACTTTAAGATATCGACTCAATTTTTTTTTTAAATCGATAATTAACTTATTTTAAACCTTAAAAAAAATTAAGCGTATGGTTTAATGTTGATTTCATGAAATAATTAGCATTTTAAAAAAAATTCCAAGTGCTACTATTACCGTAGACCTTAAAGAAACTTGTGACAATTACCGTGGATGTTACAATTACCGTGTGACAATTACCTCGGAATCCGATAAAACAAAAATCAATTAAATAAATTATGAGGGCAAACATTTAATAAACACACAGTTTTTTTTTATAAAAAATGAACTCTTAACTTTAATAAGGCACAGCACGTTTAAACTTTGGTATATTTCACCAATACAATTAAAACTATTAGTAACATAAAAATATTTGATTTAATCAATATCATTGTTCATCTGCTTCTCTTTTTTGGAGTTCAGCGATTTTTCTTTTTAATTCAGCTGCTTCTTTTTTTTTTTATAACGATTCTTCTTTTATATTATTTTTAATCGCAATTTCGTTAATTTTTTGTTCTTGTTTAATGATTTGTTGTTTTTCTTTCTCAAGCTTTATTTCCTCCTTTCTAAGTCTTTCTTCTTTTTTTCGAACACGCTCTTCTTCTTTTTCTTCTTTCATAATCTCTTGTTTCTCAATTTAATTTTTTTTTTTTTAAATTGCTGCTTCTGTCTTTGATTGTTTTTCGTTTTCTTTGGCGTTCTGAATCGATTGCCATTGAGTACTGGTCAGTACAGATCGAATTTTCGTCTGATTATTTGCACGTTTTTTATTTTTATTTATTTTTTTTTTTTTGAGAGATTGCACCTAGGCCAATGTAAAAGTTTTTTAAACGGTTCAGAGAACTTTTCTACTTCTAGATCACAATTAGTAGATATATCTTCAAGTGGAAGGATTTTTTCGTTGTCGAAATGTTTAGAAGTTGCTGGAACTACTTCAAAGCTAGGATTTTAAGTTTCTAGAATTTTTGGTTTAATGAATAGTTTTTTTTTCAGGAATAGTATCTCCTGATTCAGGTACTTCTATCTCTATAGCTATTGAAGCGACATTTATAGTTTGCTTAATCACAGGTATTTCATTCTCTATAACTTCAGAAGCAATATTTCGAGTATGTTCAATCACAAAGAGTCCTGATTCCAGTGGTAGAGGTGAAAAGCTTGAAGTTTCCCGATTAGAGAGGACAAAGGCTTCCGGGACCGGTGTTAAGGATAGGATAGCTGTAGGTTGATCGGAGTCAATCGTAACTCGTAAATCAGGAGTCAGGACATTCGCAGTAAATTGTTCTATATTTAAATCTTGAATCAGATTTTCATGAATATCAAATGTCAATCCCAATAAGAAGTCGAGGTTATTATGTTCAATAATTTTATCATCTTTTGGCACATCCTAAAAATTTCTATTAAAAATATTATTTATGTATGAATCATAAAACAATCTGTATAAATCACAAATATTTTTCTTTTATTGGAAACATGATTTATGAATTTTTCAAATTCTATCAATTAATATTTAAATATATCATTAAACGATTTAAATTATCATTGTTGCAAATATAAATTGATGAATATTACAAAAAAATAAAAGTGCAAAATTAATTTATCGTATAGAATATCAAATTACGTAGCAGTTAATCATGATTAAACAATTCTATAAATAGACCATATAAGTAATAATATTAAATAATTATAGTACTATTGAATCATTCAGTGGTTCCAAGTTATGTTCTAGTGGTATTGTTATGTCGTTAGCATCTTTAAATCCATTTTCCAAGATTTGTTTCAAATTTAATTTTTTAAAAGTTTCTTCTAGTACAAGTGCGAATTGACACTTTTTGATACTTACAGTGCCGCACTTATCACAAAAAGATTGAAAAGATTTTCGCCAGGGCATTTTAAAAGTACGGAATAAACACACGTCCATAGGTTGAAGAATATGCGTAGAATTAGGACACAAAACCACAAGGATAATTTTTTTTTCACAACAAAATTCACTTAATGGTAAAGTAATATGTGATGAATGCCCATCAATATACAAAATAATTGGTAATTTGATCTCCTCTTATATTAACCAAGGATAAAAAATGTTAGCTATGTATTCATAAAAATTTTTAGATGCCATCCAGCCATTCTTTGAATAACCAAAACTATAATTAGCTGGTGCTATTTTTATAACATCTTTGGGTAAACTTTCTCCAGTAAATAGCACCAAAGTCGGAGCAAGAGTTCTCGCTGCATTTGCTGTTACTAGCACAGTGACGTTTTCTTTCTCAATATTAGTTATAATATTATATCGCGTTACTAAAACCATAAGGGCGTATCTCAAAATATACGTCCTTTTGGTTCTGCAGAACCAAAAGGGCGTATAAAAAAACTTTTTTGCTTCAATCAATGTAAAAATGTTGACAACATTAAAATCTATTGAAAAAACGAAAGAAATTTTTTTTTCGTTTTACGCCTTTTTGGTTTTAAGAAAAAATTTTTTTAAAATCATAAGGGCGTATCCTGTTTTTTCGATTTATTATCAATTATAGGTAAGAGTAAGAAAAAAAATTGCCAGGGTAATAAAAATTATCACTCCACAATTTAATTTATATGAACAAATATTTATTTAAGTGAAAAAACAAATAAAAAATAGAGAAAAAATAAATTCATTAGGGTATTAGTCCTATAACGTCTCCATCTTCAGGATCATCTGTACCTAAGAGTATAAAAAAAAATTTTTTTTATTTTTTTAGAACATAACTTGACAATAATAAAAAAATTTATAAACTATTACCATCGCTGAAAATTAATCTTTAATAATATTGATAATATTTTTGTGGGACGGTGCCTGATGCACAAAAATGATTTAGGTCATTAAACTTGCTTCGATATATTGGTATTCTAGAACCATAACAATTCTCAAGAACAGCGGCAATTGATTTTTGAAAATAAAAAGAAAGAAAAAACAAGAAACAGAAAATGAAACCTTGATTGAAAAATGAAAAAATGCACCTTTGAAAAATTGAACAATCTAAATGTGCATTTTTTTAATTTGATTAAATTAAATTTCACAGCACTCATAGAATTTAGAATTTTTTAGATGAATTTTTTTCGTTCTCGAATGATACATATTTTTTACATCAATTGTTGAATTTAAAAAATTGTGACAAACTTAAAATTCGATCAAAATTAAATAAAGAAATTTGGTTTTTTACTTAAATAAATATTTGTTCAGATAAATTAAGTTGTGGAGTGATAATTCTTATTACCCTTGCAATTTTTTTTCTTACTCTGACCTATAATTAATAATAAACCGAAAAAATAGGATACGCCCTTATGACTTTAAAAAAATTTTTGCTTAAAACCAAAAGGGCATAAAACAAAAAAATTTTTTTTTTCGTTTTTTCCATAGATTTTAATGTTTTTAATATTTTTACATTGATTGGAGCAAAAAAAAAAAATTTTATACGCCCTTTTGGTTCTGCAGAACCAAAAGGGCGTATATTTTGAGATACGCCCTTTTGGTTTTAGAAACGCGATATACATTTTTTATACCTTTTGGAGCAAGTACAGTTGGTGGCTTTGGATTCAACGATACAGCATCTTCGTCGCCATTGAAAATCCTGGTAGAATCAATTGAAAGTAGATCTTCTTCAGTAAAATAAGTTTTAATTTCTGTAAACCATGAGCGTATGTTTTCCTCAGATACTTTAGCACAATTCAGCGATACATTTTCAGCAATTCTTTTGGATACAGTTGGATGACGCTTTAAAAAATTATCATACCAACCTCTTCCTGGTCGATTAGTATTGAAAGGAGTTTTGCGCCTATCATGATCACATATTTACACTTTCAATTAACTGATGTTTTGTTACTGGAAATCCTCGGCTAGTACACAAAAAAATCCAAGCAACAAGTTCACATTCTTCTTCAGCACTAAGTACTGTTGATGGTCCTGGTCGTTTGTCTACATATTTATCAATTTTTCTATCTCTTATCGTTGATTCTAGTATTGAATATTTTCTTTACAGTACTGCCATTTTTTTTTCCTTTTTGCGCTTCTTTCACCGCTAATATTAAATTTTCATGTTTATAATTACACTTTTTTTTTTTCACTGATTACTTTTTTAATTTTTTTTTTCGTATTTTTATTATTTGCTCGAGTTTTTGCCATCGTGAACGTTTAAGACGTAATAAAAAACTAGGTATATTAATTTTGAGGTTATTGATGATTATATTTTAACCGCGGCAATTGTCGCATGCACCTTAAATACTACATATATTTCTATTACCGTGGAATCGTAGTGAAACCACGGTAATACTGACATGCTTCAAAAGTTGGTGACAATTACCGCGGCAGTAAATTAAAAATAACACTTAATTAAAATTCAAAGTTTATTAAATTTTCGACTATAAAAAAGTATAATCTTGCTCTGAAACGCAAAAAATAAAAGTATCAAAGCATTAATTCATAAAAAAACACAATTTATTCGAACCTACAGTTGCACACTAACTGTGAGAAATTGATATTTTCTCTTAAAACGATCAATCAGTTTTCAATAATTTATAACAAACTATAATAATTACATTTTATACCGGATTGTATGTTAATTACATTCTTTAAATAATAAATTTATTGCTGGAATTTTTTTCAATTACAAAAAATTATGTATAATTTATTCATAATAGAATGAAAAAAATCAACGGTAATGGTCGCACCCACGGTAATATCCACACTTACCCTAGATGCAGAAATGGTCTTGGTTTCGTTTTAAAGAGGACACTTAGGGCTATTGAAAAAAAAATATTTTGGAAAAAAATTTTGAAGAACGAGAATGCTCTTGAATTTAAAATTTTCAAAAACCGTTAAAATCGTATTGCGACGCAAAATTTCAGGCTCAAATTTTTTTGCTACACTATCTTTAAACAATCTTAAGAGATCCTGAAAATTTCAGAGGTGTTTTTTTTTGTTTCGAAAATTTCAGAGAGGTGTTTTTTTTTTTTCAAAATCCCGAGCGGATCTAACGCCGCGATTTTTTGTGTCTCAACACATCAATGGCGGTCTCAAAAAACTCGGAGATAAGAGAACACTAAAGGATGTGTTACGTCCTGGTTGATGTTTTGGCGCTGGCGTGGTTGAGCGGTCGATTTGAATTGGACGTAATGAGAACTTACATATAATTATAAATAATTATTTAGTAGGGGTTGAACAGCCACCATTCGGTGGTTGAAATAAACTGGTTATTATTTTATATCTCAATCCGATTTATTTAATTGTAAAAGAATAATTTCAATAATGTGAAAATATACAATTGAATCAATTTATAAATTGTTAAAGTTCGTCTAACAATAACTTCGAAAGGGTGAGAAAGAAGTTTAGTATTTAGTATTGAGCCTGACTGCTCTCTATGATTCTATATTTCAGACTGCATTCTCTAGATCGAGAAAAACTAGAGTAAGTCTCTTATCAATACGAGGCGCTTGGGCATCAGGCTCGCGCATCGTTCGATATAGAGAAGTGGATCGTGATAAGCAATATTCTCCGATGATCCATTCTCCGTTCTCACGCTTTCTCCGTTTTTATTATTAACAAATGAGTCACTTATCTATGAATAAAGTTATCTTAGAACAAAATAGATGTTTGTGCAGCTGCACGTCTCGAGGATTTACTCAAGGCGTCAGCGTTTATTTGTACATAACAAATATTAAGAGAAAAATAACTTTATCAATATGTTTCAAATATTCTAAATAATTATATTATTTTATGTTCTATTATTTTATATTATTATGTTATGTTATATTAATATATTATATTATATCCTATAATATAGAGTGACTTATTAATTATGCAACTTGCTAAATTATCAATATACATCTTAATTAATTACTTAGGTCTCAGATCAGTCTCTTAATAATTAGTATTTAAAAATAGTCAGAGACATCTGACGAGCAGGTTGGGACCTAACACCTCCCCACCCGGTAGACAAGCGCCCCGCTTGTTCTGGGCCTTAGCTCTTGTTGTAAATATAGTTTATTTTCTTTATTGTTTTATTTGTAACTCTATTTTAAGCATTTTGGAGTTTGGGAAATCTAAGTACCGACCTGTGACCTACGACTCGACGCCTGCCTTTTTAGTGGCGACATTAAAAAAAAACCATTCCCTTTCTAATCCGTCTGTTTGTAAGCCATGGTAAACATTTTTATGGTTTTATTTTAATGACGATGTTCTTTTTTTTCCTAATCCTATTTGTTTGACGATTGAGATAAATTATGCGTCACGTATGCCGCATCTGTGGCCAAAAAAAATTATTTAAAAATTTATATTTTTTTTTGTAAACAAAAAAAAATATTTTATATATTCATAAAATTACTTACAGTGTTTTTTTTTCTTTATTTAATTTAATTTTTTCTTCAAATTATTTAAAAGTAGACTATATGCGTATATATAAAAAAAAGATTTTACGAATAGGACAAATTCATAAAATTTTCTTGTAAAATTATAAATATGTTCTTTTTCAAAAAAAAACTTTAAGATATAATGTTTGTAAGAAGTTTATGCTAAGGAGAAAAGAAATTCCAAAACCTTAAACTATTATTTGAATGTGATTTCTTTCCGGTCTTCTTGATGTAATTATTACTATGATTTTAATTTTCTTTTAACTGTTAAATATATTACTTTATCATAGGTTATAAAAATTTCTTCATTTCTTTCTTTTTCTTTCTATTATTTAGTTAGTTTTTTTTTCTCTTTTTTTTTTTTTTTTTGCTTAAAATTCTATATACATTTGCATTAAAATTATCTATTAAATAATGTATAAAGTAAAACTTAATGTACAAATTCTTAATTTTATATTAAAATTCTATTTGAGTCTATATACTGTTAAAAAAAATTATTTTTTTTTCTGTTTTCTTTTTTTTTTTTTTTTTTTTTTAATTTTTTTATGAAAGTTTATAGACTGGAAGCTTATTTTTTTTTCTTAGCATTATTACTCAATTTCAATTCGTAGCAGATATTATTGGTACTATCATTCTTATTAAAATTTCTGTATAGAAAGTAAATTCATTCATTAATTATAAAAGTTATTAACATGATGTTTTTTTTTTTTTTTTTTTTTTTTTTTTATATATATATATTGTGTGAGAAGGCAAAAAAAAAAAGAAAAGAGTAGAACAGGAAGGAAAGAAATATGAGAGGTACAGATTTCAATGTATCTACAAAAAGACGCATGCGTCTGGGAGGAAAAAAAACCTATTTATTTGTAAGCAATTTTGGCTCTATCACAATGAATGATTTTTCTCTTTCCCGGTTTATATTCGATTTCTATATAATTTTTATCAGGAAATATTTCTGTAACTTTATACGGACCTAAATAATTATCATCAAATTTACCATCTCTCTGATTCTTTACTAAGAATATTTTTTGGCCTATTTTGAAATTTACTGGATTAATTTTTTTATCATACCGTACTTTGGATCTTTGCTTTGAATTTTCTAAATTTTGTTTTGCTTCTTTCCGTGATTCTAATAATCTAGTTGCAAGTTCCTTAACAAAATCTGCGTATGTAGGAATCTCGTCTAGATAGGAAAATTCTGATGGTAATCGTGCTTCTTTACTAAAAACTAATTTATACGGCGTGAATTTCGTACCTTCGTGTACACTTGTGTTGTAAGCAAAAGTGGCATGAGGCAACCATTTATCCCAATCATCGTGACTTGTAAAATGTTTAATATAATCAGTTAAAACTTGGTGGCTTCTCTCGAGAGAACCATTCGATTGAGGATGAAAAGCTGTTGTCTTAATTTGGTCCATTTTGAAAATTTTGGCTATGCAACCCATTACTTTACCTATAAAAGCTTGACCTTGGTCTGTTAAAATTACTTTCGGGCAGCCGTGTTTTAATATAAAATTCTCGACTAATGCTATTGCGATATCTTTAGCCGTTATGGACACTAAAGGTATTGCAAAACAATATTTTGAAAGGTCATCTTGCATCGTTAAAATATATGAATATCCGTTAGCTGAAGTTTCATTCGGTACTACTATATCTAATGCTAATTTATCCCATACTTCTGCGGATGTGTCTGTAATGACCATCGGATGTTTTGTTTTTATTCTAACTAATTTCTTTTTCTGGCAACTAATACATTTCCTAACGAAATCTTCAACATGCTTTTTGATATTGTCCCAAAAATATTTTTGTCTAATTCTATTATAAGTTTTAGTTACTCCTTTATGTCCTGCTATTGAAGTTTCGTGATTTTCGGCTATTATTTTTTCTCTTTCCTCTGCTGGAGGTATTATTATTTCATCTTTGCAAATAATTATTTTTAAATCGCTACCTTTGAAAATTTTAGCAATAATATTTTTAATTTTCGTCCAAACTGTTTTTGATAAATTGCTTCTACCTTGAGAAATACTAACTGATTTTATTTTTGATTTTTCCATATATAACTTTAAATTTTTGAAAGCTTTACAATAATCTTTTTCAGTTGGTGTATCTCGACTATCACTTTGAGTTATCAACGCGAGTACTTTCTTTTTAGATGATCCCATTTTGATTACTTGACCTGTTTTATAATTAGTTAAAGGGCTTAATTTTAAATATCCTGACACTAAAAACTGTTTCCCGATTTCACTTGGTACGGTACCATCAGCGTTAATGAAACATAAATAACAATTTTTCTGCATTTCTAAGTTATCTCTTGTTTCGTGTACGTTCTCGTTACTGTAGTCGTTTGAAGTATTTGAATTTATAGATATATTACCGTCAGAGTCTATTTCCTTGTTAGATAAATTGTCGTTTGCTATTATGATCGCATTGTCGTTTGATTTGTTTTGATTTCTGTCCGAATTTAATTGTGTCGAATTTCGTCGTATGTCTATTTCATTATCAGATGAGTTTATCTGTTCGATTTGGTCAAAATTTTGGTCATTAAATGAATTTATTTGTTCTATCTGTTCGAAATTTTCGTCGTCAGCTGAATTTTTCTGTTGATCGAAGTTCAGGTCGCTGAATGAATTTATTCGTTCAGGCGATTTTGAATTTCGATCAGCAGGTGAATTTAGTGTAGGGTTTTGTGATTCTCTACGTGATGTAGTTTGTTGTGAATTTTCTGGGCTTGTATTTTCGTTTATTATTGACAATCTATCATTAGTTCGTTTATTATTTAAATTTTGTTGACGTTTAATTGCTTTTAGAGTAACCATTATGTCTGGTAATTTGGGTTGTGAATTTTTATTATTTGGCTTTTTTGTTTTATTTTTAAAATTTTTCGCAAGATGTTGTATTTTATTCGGAATCTGTTTTTGTGTATGTGTATGTTCGTCGTAGTCTGTACAGCATGAACATGTTTTGAGTTTACGTTTTCTAGTCGATCTACGTAGTTCTGGTGTAATTTTATTAGTATGTGTTTGTTCTGCATCAGTACCGTGAGGTCTGTTCTTGTCTGCGTCTGTTAAATTTGGGTTTATTTTTGTAGTGTTTGTTTTTGTCTTTTCTGTATTTTTATTGGCTATTTTTTCCTGTGTCATTGTGTTAGTTTTTATGGTTTTTGTTTCGTCGGGTGATTCTACTGTCATGGGTTCAATTACAAAAGAATTTTCTCCTATGTCGTTAGTTTACATGTTTATGTTATTTTCTGGTTCATTATGAATTACCGCAGAGACGTCCATAATTTTTGGATAATCGCCTCCTTCGTCAGAAGACCAAGGAATTGCACCTCCCATGTCTTTTTTATTTATGGATTTGGGTGTGATAGGAGTTCTTGGAGTGATAGGGATTGTTTCGAAAGGTGATTCAGTACTAATGTCATTTGAATTTTCTGAATATATTTTTGAATAAGTCATTTCTGTCTCGTCAGTGTTTGATTCGTCATCAGAAGTTTCTGGAATAATTATTTTTTCAATTTTCTTACTTTGTTTATTTATTTTTCTACGTGAACGTATTGTAGGAGAGGGTGTAAACTCTGCCATTTTAGTTGTCCTTTTGATTTGAGAAGGATTAAATTTATTTTTATTAATTTTTACATTTTTCTTATCTGTCTGTATTTTTGGATTTGGGTGTGTAGATGTAGCTGGTGTTTGTACGTTGGGTGGTAATGACAATGGAGTTTTCGTGGTTTTACCACTTTCAACTTGCGGATTTGGGGATTGAGGTGTTGGTGTTAAATTACGTGAATTTTTATGTTTTGGAGAGTTTATAGAATTATTAGAAATATAAGACAAACCGAAATCTGTCATATCAGATTCGTCACTTAAATACGAAGGGTTGTCTTTAATGAGTTTTTTTCTCAGAGTTACAGCATCATACATGTCTCCTGATGACGACGATCCGTCAGAATAATCAGGAAGAGTTATTGATTTATCTGGTTCTGGATTTGATACGACTTTGCATTTAGAATTTTTTTTTAATTTTGCATTCTCGTTAGAATTACGCATGCGATTTGAATTTTCGTTAGAATTTAATTTATTTTTATTATTTTCATTTTGATTTTTAGAATTGAAGTTTTTATTTATTGAATTTGAATTTAGTTCTTGAGGATTATTTGTTTCCAAGTTTGTGAATATTTTATCATTTTTATTTTTACTTAAATCATCTTCGCTTAGTGATTCAGTGCTCGAAAATTTTTTATATGGATTATATCGTCTGACGTCAGATCTTTTCATTTTTTAATTTTTATTTTTACCGATATATCCGTTTTTATTATTTTTAACTAATCGCCGGTCGCTAGGGTAGCTAATCCTATTGCCGTCGCTAGTAGATTTGACGACTGGGTCCATAGTATTGTTACTGACTAGCCCAACCGCTTGAGTTTTTGGCTCAAGAATTTGACGTTTTTTGACCGAATCTTCTAGACCGACCGCTTGAGTATTTTGCTCAAGATTTTGAATTTTTGAATTTATTTTTCTAACTCCGTCGACTGAGTTAGTCGCAATTTTATTTTTATCGCGAATTATTTTCTTACTTGGAGTAATTTCCTCTGAACTTGAATTATTATTTTTGTTAAAATTTTTTTTATCGTTACTCGAGCTAATTGACTCTGAATTAGTTTTGTATTTAGGTTTCTTTTTAAAGACTTAACCATCGTCTGAAGGATCTGAAGTCCTCAATCTAGCGATTCCGGGTTTTCCAGGTCGTCATTTAATTTTAATTGGATAAACTTCGCGGTTTTCAATTATTGGGTTACGCGATAAAGCGTCCGCGTTTGTGTTTATTTTTCCCGCCTTATATAATACGGTACATTCGAACTCTTTAAGCCGTTCTCTCCATCTCATTACACGCGATGTTGGGTCATTCATATTGTTTACCCACACCAGCGGTCTGTGATCAGTGACAAGAGTAAACTCTGCCATAGAGATACGGTCTAAATGTTTTCATACCAAATAAGGCTGCGACCATTTCTTTTTCGGTGGTCGAATAATTTTTTTCGTGTTTATTGAGCACACGAGAAGCTGCTGCAACAATTGTGTCTTCGCCAATTTTGCCTTGTGAGAGAATTGCTCCAACTGCATAGCCCGAAGCATCGGTCGTTAAAATAAATGGTTTCGAAAAATCTGGATACTGCAATATCGGAGCTGTACATAGTTTATCGCGCAAGGTTTCAAAAGCTATCTGATGTTCAGGCGCCCATGAAAATCTTGCGTTTTTGCTTGTAAGATCGGATAGGCACTTAGAGATTTTTTCGAAATCCTTGATAAATCGCCGATAGTAACCAGCAAGTCCAAGAAATTCTCTCACTTGAGTTTTCAGGTGTTTTGAAACATTTGATCGCCTTAATTTTATCGGGATCAGGCTTGACACCGTCGGCAGATATAAGATGGCCTAAATAAATTACTTCTTTTTTTAGGAATTCACATTTATCGGCTTGTAGAGTTAAATTCGCGCTTCGCAAACGTTTGGCTAATTTTTCGAATTTAGTGTTATGTTCTTCTAGAGAACGTGCGTAAATGACTATATCTTCTAAGTAAACAAAGAGATCTGCTCCTTGTAACTCGCGTAAAACTAAATCTATTAACCTTTGGAACGTTGCTGGAGCATTTTTAAGTCCAAATGGCATTCTATTAAATTGATAATGACCATGAGGAGTTGTAAATGTTGTTTTGTGCTTATCTTTAGGATCTACTTTTAATTGATGAAAACCCGATTTTAAATCAAATACTGAAAAATAAATCGCACCACCTAATTGATCAAGAATATCATTTATCAACGGTAGTGGATATGCATCTTTAACAGTTTTATCATTTAATTTACGATAATCTATAACTAAACGCCATCTTTTATTGCCTGTAGAATCAGCCTTTTTGGGTACGATCCATAAAGGGGAATTATATGGTGAGGTCGAAGGTTCAATAATATCCATTAACATTAGTTCTGTTATCTGTTTTTCTATTTCGTCTTTCTGTGCTGGAGGGTGTCTGTATTGTCGAGTATTTACGGGAACGTCATCGATAGTGGGTATAGTATGAGCTGCAGTGTCTGTAGCGCGCAGTGGTTCTCCTGGAATGTGGAATAGGTCAGCGTATTTCTCTACTAGAGAAACTATTGCTTTACGCTCTTCCTCATTCAGATGTTTTAAACGCAAGAGTTTTAACACTTCGTTGACACGATTTTCCCGGGCCCTGGTACTATTATCGTATCTATCCGTGTCGTCTTGAAACCAGTATCCTCGTCTTCGCTTGTCCCAAATGGGTACAGAGGAATTACGGGTACTTTTACTTCTACATCTTTGTCAAGAGTATTTATTGTGTACAAATAAGCGATTCCGTTATTATTACTCACTAAAGCTTCGCCCGCGTAAATACCGTTTTCAAATTCGATACGAGGTGTATAACCCTCTTTAAGTTTACTATCTACTCGAACAAACATTGCCGTTTTCGTTCGAGCTTTTAAAACGAAATATTCTCCTTCTGTTAATGATATTTATAGATTATTTAAATGTTGAAATGTTACCGTATTGTCTACTAAATTTATTATTGTGCCGTGTTCTCGTAAAAATTCCATGCCAAGTATGCCCGTATAATCTAAAGGAAATTCGTCCGGTATTATATGAAAATAAGTGTCCTTATTAAAAATTTGTATTTTTATTCTACCCAAAGTGATAGCCTCGGAGACACCGTTCAATTTGTAACAATATGATTCGTCGATTAATTTTTTATATTTTACTTCCCCGTATTTTATTAAATTTAAATTACATCAGGTGTCTACTAAAATTTTCCCATAGTTAGATATTATATCTTTGGATCTGAACATAATTGACGTAGGTTTATAATCAATTGACATGGCACCCACGGAATAAGTTTTTGTCGGTATTCTTAGTTTTTGTTTAAATTTTGGCGCTGAATTGCTACGTTTCCCATCGGAGCGCCGACTCGAGGGAACGCTTGGTCGTTTCCCGTACCTGTACTCGGCTTTGCATTTAAACCGTCGCGTTTTCCTTCATTATAATTTTTTTTACGACAATTGTTTACTGCATGACCGTTCATTTTACAGTAATCACATTGAAGAATATTTTGGTTTATAATTTGATTTGATTCAATATTCTTTCTTTGAATTAAAATTCTACATTCCTAAATATTATGATTGTTTCTTTTGCAAAAATTACAAAACTTATTTGGGTTGTTTCGATTTTGATTATTAACCTGTTCCGATTTTTCACGACTGTTTCTGTTATAATTTTTATTAAATTGCTGATAAGGATTCAAATTTCGAATGTGGTGATTATTTTGGTTAATTGTGTTGTGTGGGTTTGGGTCTTGGATTGCGAAACAATTTTTATTTGAATTATTATCGAATGGCTTGTAAAGTTTATTTATATTTTTCATTTGCTGTAATTTTTGTTCCCCTTTAGTTGCTGCAGTAGCGGCTGTAGCAAGATCCGCGAATTCGTCATTGTGTAAAAATAAAGCAAGTCTTGGTTCTAAACCCGAAATAAATGCTTGTACCGCGGTTTCTTTAGCCAAAACTATTTTTTCATCTTTACTATTACCGCCCGTATCCGCGATTTTTGAGCAAGTGTCCTGTAAATGTTTATTCACTCTATGGTAAAAGTCCATTACGCGTTCACTCGATTTTTGCTCCGAGTCATTAAATTCTTTTAACCAAACTGAAACTTGTTTGCTTAATCTAAAATTTAAATTTAAAAATGCAATAAATTCGTCTATTGTTTTTACGTTTGACCCGCTTACTCTAATTAAAGGTTCGCCTTTGCATTTGGATTTTAATATCCTAACGAGCGCGTCCTCGTTTATTTCTCTTAGATATTCTTTCGCGTCTTTGCATGCCTGTATGAATGATTCTGCTGGATAACTTATACCGTCAAAGTCTGGTATAGTTTTGAAAAATTCTTTGTAATCGAATTTGTTATTTGCACTTAAATTATTCGTTAAATTAAGATTGGGAGGTAGTTGGTGTGAAGTACCCACGGGTGGATTTCTTTCGAAATGTGTTTTTAATTGTTGAGAAATAGCTGCTTGACAATTTTCTTCGAATTTATTTTTCATTTCAGTTTTTCTGCTAGTAATTGTTCGATTTGAGCTTTTAACGCTAGTACTTCATTTTGGGTTTCCGTAAGGGAAACTTCCATTTGTTCAAGACTCATTATTGTTTATATAGATATTTCGAAAGACAGAAAAAAAAAACTTTTAACAATATAATTGACTTACTACTTAGTTGTTTACAGGTTTGAATTTCAGATGAATCGGTAATTGTAGTTGATATAGAGATCTTCGTTGCCGTCGGAAGGTTGATGGAAACACGTTGAGCAGAATGTGTGATGACTGTAGATTTCTCAGCTGTAGTTGATATTGAACTGCGTCCGTCGGGCGTCGTGAATGATATTGGTAGTTTTATTTTATTTTAAATTTTAATTCTTCATTAACTTCACTTACTTGAATTTTATTATGAATTTTATTGTTAATTCACAAAATTTTATTTTTTTTCTTGATGTATATGATTTTTATAAATTTATATACTTTTTTTTTTGTTTATTAATTTATTTGAGAGCAGAAAAAAAAATTTAATTTCAGATCTTGAATAATAAAAATTCAATTTTCAATTTAAATGTTCGACGAGAAAAAAAAAAATTTGTTATTTTATCTTAATTATTTTTGAATTTTTTTTTTTTTAATTTCAATTATTTAGATTTTTATTATTATTTATTTCACTCACTTCAATTCTCAATTAACTTTTCACTTCTGTTTCACAATTTTACTTCTTTTTTTTTCTTTATTTAGGAAAAAAAAATTTCTGATTTCGACAAAAAAAAATTTGTAATATTTTTTTTTGTGTTGCTCAATTTCACTTTGAGAACTTGATGTTAATTTTTGTAAAAAAAAATTTTCGGATTTTTGAGATTTTACCAGTCTATTCGGGGGCTGTTCGAATCCGTCGCTGCCACCAATTTTAATTATATAATAAGTTGTTACGTCCTGGTTGATGTTTTGGCGCTGGCGTGGTTGAGCGGTCGATTTGAATTGGACGTAATGAGAACTTATATATAATTATAAATAATTATTTAGTAGGGGTTGAACAGCCACCATTCGGTGGTTGAAATAAACTGGTTATTATTTTATTTCTCAATCCGATTTATTCAATTGTAAAAGAATAATTTCAATAATGTGAAAATATACAATTGAATCAATTTATAAATTGTTAAAGTTCGTCTAACAATAACTTCGAAAGGGTGAGAAAAAAGTTTAGTATTTAGTATTGAGCCTGACTGCTCTCTATGATTCTATATTTCAGACTGCATTCTCTAGATCGAAAAAAACTAGAGTAAGTCGCTTATCAATACGAGGCGCTTGGGCATCAGGCTCGCGCATCGTTCGATATAGAGAAGTGGATCGTGATAAGCAATATTCTCCGATGATCCATTCTCCGTTCTCACGCTTTCTCCGTTTTTATTATTAACAAATGAGTCACTTATCTATGAATAAAGTTATCTTAGAACAAAATAGATGTTTGTGCAGCTGCACGTCTCGAGGATTTACTCAAGGCGTCAGCGTTTATTTGTACATAACAAATATTAAGAGAAAAATAACTTTATCAATATGTTTCAAATATTCTAAATAATTATATTATTTTATGTTCTATTATTTTATATTATTATGTTATGTTATATTAATATATTATATTATATCCTATAATATAGAGTGACTTATTAATTATGCAACTTGCTAAATTATCAATATACATCTTAATTAATTACTTAGGTCTCAGATCAGTCTCTTAATAATTAGTATTTAAAAATAGTCAGAGACATCTGACGAGCAGGTTGGGACGTAACAGATGGATGAGGTCAAGTGTGTATAATGGCTTATCTGAAAATCTTAGTGCTTATAAGTGGAGGAAATCCGTATGGATATGGGGAGAAATTGCGTTCTACCACTAACCATGAGCAATCTGTAGATCAATACAAGGAATTGGTACCATGGGACACTCATTCCAAGCCCCACTCCGACCAGGGTCTCTCGATTTCCTGAAATGGGAGGAGTGTTTGGGTCCAATTGACGTCGGACTCGTGGTGGCTGTTAGTAAGGCACCCACATGCTATGCATGGTGAAAGGGTAAGCTAATATGAGCTTATGCTTATATTTTGCTTTTATAATATACGGAGTCAGAATATACAAATAGGGTTTACGCAGCGTGAGTATGCCCAAAAGGGCGTGGTATTGGCCGCAAAATTATGAATTTTTTAATTTTGGCAAAAAAAATTTTTTATTTTCACCCCTGAGTCTAGCATAGTTACAAAAAAAAATATCATTTTGAGAAAAAAAAAGATTATTTCACCACGCTTTTATTAACGCACTTTCATGAATTGTTCGGGTGGAATATTGTTACCGATTTTAAACTACCTTTCCGATAAACTATAGATTTGAAATTTGAAGCATGACTCAGAACTTGATGACAGTGCAAGAAAAAAAAAATAAAAATGAAAAAAAAAAAAAAAAAAAAAACAAAGCGAATAAAAAATTCGTATCCATTTGTTTCTATGCTCGGTATTAAATTTTTAAAATAATTTTAAAACTAACTTCTGGATATGACTTATATTCTCGAATATAACTCACAACTGAATGCCCGATAGAAGAAACACCGTTTAATTAAGATTTAATGAAGGAAATGGAAAGAATGCGACGACTAGGACCTCCAGATGTATTTAAAATTTTTAACTAAAAAAGATATGGCTTTCATTGCTTTTGATATTTTTAAGTACAAGTTTTATAAAACATGATTTTGTTTGCTTCTTAATTTTGTTTTTCAGAAAAAAGAAAAACAATCAACTAGTTTGATAGTTTACTGGTAGGTAGACATAACGATTTCCTATTTCAGATATAATTAGGTGTTATCAAGGTGTTCGAAATCGATTTAAAAATTTCACACACATAATATTAAAAAGCAGAAAATGATCGAAATAAAAAAACTTATTAATGTACCACGTTTTTAGAACAGACTCATGACTGTAAAATAATATCTCTGAGGCGCATCAAAATTTAAAACCACATGCAGATTTCGAACTTCTTACAAATAGTCCTGAAAATTCAGGCGGCTGAGGCAGCCGTTCGGCACGCGCGTGGCTCGGGTGATCACCGAAGTTAAGTAGCATCGAGCATGATCACTACTTGGCTGGGTGACCGTTTAGCCACACGTCGGGTTCGAACGAAGATCTCTGATCGCTAGGCGCGGGATGAAGATCCAGTTATCGGTAAAATGGGAATTTTATCGATCACTGGAACTTCACCCAAAACCGAACTGTTCTGGCTAGGTTTTCTCTCTGTGGTTTCCCTAGCCACTGCACCTCCATTGCACAAGGGAGGTTGTAGGGCATCACCGTAATGATGCAGTACAGTATAAGCACAAGTCGGGCCACAGCCGCACAACGGAAGGCAGAGGAGGAGATGTAAAGCAGTTTGCGACATAAAGGCAAAAAGTGTAGAAGGCCGTAATTGCGGCTATACACTAGAAAACGATTAAAATTAGTCCTGAAAATTCATGATTGTGGGTTTTATGAAAATACTTGTAAGATTTAAAACGATAAATGTGGGACACATGCAACCGATAATTGATACATTAATAGTTTAACTAACAATTTCATTGCACTACAAATGAATTGAATCAATGTGTGAGTTTTCTCATCATTTGCTCCACTCTTTATTTACTCTTACAGTTATGTATTGCATGCGTTCCACAGTTTCGTTTTAGATCGTCCAAAGTTTCTTTTACATAAAATGACCTTTTTTTCTTAACTATGCTAGACTCAGGGGTGAAAAAAAAATTTTTTTTTTGCCAAAATTAAAAAATTCATAATTTTGAAAAAAAAGAAAGCACCTCTCTGAAATTTTCAGGATCTCTTAAGATGTTTCGTTTTTCAAAATATATATTTTTTTTCAATAACCCCAAGTGTCCTCTTCAAAACTAAACTAAGACCATTCCTGTATCTATCATAGTTTTCGAGATATTCAAAAAATAAACTTGAAAAATTAGTGTTACATTTTGATTATTGGGAATGTTTCGACAAACCCTTTAAACGGGCATCTTTATTTCAGATTTTGTTGCACACTCTTTATTGCAGCCCTCCTAGGTTGCAAAGAATCTTCGTTTTTCCTGAAGTAGAAGCTGAGAAATAAATTTTTATATTATCGTCAGAGTCATTTTGAGGTTATTGTTAATCAGCGTAAAGTGATTTTAGTTCGTCCGGTGTTATAGTACCAATGCCTTATTTATTGACGTTTATATTTACTTCTCTTATTATCATCTACTCAGAAGCATTTGGGGAAAAAAATCATAGGTGGCGTTAGTGGAACCTGTTGGTGGTGGTTTGTTTACATCAGTGAGCTGTCAAAACAAATCAAAATATAAACTTTCACGCTAAATGTCTGTCATCATCTAGTGTGTCCTGTTATGCTCTGTGTTAGAGGTAAGAAAGTAGCTAAAAGTAACAAAACCTGCTTGACTTGTAAATCTTCTTATCATCCTAGTTGTCTCAAGGAAGCGTTGAAATTTAAACCACCAACAAATTGTTGTGTGATATCTTTTGAAGCTCCATTATCTCCACTTGAATTGACAGCAGATTCATCTAAACGTTCTAGTTTTGTTAGATCTACAAATCAACGGTCATCACTTTCTAGCTCTAAATCAATTGGTTCTTCGCTTAAAACTCCACCGGTTTCAATTGTGTTAGAAGAGTCTGATTTTATGTTACCAGTCATGGATTCACCGCCGATGACCACTACAAGCGGAACTACTTCTTCAAGTAATTCTGCTATATTGAAGAGAAATATTAGCACTCCCAAAGGGACAAGTTCTTTAATTGATAAACTTGATTGGACAAAAGATACGCTTGATCAAAAAATGAACCTGCTACTTGATATGTCATTCAAAAATAGCTATGAGATTTGTAAAGTCTCTCAAGATCTTAGTCAACACACTGAAGGCTAAAAACTATAATGACAACTTTAAATAAAAATAGTGCTGATATAAAAAAGCTTTCAACAAATCTTGACATCTTAAATAATTCAGTAGCAAAAGTAACAAATAAACAAAAGTCCACTGATGAAAAAGTAAACAAGATAGCTGAAGCTTGTAATGAAAATTCCACTACTATTGAGTTAGTAAAATCGACTCTTGATTCCATTGGATCAGTCAACAATACTTCGTCAGTGTCATCGAACGCGTCGTCGTCTCAGCTGATTTTGTCTGGGGTGTGTAACGGGTAAAACTGGGGTTAAATAAAAGTTATTAATTACTTGATAAGTTGAAAAAAATGAATCATCCAGAACCAGAAAAGATAAACCAGTAAATAGATAAGCAATATCTGAATGCAAGGAATTTAATAATTAGCCAATATTATTTTAAGTTAACATAAAATATCCCAGAAAACAAAATTAGAAAAATATACAAAACTACCCCTTTTTGCTCGGTTTAGCTCGCCGGAGTCCGGGGTTAAAAACAAAAGGGGTTTTTCAAAAGACAGACATAATTAAATATAATACTTTAATTTTTATTCAAATCAACACCTTTACATAGGCTTCGAGCCCTTGTTCTACTACCAATTATTTAAGCAAGGTTTTCATCACGGTTTATTATTATTTTAAAATACATACACACGGTTATGCGCTCAATTCCCACACACACCCACACACACAAAATTACGCGGACTAGTAACGCGGATCTACCCCCTCCCGGATGCTTCAGGGGTGTCTGGTCGACTTCCCCGTCGGCCCTGCACGAGTTCCCCTTCCCTGAGGGTAAGCGGATGGTCTCCGTCTAACCCCCACCTAATCGGCTAGTTTCACCTACCACCCCTTGGCAGAAGGCCTCAGAGTGGGGACCCTTAAATCTCCCCGAGAATCAAATTTCGCTTACCTTGGTCCGGTCGGACTCGGGGTAGTCGAAGTTCCAGATGTCGTCCAGGGAATGGTCTTCCTCCAGAAAACGTCTCGGGAGACTAAGTTTTCCCATACGGGCTTTACCGAGCGCTTTTATTATCTGAGCCATCCGTTACACATACGGAAAAGGATAAATTTCATCGCCCTCTATTGTTGCTTTCTGAAGCGTAGCGATAGAGAAATTATTCTAAGTCCAACCGACAAAAATCAAAGGAAACAGAAAAACGATGAAATATTATTCAAGAGATTGAATTTCTTCTAAGTTTTGTGTTTTAATATCAGTGAGAATTGAAAAAATATAATTTAACGAAATATAAAAATGGTTTGAAAAGAAAAAGAATGTGTTTAAGAGTTTGAGCAAACATTGAATACGGAGAAGTTAGCCGTTACGCACTCGCGAGCGAACGGAGAGAGAATGAAAGAATACGCGATTAAAATACTAAGTTAAATTAAACTCTCTCACATTATTTTTTCATATTTTGTCTTATTCTGTATTTCTTTCAATCTCTTAAATCTTTTAAGAGATTCATATGGAATCATTTTTCACCTTTTTTTTTTCACCTTTAATTTTACTGGCTCGGGACTTAGAATAATTTTCGCTCGGCGCGCATTCATATTCTCATTCTATACACTCGTACCAATGTAATATCACACAAAATCTTAGTAATAATATAACACAGCCATAGTAAATAAATCAACATAGTTATAGTGATAGTTTTAGTATATTAAAAAAAAGAAACCACAGCAGTAGTTAATAATAGTAATCAAGTAATAGTTATAATACCAATATTTAAGTAGATTACAATAAACCAGTAGTAATTAAGTAACGTAGTTATCTAGTCATAGTTAATAAAAGATATAGTTTTTTTTAAGTACGAGTAGTAAGTAGAATAAACACCATAGTTTAGGTTTAGTCATAAGTAATAATAACAATAGTAATACTAGTTATAAATCATAGTAATAAGTAATAATAAGCAATTAATAATAGTCATAAGAAAATCACAATAGTAATTAGTCAAATAGTAATAAGAAAATCATAGTAGTATAAGTAACTAGTAATAAGAGTAAAACAAAACAAAACTTGGTCCGCACAAAAACGGGTCTACCATCACAGGTGCCAAAACAAATTACGTCAAACTTATCATCAACGGAAATTGTACATCATGTATTCAATAAACTGAATATCTCTAACCTAGAAAATGGTATTCTCAGTGTACGGGAATTGAAAAATAGAAATCCCTCAACATCACATGGATTGAGACACTCATTCGTTCTGAATTTAAAATCCTGTCAAGTTCGTGATCATATTATCAATGTGAAACGTTGTGTAAAAAAAATATTAATTAGAGAAACATTTCATACTGTAGCAAATGTTGCTGATGGACAAATTTATCAAAATGAATTTCTGCATCCGAAGGCATACAAACTTTTAAAAACCACAAAAACAAAAGCAAAAGAACTCAAATATAAATATGCTTGGGTGTATAAAGGCGTAGTTTATTTGAAAAAAAGCGATGACTCCGCTAAAATTGAAATACATTTTGTAAATGATCTAAATAAACCAAATTAACAATTACCACGCAAACATATCTCAAATTGTCAAGCTTTAAATATACTAACTCTCAATATAAATAGCTACCTCGCTCATACAGTTCAGTTTGATATCTTAGTTGCTGAAACGAAGCCACATATCATTACTATTGTAGAAACTTGGCTAAATTCAGATGCCTCTATTGCGCTGGAAAACTATGTTATTATTCGTAGAGACAGATGACTTATTGATGAATCAGGACGTTACATAAGAGGTGGTGGCCTGGCTTGCTTTATTCATAAGTCACTAAAATCAAGAGTTCTACACACTTCGGTTACAAATCACCTAAATCAGCCGGAATTCATATTAATTGACGTCTCAATGGAAACTGGATCTCATATACTGTTATCTGCTATATATAGAAGGCCTCAAGGTTATCTATTGGATAGTTTTTTTATTGAGTTTGGGAAGCGATATCCACACTACAATAACATAATCATCACGGGAGACTTAAATTGTAATCACCTTAAAACTGATCGTTTAGCTTGTCATCTACAGTCTTTTATAACAGAATTTGCTTTATTCTGTGTACCACATGGTCCAAATTATCATACAAATGAAGTTGATTCGTGGTTGGACGTTATTATTGTTGATAATGAAGACAAAGTAGGAAATTACTCTAAATCCACAGCGCCTTTTATTGGAGGTCATGATTATACATTCATAGAGTATAAGCTTGAACACCCAAAAAAGTGTAATAAAGTAAATAAATACCGTGATTTCAGAAACTGTGATCCCTTGGCTTTTTCACAGTCTCTAAATATGGAGTTAAATGTAAATAATATTGATATTGATAACTTGGATCCAGATGAGCTTACTTCTTACTTTTTGACGGTAGTATCAAATTCTCTAGATAAATATGCACATTTCTCGGAGAGGAAGATTAGTCGTCCAAATAGCCCTTGGTTAATAAAGGAATTAAAGAATGAACTAAGACATCGTAATGCTATCTACAATCGAGCGCGTAGAAATGGTGACCAAAATCTTCTAAAATACTATAAAAAACTAAGGAGTGAATTAAACGTTAAACGAAACACAAAGCGTAACAATTACTTTACCACTATTTTGGCCAAAGAATCATATGGTTCCTCAATATGGACAAAACTTAAACAATCAAGTATCATAAAATCAAAACAGTCATCACCATCAGACCATTTTAGTGCCAATGAACTAAACAACTTCTATGCTACTACTCTGACTAGACATCCTTCTTGCGGCAAAGAGCTTGTGCAGGATTTGCCATTACACTATATTAAAAAAGTGGACTGCGAGTTCCGCTGGTCCAAAATTGATATTGTTGATGTCACAAAAAGTCTGCATCTTACTCTTTCAAAATCTGCTGGAAAAAGTCCAGATGGGTTGGACTTGAAATTGCTGAGAGATCATCTTGCACAAATTTCACTATTCATGACCGCTATTTTCAATCGCTCACTAGAGACCGGCATCTTTCCAGAAGTGTGGAAATCTGTTTTCATTGTTCCATTAAATAAAGTTACACCACCAAAATCTTTATCTGATACGCGGCCCATAGCGAATCTCTTACATGCATCCAAAGTATTTGAGCTTATTATTGCAAATCAAATAGTTATGTACCTGGAAACAAATAACCTACTGGATGATTATCAATCTCGGAAAAATCAAAGTACGCAAGCTGCACTACTGAGACTAACTGATGAGATTCATCGTGCGATCGATAATGATGACTTTACATTCTGATTTTGTTTGATTTCACCAAGGCATTTGATTATCTAAATCCAAAAATGCTTTTGATTACGATGTTTGAATTTGGTTTTGCTATTGAAACTATTCTTTGGTTTCAGTCTTACCTCTCAGGTAGATCTCAGATGATCATTGATCCGTCTAATGTTCCATCACAATAATTATTTACTTTCTCTGGTGTTCCACAAGGATCTATTCTAGGTCCGATCATCTCTTTGATCGCAATAAATGGAATTGTAAAGCGTTTAAGATATTGCAAGCATGGTCTCTTTGCTGATGATGTGAGCCTATCTCCATTTTAAACTTTTCAACTTAAATGAGGCCGCTGCGCGTCTTACCGCTGATGCTCAAGCTATTGCAGATTGGGCGAAGGAAAACGGCCTTGACATAAATTTAAAGGAGAGTAAGGTGAAGATTTTAGGTAGTAACCGAAAGCTTAAGCTACTTGAAACCTGCCAGGTTCCAGAAATTAAAATTGACGAAAGTATCATCCCTTATATAAACACGGCTAAACATCTCGGTTTATATATCTCAAATAACCTTTCGTGGGATGCTTACATTTCACAACTATCGCGCAAAGCCTATGCTTCAATAAACAGTTTAAAATATAGAAAAAATATACTTTCTTTGTCTTGCCGTAAATTATTAGTTATAACCACGCTTCTACCAATTATCGATTATTGTTACATCGTTTACTTGGACTTATCTAAACGACTTGATAAGAAGCTACAGCAGATAGTGAATAACTCTATAAGATTTATTTTTAATATAAAAAGGGATGAGCATATTACACCTTATAGACACACTCTAAAATGGCTTAGTGTTGAATCAAAAAGGGAATATTTTCTAGCTTGTCTGATTTATAAAATTTTTGGATCTGGTGAACCTAAGTTCCTGCGGCTTTTATTTAAAAATAAAGATCTTGACATCAGGAGATCGAACGGGCTTGTAGCGAAAAACAATAATATGTTCAAAATGCCTAATTTTACTACCATCGCCTATGAGCATTCGTTTTTAGTGTCAGCTATCCGTTTGTCGCAGGAATTACCAGCAGAAATTACAAACTCATCGTCACTACAGATCTTTAAAAACAAAGCATATGAATTTTTTATGAATAAAGAATCAAATTTTTGACAATTATTATGTTTGCAACCTCTTACTATCTGAACATTGCATAAACTATTGTTTCTGTGTATAAATTTGTATAAATTTATATTAAGCTTGCAGAATATTGATTAGATTATGTACCATTATCTATTACGTTATTTTTCTTTCTTTTTACTAAACATAGAATTATTTCCTTAATTTCTGAATACATATTATAATACTTATGTGATTAATTAAAATTGTTACTTTTTTTGTACTTGCCATTAGGCTAAATGCCTTGGCATATAAAAAAAAAGTGCACTTAAAATCAAAGTAAGGGATTAAGATTGCGTAAAGATTACTTGTTGTTTGAAATTTATTTATTTATTTCTTATTCCAAGCACGCTTCTATCCATAAAATTTTCGGTTACTTTCTAAGGAAAGTGTTTCCGAATGGCCTCTGGGCCTTTACAATTACTCGGGGGGTCATTAAAATTACGTTTAGGTGTTTGCTCTAGTATTTCAACAAATGTCGAAGCAAACAAGCCTAAATATTTTAAAAGCATTTCGAAATTACTTTTTGTCTTATCGTTCTAAAACTAATGAAAAAAAAAAAAAAACGAACAAAATCTGGTCACCGCATAATTTTTAATTAGAGGAAAAATTATGAGAATATAAAAAATAGAAATCGAGAAATAAAATATAATCTTCAGCATTTAGCTGGACGTAATATTAGAAAAATAGTAAAATTTTGAATTTTGAATAACTTTCGCAAAAAATTTTTCTAATTTTTTTCCTTTGGCAAATCTCTGTTTTACAATAAACTGAAAAGTTTTGACCAAATGTCGTTCAAACTAAAAGGGGTCGGTTCCAACTACCCGGGAGAAAATCAGCATGCAAGACCATGCTTGATCGAGCATGAACTAGACATGATCATGCATGAATCATGTATGATCGTGAATGAATCAGGCATGGACATGCGTGAATCATGCAAGGTCGTGCAAAGTCCTCCTCAACCATATATTTCAATCATGAATGGTGATATACCATCATGCATGAACTTGCATGATTCATGCACAGTCATTGTCGACAGTGCACGACTATGTACAAAAGAAATTAAAAGATTATGCACGGGCCTGCATAATAAAACTTGTTCTTAAATGACCATTTATGATTTTTGTTTGATCAAGCCTGATTATGCACGATTCATGCTTGGTCAAGCCTGGTCATGCATACTAATACTTAACTCAGTCAAAACCATTATGCACGACTGCGCATGGCTTTGAATGGGCATCCATGATCATTTTTGATCATACATGACCATCCATGTCTATTTTAGAGCGGCCAGAATGATCGAGGTCGAGTCTACCTGACCGTGTATAGCTTTGTATGATTATGCATAATCAGACTTGATCATGCACAATTATTTTTTGCGCGCTCTATACGATGATATATGAGCTTACATGATTACATATGACTTTGTATGGTCGTACACAATTCATGCTTGGTTAAGGCTGGTCATGCTCAACCATTTTTTACGTCACTGAATCGATCACGCATGTACTTACAAGATTGCTTATGAGTTTGTATGGCTGGGTATATTTATACGGATTTATACTCATACGAAATTATAATCATGCATAAACATTGAAACAGTAAAATCATGTTATTCCGTTAATTATTTCCAATGTATTAACTTACTAATTACAAAAAAATAAAATTTCTTTACAAATAAATTATTAAACAGCTAAAAGTTATTTTTAAATAATTGAAAATTATCACATACAAAGTTCCCTATATGCAATACGTGACTTATCATCTTCATTTGATTTATAGTAAAAAAAGTTAATTTTTTACTTTCAATTATAGATATTATATGATCTATTTTAACTTGGTGTTCTAAATTACAAAAGAATTTCTTTTTTTCAATAACAAATTTCTCTAAAACGAAACACTCAATTTTATTCATTTCTACAAAAATTTTATTGATCTATAATTTTCAGTATTGTTAATTAAAGTAAATTTTACTGTAAAGGTATTTATTTTTAGAGTTTTATATATCTCAGAAGTAAAAAGTTTTCGTTGAATTTCTGCTCTGCTATAAATTTGTAACCTTTTTGAGTTTATACTGAGTGATTCAAATAGATATAACTCATTATCGTATAATTGATGATCAACGACTCGCCCTCTTCGGGAAAAAATCAGCATGCATGATTAAGCATGATTCAGGCAAGACCAAGCATAGTCAAAGATGGATCATGCATGAATTATGCAGGATCAAGCATGATTCATGCAAAGTTATGTCTGATCATGCAAGAAAACACAATCAAAATCCGCTTGAGCTTCAATCAGATTTAATTAGAGTTTTTAATGAGGGATAATCAAATAATTTTGATGAAAAAATTTAAATAATAAAGCACTCATTTTTATTTTGACGTTAGTAGTTAGAATTATTATTTTTTTATCGATGATAAAAATAAATGTAATTTATAATTATTGATTCAGTTAATAATGAAAATTAACTTTTTTTGCAAAAAAATAATTCAAATAGATTAAATTAAATTTTTTTTTAATTAATTGAAGAATGGAATCAATAAAGTTTTGCGACATTGATAATAATAATCAATACAATTACATTGTTTCTTTTTTCAATTGATAATGAAGATTAATTTCAATGTTAGATTTGCTTGTAATTTATAACCGGAATTCTTTTCATTCATTATTAAAAAAAATTCTAACGAACGATTCTAAATTAAATTCCAATAATATTTTATTTTTTACAACCCTGAGTTCTCAAAAGGTGTTAAAAATTTTTAGTAACTGAACGAGACAGGTCAGCCTGCTAGAAAGCGTACGTGCGTCATAATATAACGGTCGTGGGTTCGAGACCCGTCACGGGTAAAATTTCAATATTACTTTTCAGCCAGTAAAATTTAACTATACGACAATACTAGCAAAATAAGTTAATTTAAAGTTGAATAATCGTTATTTTAATTTTTATTAAAAAATAATGCTAGGGATTGTGTTTGAGCAGGCCTGATCATGCTTGGTCAAACATACTTATGGTTGCTCAAGCATAATCATGCCCACATATTCGCCAGCCATGAGCATGTGCGATCATGCATGAGAGAGTATAATCATATCTGACCAAACGTGATCACGCATGCTGATAGCTGGCGAATATTCATGCAAGATCATGCATGATCAGCTCTGATGATTTTTTCCCGGGTACTGGTCGATTTGACATAGAATGTCCCCTAATATATGTATATATATATATATATATGTGTGTATATATGTATACATATGGGGCATTCTACGCCAAATCGGACGGTTTGAAAAATTTTTATTTTAGATTTCCTCAACTTTTTTTTATTTTTTTGTACCCATCAAAAAACTTTTTTTTGCGAAATGTTAAAATTTGTTTGATCACCGGTTCAAAAGATATCGAATTTAAAAAAAAAACCGCTCTTTTTGTCGTTTTTTTACTTATAACGTATACCGTGCTGAACTTCCTCGACGGAGACGCGGAACAGTACAATATAGCGTATGCGGTCGCACACGCGTGATAAATAAATAATAATAAATAAATATTACCGAATAATAAAATCAAATTATAATAAAATAATGAATTCAAATAATTATTAAATTATAAATGATAATTAATTGTTGTCGTGCCTGGACCAGCTTCTCAGGCTGGGTTAGTGCACGCAGGCGCCAGACCGTTTATCCAAAACGGACAAAAATTATTCAGGGGGTATTTACGAGGGAGACACCGAGCAAGCGGCTTGTGGCGGAGCGGAAAACACTCGAGTAACACAATAGAAATTAAATAAATAAATAGAAAAATTGTAAATAAACAATAGATAATTACATACAAATAATAAATGAGAGTAGGAAAAATAAAATGAAACAGTGGAAAAAGATCCAGAGGAAAATAAATATTAAATTTTCCCCGACAGCTGTTGGTTTCCGAATATTTAATTTTATAAACAATAGTAGGAAAAATAAATAATAATCTTTCACAATTTTTAGTTTTGTTTAAATTAATAACAATCACGGCATACATACTCCACTCGAAAAATAATAATATAAGTAGGAAAATTATTTATACTCAATTTTATAAAATGAATATAATTTGATTTAATTAATACTACTAATTTTAATATTAAATGAAAGAATTAATTATTCCAGTTGGAATTTTCCCAAATTAATAAATAATAACATTATTTTTATTCCTTATTTTGTCTCTCAGCACCTGTGAGAGAGAGAAAGATACGGAATTTTTCCTCACTCGAACTCAAAATAATAAATTCTCCTCTGTTAAATAATTTATAATTTTAACATAAAAATTTGAATAATAATTTTGACCGCTGGGGTAAATAAATTAACCAAAATGAAAACAATAAAATTTCTTAATTATTTTAAATAATAATGAATATAAATAATAATGCTCAATATTCTGATAAATAGTTTGAGTGAAAACCAAAATAATTTTTATACTTTGGGAATTTTTCATCCAAGTGATGATGTCAGTACTTGAGGAATACCTAGATAATATATTTGAATTATGACGGCGAATAAAAAGAAGTACGAGCTTTCTATGTTTATTTCATTAAAATTTACCAATTTTATTTTATTAGAATGATACTTAAATAACCAATTAATTTTTTTCTTGATTCACATGAAATTCACAATATCATAAATAATTTGACAGGTATCATTAATAAGCTATACTTCATTATTATCATTAGTATTACGATTATTAAAAATCCTAACGTTAATATTTAATTACTTATTGTTATCATTGTTTGTCTCAAGCGAACAGATGAACGATAGAAACGATAAAATCCACCAGACCGGAGTATGCAGCTTCTACTTCAACGAATAAATTATTAAATATTACATAAGAAATGGAAAGAATAAAATTCATCTATTGTTTTTTTGCATTTTTTATTTTATTATTAAAAATGTAATCGACATTTATTAAATATTATTGTTATATTTTAACTTATTTATGATTATTTTAGATTTAATATAACAATCGTTACAGACTTATAGAATACATGACATTTAATACAAACATTAAAATATTTATAGATTAAGAATTTAAAAAATGAGAGTGAGTTGAATGTAAAAAATTTTATATGATTAAACTAATTGTTCTATTGAATTTATAAAAACTATAAATAAGTTATAAAATTACTCATTATAATATTTTCAAAATATGGGAAATGCGAGGGAGTAAGTAATAAGTTGTTTTTGAAGTAATCATTTTTTTTTATCTTATTGATAATTACCCGAGAAAAAATTTTTATATATAACTGTATATAATTATATATAATTATATTTGGACATTTTTCATATATGATTACATATAATCAAGTTATATATAATTAAAAAATATTTTTGAAAAAAAAAAAAAAAAAAAAATTAAATACCAAATTTTTGATTTGGGTATTACCGCGCGAACGCATTACAAATTCAGAAACAAGAATTGATAGCAGTAAATGATGAAAAAATCTTGGAACATCTGCTGGGTTCGAACACGGCTCCTTTTGGCTGGTAGCCCTGAACGTTGATCACTGGTCCACATCACGAGAGTTCAAGTTATGTGCTTAATTGATGTATTCAGAGTAAAATGCCGGTAAAGACCGAGTTCATAAGTTTTCGTGATGGATTTTTACACAATTTAAAAAAACTCCATGAACTTATATGAAATTTTATTTTTGTCGGCCTCGATGATAATTATATAAAATTTTATTAAGTTTCTTCAAATTTTTTGATTTTCTGTTGTGATGTGAAATTTAAAAAAACTTATATAAAATTTTGAGAAACATTGAATAATTTCACAAAATTATATGAAATTCAACCGATTGAAAAACTGGGTACTTCCAATTTTTGAATACCATGAAAAAAAAAATTATTTTATTTTTAAACACTCTAATGATTGTATACAATTATATATGGATATATATATATATATAAGATTATATATAATTATATATGATTCTATATGAAAAAAATTTCTCGGAATAGTATTATATATAATCATATATAATATATATGAAGCTACATATGACTTTCTCCGTTTAAATATTGTAATATGTATGATCATATATAATCATATATAATTATATATAATTCTATATGGATATATATACAAGATTATATATAATTATATATGATCATATATAGTTATATATAATTATGTATGATTATATATAAACATTTTTTCTCGGGTATTTTAAATCTAATAGTAATTTCACTTAAAATTTTTTGCTTGCTTTTGTGGGGAATTATGATATATACACTTCTCTTGTAGAGTCAACGTCCACGGCATACAGGACACGTTGGTCGATGGTTCCTAGTTACAGCTAACTGATCCGTATCTATTAACTGTCGGCCGAACTCACACCGTAAAAATAAACATAAGTAGAAGCAAGGAATCACTCTAATTTTTGGCTTATTCGATAGGCAAATAGCACATACTCCAGCGTCTATTCTTTCGTAGACATCGCCATCCTTATTTGCTGGTACCATCAAACCGTCATCTGCAATTATACATATAATAGAACATGATCTTAACGAATACAATAATAAAGTAAAACCTCGAATTAGTTGCGGTAATTATGTTTCAGTTTACCTGTAAGTCACTAATATGAGCGGATCACTTAGCTGTAAATAGAAACCATCGATCAACGTGTCCTGTATGCCGTGGACTTGTTAACTCTACAACAGAAGTGTATATATCATAATTTCTCACAAAAGGAAGCAAAAAAATATTGAGTGATTTTAATATAAGATTTAAAATAACTATAAATAAGTTAAAAAGAAATAATTACTTAAAAAATAACTTATTACTCACTATCTCGCATTTTCCAAACTTCAATTTTGAAAATATTATGATAAGTAATTTTAAAACTTATTGATAATTATTATTGATTTAGTATAATAATAATTTTAAACTTATAAAAACCTTTCTATTTTATGGAAATATTAAAATTATATATAACTAGAATATTTCTAATAGGAGCGACTGGAAAATGAGTTTTTTTTAACTTTTATTGCTAACAATTGAAAATGTAATATAACAATGATTGATAATTTATAAGAACTTTTATATTTAGTAGAAATAAAAAAATGTAATATATTTAAAATATTAGGACTGAGAGTGAGAGAATAACGAGTTACCTCCGAAATTACTTATTATAATTATAAATTATAATTTTAGTACAGTAATTATTTTGCATTGACAAAATCCTTCGTATGTAACTCATTCGCTTTCACTTTTAACATTTAAAAATATTGTTATGAGTGACGTGAAACTTATTTATAATTGTTATGAATTAAACATGATAATTATATGGAATAGGCAATATCCTTAATATTTAGTAAACAAATATGATTTTAATATATTAAAAATATTATAAGAATGAGAGCAAGGAAATGATATTTTTCAAAATATTTATAGTTGTTATAAATTCAATGCAACAATTATCTGAATCTTATAAAATACTTACCATTTGACTCACTTACTTTCATTTTAAAAATTTTGAAAGTACTATAATAATATTTTTTTTGACTTTATTAATAATACTTAATAATTAAATATAATAATTATTTGGATCTTATAAAATACTGAACATTTGACTTACTCACCATCGTTTCCAATATTTTCAATTTAAAAATATTTGAATATTTGTACTAAATGTTAAGTATTCGATAAGTTTCAATCAATTATTATATTAATTAAATCTAAAATAATCATAAATAAGTTAAAATATAACAATAATATTTAATAAATGTCGATTACATTTTTTAATAATAAAATAAAAAATGCAAAAAAACAATAGATGAATTTTATTCTTTCCATTTCTTATGTAATATTTAATAATTTATTCGTTGAAGTAGAAGCTGCATACTCCGGTCTGGTGGATTTTATCGTTTCTATCGTTCATCTGTTCGCTCGTGACAAACAATGATAACAATAAGTAATTAAATAATAACGTTAGGATTTTTAATAATCGTAATACTAATAATAATAATAAAGTTAAACTTGTTAATGATGGCAGCTAAATTACTTATAATTTCGTGAATTTCATGTGAATCAAGAAAAAATTTAATTGCTTAGTTAAGTATCATTCTAATAAAATAAAAAAGTTAAATATCAATAAAATAAAAATACGAAGCTTGCACTGCTTTTTACTTGCCGCCTTAATTTAAATATATTATCTAGATACGATTCAGATAACAATCGTGCAGCGTGGTATCTCCATTATCGACATACGTTAATAAATTTTTTCTGTATTTCATATCGCATGGTACATAAGCATATGACAAAGAAGTTACTTTTCTGGTAGTGTTCACTACGTGGTAGTGTTTTCATTGGGTAGGCTTAAAAATGGTAGAGATATTTTTTGGTAGTGTATATTATTGGTAGTGATTTATTCTGGTATAGATGTAATATGGTTGAGTTATTAATGGTAGGCATATTAATGGTAGAGATGCTAATGGTAGGCATTTTTATGGGTGACCTGTATTGTGGTAGACATTTTTATGGTAGAGATTGTTATGGTCGAGTTCGTTTCTGGGAGGGTTGTAATCTGGTAGAGTTGTAATGTGAGAGAGTTCTTAAGTGGTAGAATTGTTGATTGGTTGAGATTTTTGCGGGTAGTGTTTAAAACTGGTATAGTTGTTGTGTGGTACAGTTACTTGTGGTAGGTCTGGTTGTGGTTCAGTTGTCGTAAGGTAGAGATTTTTCTGGTACACCTATTAATGTGCCTTTGACTTGTATACATTTATATGAAAATACCTGGATATTTTCAACTATATAAAATAACTATCCAACGATAATTAACAACAATCATTTATACATATATCGTGTATCGTTCAGTTCATAATTATAAACAAAGTAATTATATCATCCGCGGCGACCAACAACTACCGGGGGAGATTATCACGTAGAAAATATACACGGCGAAATGAATCCAAAGTACTTACTCAAAATTAATTCTCCAGACAACCAAAATAATATAAGTTGGAAAAAAATATAAGTTAATTCACCCGGTGAACTTTAATAACTGTAATCTTTAGTAGAAAATAATAAAATCGTAATGATGCACAAAGGACAGGCTCCGCACACAATAACTGCCCGTATCTCTAATTTAAATACTCTATCCTCCACCTGTTGGTCGTCGCCCACGTGGCGCGTCCATCGCCCTTAATTACTATTATGATTATTTCTACTAGCCCTGGGCCTAGTTTTAAATTATAAATATAAATTATAAAGATAATTTCTCGACACCTGAATGATACATGAATAATTCATTTTATGTATGAACTATTTATTCATAACATATGCATGTTTTTATTTTATCTAATAAATGAAATAATAATTATTTAAAAATCATAGAATTGACGTCGGGAATATAGCCAAGGTATAGATTTTCCCCTACTCGGTGGTCAATATTTTTTCAAACATCAACTGACATCCTTAGTCGGATAAAAAGTTTAATAAAAATAATATGTTTAACAAATGTTGGGGCATAATGTCACGCTGGATTATGCATCCCAAATGTTTCAAAATCATGAACAAAGACTTATAAATAACAAAAATCAATTGTTTGTATTTTTAAATTATAAAATAAAATTATTCCACACACGTGCTCTCTCATACGCTGCACGCATGCGCCAGCACTGTGGACGGACTGCTGTCTCAACCGGCGAAATGGCGGAATGCCCGCGTAACGATTCAAATTCAAACGTAAAATTAGAATATTCAACTTACAACTAATTAAAATTAAATAATTTCGAATCGTTACGTGACATAATGATAACTTTTTAGGGAATGGTTTAAATCAAAATACTCACTGAATAAAAAACTATCATTTTCCCATGTACTTTTGGAAAAAAAATACAAAAAAATTATTTCAAGTGTTTTAATACGTTTTTTTTTATTTTTAAAGTTTAAATTGCATTTTTTAAAGTGAGTGCATATTTTGATTATCTTCTAAATTTTTAACAGTAAACTACTATTCATACCACAACTTTTTAAGCCGGTCTGGTCGAGGGTTCTTAATGGCTACTATTTTTTTTCGATTTTTGAAAATTAAAAAATTTTTTTTTTTTTTTCTATTTTATCAAATTTTATCACTGGTTCCTTTCTTTCAACGTATTTTAAAAACTTCATGTATATTTTTTATTATAACAAGCATAGGAGATTGTTAATAATTAAAAAAGACTAATGATTAGTTTCAATGTAATTTTCTGCACTGATAGAAGGTTTTATTATTGAGTACTAAATAGATTTAGTAACAAAATTTTCAGTCGCTCATTTGGGAGAAAAAAATATTTTGTGCCCATTATCATAATCTATTATAATTAAATAAATCATTGTTTTATCTCAATTAAATCTCATTATGGTAAAATAAATATTTGTTTCCACCAAAAAAATATTTGGTAATCGGTACTTAATATTTTTTTGGTAAGTTTTGTCGGTAGATGGCTTGTTCAGGATTAAAATCGCATGCAATAAATATTTTCTTTATTTGGATAAATAACAGTATACAAAAAAAACATTCATTTTATATTTAAAAATATTCTCATAAATCTCTCGCGTATTCTTTTTCAATTATTAACAATTTCCTATGCTCGCTACGATAAAAAATATACATGAAGTTTTTCAAAATACGCTGAAAGCAAGAAGCCAGTGATAAAATAGAGAAAAAAATTTCTTTTAATTTTCAAAAATCAAAAAAAACATAGTAGCCACTGAAAACCCACGACGACTGGCCTAAAAAGTTGTGGTTTGAGTAGTTGTTTAATGTCAAAAATTTTGAAGAAAATCAAAATATGCACTCACTTCAAGAAATGCAATTTAAATTTTAAAAATAAAAAAACACGTATTAAAACATTTGAAATAATTTTTTTGTATTTTGTTTTCAAAAGAACATGGAAAAATGATAGTTTTTTATTCAGTGAGTTTTTTGATTAAAACCATTTCCGAAAAAGTTATCAGTAAAAAAACAATAAAAAGAGCGGTTTTCTTAAAAATTCGATATCTTTTGAAAGGGTGATCAAAAAAATTTCAACATTTCGAAAAAAGAGTTTTTTGATGGGTACAAAAAGATTAAAAAAAATTGAGGAAATCTAAACTTAAAATTTTTCAAACCGTCCGATTTGGCGTGGAATACACATTTAGAATGGAATAACATATTTCAGCGGTAGTAAAATCGGGGGTGACCACCTAGCATACCTTCCATGTATAGAATTAAAAATGAAAATGTATAAAAAAAAAAAAAAACAATATTATTATTACTATTACTATGATCTCACCGCTAAAAATTTATGAAAAAATAATTGTCGATTAATTAAAACCAATGATAATAAAAATATTGATATTTCCTTGTTTTTCAATGTAGATGAACTCAGAAGTTATTCACCCCCTTAACATGATTTTCGGGAAAACCCAAAAAGACGTATTCTCTGCTTCTTTTTTCCTCCTGCGATCACTATTCGTTTCGTTAAAATTCATTGAATATCGTTTTCTTATATAAAAAGTTTGTAAATTTTCGTCCTTATAAGTTTTATTCTATTCGAAAATACTGGCGTCAGTTCCATTCGATTATTCAAAGTGCAAGTATGCGAAACTTGAAAAACACCCTTTTGGAACCTAAACTTTGAGGGGTGGTTTCACTCCCGAGATATGTTTTTCCGCAGTTAAAAAAAAAAATACGTGTCCCTTAGATTTCGATGGAGAAAATATATCTCAGTCATATCGAAATCGGTGAGGGACACTTGGGATACCTTTTTTATCAGTTCTCATGCACGCACTGCCAAAGTCTGACGGGAGTAGCCGAAGCGATTCCAATTACCCGAAGTCTGTGGAGAGCTATACTCTCGCTACTTTGAGTTCGGTATTCTTTGGCAGTGACGATGAATTAACCCAAAGCGAGTGACTAGTTTGTGAGTCACACTCTTCACACAACAAAGTAAATCAGACGAAAATAATAGATCGAACATAAAGCATCCTCAGAAGGTGTGAAAAAAATTATTTTATTAACTGCAAAATAAATATAAGGGAATTTAACTACAATGTATAATTTTCAAGTTATAAGGAGTCAAAGCCACACAAAGTAATTTTTATGTATTTTGCACGCTTTGAGCGCAAACGCTCTGTGTGTGCCTTACGGTGGTGTTGGTTTCTAGTAGTATGGTCTAGGTACCCACACGGAAAAAGATATATTCAGGAATATATGCCGGCAAAATAGCATACATACGACAATACTAAAGATATAAGCCTATTTTGCCAGGATAGATATTTTTTTGTGCGGGTACAGCGACTAGCGGTTCACGAATACGGAAATATCCGGGAGTGAGAGCGAATAATTTTGCAGGATCTTCTGTTAGTGGAGCTAAAGGTATTAAATTTAACACTGTTTCTATCTGTGTTGATACTGTACTGAATTAGTCGTAAGTTAATAGCGATTCTCCAATTGTACGTATAAGATAAAATTTGGTTGACTTTACGGCTGCTTTCTACTTGCCAACAAAGTCAAGAGTACTTGGTGAGTTGAACATCCAATTTGTGCCATCTGTTGCGAGTAAATACTAAAGTTCACGTAGCTGTCTTGATCCTGCTGAGAATTATTTCTTAAGCGTGGCGTCTTCTCCTACAAAATTTGTATGACAGTCCAAGTAATAGGGTACGGCAGGTACTTCTGCGACTAATAAATCTTCTGAATGCTGCGACAAAATTGTCAGTAGAGTAATCGGTTATTTTAATGTGTATAGTGGACGTAGCGAGGCATAGAAAAACAGCGATCCATCCTCATAGGTTTTCGCACCTTGACCTGGAAATGTCTTTAGTGTTACTGGCCCAGCGTAGTCGATTCCAGTGTGTAAAAAAGCTTTTTTTGGTCTTACACGAGCGGCTGGCAATTGTCACATGAATTGTTGTGCACGAACATCTCTGCCTCGTGTATACGACGCAGCGGAGAATGTATGATCTGACTGGAACTCGCCCACTTTTTATCTAGACAGATCTCTGTAGATCAGCGAGAGTCAATTGAGCTCCCCAAAGAAATGTTTTTCGATGCGAATAATCAATTAACAGCGTACTTAAGCGTGATGAACGTGGTAAAATGACTAGTTTTTTTTGTTGATCATCCAGTAGCGAGTTCCTCAAGCGATCGCCGACTCTGAGTACTCCATTGTAGTTGACGTAGGGAATCCATTTAGCGAGATGATAATTTCGTTGTAGAGAATCACCATCTTTTAGTAGTTTTATTTATGTCATTGCCTAAGTTAGGTATATTTTTGGAATTCCTGGCTAGTACCAAATAATATTTAAATAGCGTAAATAAACTTAAGAGCCACAATCAGTAGTGTAGCTTAGTAGTTGAAGTGTCGGTCTTTCGTGCGTAGAGTCCCCAGTTCGAATCCCACAATAGCGGTCCTTGATAAAATTCGCGTTTTTCCTTGAGTTAAAAATTTATAATTTGATTGGAAATTAAAGTAACATTAAATTACCACATTCGATGATAACTGCCCTGCAAAAATAATTTTAAACAATAGAAAATAATCTTTTTTTTTTTTTTTTTTAATTTCGTTAAACAAAATTATCTGATCATTACAGTCATAAATGACCATATATTACCAATTTCTATGCATAATCTTTCACCGATAAATTACAGTTTTTCGGAGTGACTTTGATTTCTCACTTTGTGCCGAATTTGGCTTTCCTAATTATTCAGAGTTTTGGACCTGCGTCATTTTTGTGGTGCGAGCCTTATATACGGTTGCTCTATTTGGCGCGAACTTTAAATAAGGTGTGTGTATTTTAAATGACGTACAGATGTATATTTTTGCCTTAAAGTCCGAGTGACAGGATCAAGCCAGTAAGCTGTGTAGAGGTTTCAGCTCTACTAGATTTTGCGATCGACTGCCTTAATTCTGCCGATCTCTAATTACATGCATTCATCAAAATTTTGACGTTGCATCTCAGGTTTTTTATAAGAGAATTGTCGTGGCCCGGGTCTCAAGCATCGCCATCTGTTTACACTATTCGCGAGCCACGACGATTCGTTTATCGCCAGAGATTTCCGTTACACTGTTGGTAATAACGATTTATTGATTTATTTATTATGATTCTAAGAAGTGTTGTACCGTTTATTCGCTCACCGTGGTAAATAAATAATTTGAAACTTAAAAAAAAATCTGGGCAAAAAATTTTTTTTTTTTCGTATTTCTTTGTCTCAGAGTCTATTTGACTAAATGATCTTAAATTTTCTGTGAATCTAAGTTCAGAAGGAATCTTTTGAATGCGGCAAGAACTATCTGAATCGGCTCATTCATTAAAAAGATATGAGAGGTTTACATCCGCATGCATACGCACTCACACACCCACACACACACGTGCGCGCCTGCACACGGACACACACACACACATCTCTCTGAAAATGTCAGAATAGCACCCTAACACCTTCAAACGTCGACATATGATGAAAACCCGATTTTTGAAAATCGCGGTGAAACCAATAACTTCCCAAATTTTTTGAAAATCGTCCATTTTCTTAGCGGGAAGTTAAAAAAATTTCTAAAATTTTTATTTAAATATAATTAAAGTCCAAACGTAACAGAAGTATGTTACGATGTAGGTTTTAAATATGTTTCACAAAGATATTCATTATCTTTCAACAGTTGTTTTTTGAAGGTGTTCAAGCAAAAGTTGGTGCTGGAGTTAAAGAATCTGAAATAAGCTATCAAATGGCATTTAGTAAACAGGAATTACGTCGTGTGGTCAAAGAATATCCAGCTCGAGAAGTTAAAAAAGGGTTAGAAAATTTGTATCGTAAAGTTGAAAAGCACTTATGTGAAGAAGAAAACTTATTACAAGTAAGATATGTAACATATTATGAGGTTTCAATCAAATTTTTCAATTTACATGTTTTGACTTTCACAGGTAGTTTGGCGCGAAATGCAAGGTGAATTCATAGCTCAATACATTTACATTGAGGAACTGATTCAACGGTGTTATCCTGATAGCCTGATAACTCTTGAATTCACAATTCAAAACATATTAGAATTTTTTTCAGAAATCGCGAGATCACATTGAAAGTGTATGCAAATATTTTTTGCATTCAATATATATTGTAACAAAATAAATTATTAATATTTTTAATGTACATTATCTTTATTCTTACCAATTATTTTACTTGTTTATTTATAAATCATTGGCCCTGATCAAAAGAACTGGTTTGAAATAATTTGCAATGTTTGAGGGATCATTCTGGTTTAGGCTGTCAAAAAAAGGCTACTTTCATTAATTTATCTAGAAAGGAATTGTTGTAAATATTTATACGAAGTTTATTTAGGTTGACTAATACACCCTTAAAGTATATGGAAAAAAATTTTTTATGTTTTCATTCTTCTAATACCTTGAAATAGCGGATGAAGGTAACTCCATAAAAAAGTAGTACATTTAGTAGCCGTATATTTCTCGTCTGAACTACGGATTCTAACAGCCGCCATTTCGAGGTATCAGAAGAGTGAAAAAATTAAAAATATTTTTCCATGCTGAGGAACTCATTCTGCACGATAGTGTTTAAGGATACATACATACATATATATATATATATATATATATATATATGTATATATATATGTATATATATATATATTAGACTGGTTAAAAAAAAGTGACTATTTTTTTTTTTTTTCGAAACAATTCCATTTATACCTTTAAGGAAGAGAAGATAGATGTTAAAAGGAGAGCTCTTAATATTAGTATTTAGAGGTCGCTCATCGCAGATTTTTATTTACCATTGAAATAACATTAGAAAAAAAATTTTTAAACTTTGGAATTTTATATTTCAGTCTAGAAGCAAAATGCCGGAATGAGCGATACATATTGTTATAGAAAATTAGTTGCTCTACAATAAAGGTTGATTATCATTTTTCGATAAATTCACTCCTTCAAAAGTTATTCAAGGTTAAAGTTTAATTTAGAGTAAAATTAAGTTTTTTTTCTTGATTTCTGACAAAGTGTCAAAACTTATCTCTTAAAATAATAAAATCATTCATGAAAATTTTATCAATGATTATCTAGAGAGAAGTAGGGCCAATTTGAAATTTTAGATTTGCGAAGTTAATCGCTTCTCGTTCTAGAGTTCCTCCAAAAAATAGATGAATAAATAACAAGACGTCGATAAAAAATGCCAATCTTAAAAGAAATACTGTTTAAAATCCATCAATATATATAAATTCATTTCTGCAGAAATATTTCGTTTAACATTACTTTATAAAACAATATTTTCTCCAATTGAAAGCGTATAAATTTTTATCAAAAAGTACGGATGATTATTTCAAAGTTTTTTTGTTGCAATCCGGAAAACGTCGACGATGTTCTTGCACGACTTGTAAAAGATATTGTAATTGCTCCTCGTTCTTCGTTATTTTTTTTTAATAACTTTCAAATGGGAAATTAATAAGCTTCAAATGGGGTTTTTTATCATTTTAACTAGAGATTTTTAAATCTAGAATTTTTAACTGACCCTACTTTTCCCTAGATAATCATTCATAAAATTTTCATGAATAATTTTATTATTTTAAGAGATGAGTTTTAACATTTTGTCAGAAATCAAGAAAAAAAACTTAAATTTACTCTAAATTAAACTTAAACCTTGATAATTTTTAAAGGAGTAAATTTGTGGAAAAATGATTGAAAACCTTTTTTGTAGAGCAACTCATTTTCTATAAAAATATGTATTGCTCATTCCAGCATTTTGCTTCTAGACCGAAATATAAAATTCCAAAGTTTAAAATTTTTTTTTCCAATGTTATTTCAATGGGAAATAAAAATCTGCGATGAGCGACCTCTAAATATTAATATTAAGAGCTCTCCTTTTCACAGGCATCTATCTACACTTCCTCGAAGGTATAAATGGAATTGTTTCGAAAAAAAAAAAAAATAGTCACTTTTTTTTAACCAGTCTAATATATATATATATATGTATATATATATATATATATATATATATATATATATATATATATATATATATATATATATATATATGTATATGTATATTAGTGTGCTTCGTTTCCAGCGAAAGTATTTTTTTTGTTGCTCATCAAGCAAAATATAGTTTTTTATGCTAAAACAAAAATTCCTGCTTAGTTTAAGCTCTTAATTTCAATCCTATGTACTTTCCATTTGATTCCAAAAATTTCCGATTTAAAATACACGTAAATTAAATTACTTTTGTCTTAACTTTCTAATACTCAGCTGCGTTTTATGATATCAACGCGGTTTTGGTCGCAAATTGTAGGGCATTAGGTGTTCTTAAAAAGCGCCTATAGTAACTTAGCTGTAATTCCAGCTGTTTCACTGATGTCTGCTGAGGAAGTCATTCTTCCTATCAAATTGACCTCTATTGGCTTGCAGAACGTAAACCAATGAATGCACACCAAAAATGTAAATAGAAATTTTATAGGGAATTTTATTCCCTTCAAAAAAAGCGCTATGAATCAAGTCGCCAAAGTCCATAGTTTCCAAGTTATAGGAGTTTTAATAATTCAAAAAATATAATATTAAAAAAAAATGGCAATCGCTATTTTATTTTTTAAATTATTAAAACTCCTATAACTCAGAAACTATGGACTTTAACGACTTGACTCATAGGGTTTTTTTGAAGGGAATAACATTTCCTATAAAATTCCCATTCACATTTTTGGTGTGCATTCATTAGTTTACGTTTTGCAAACCAATAAAAGTCAACTTGATACGTAAAATGACTTCCTCAGCGGACATCAGTGAAACAGCTGGAATCACAGCTAAGTTACTATGGGCACTTCTGAAGAACACCTAATGTCCTACAATTTGAGACCGAAACCGCGTCGATATCGCAAAACGCAGCTGAGTATTAGAAAGTTAAAAAAAAAAGTACTTTAATTTACTTCTCTTAAACTTTTAGCTCTTAAATTACAGCAAATTGTAATGCGATGATATATGCAATTGAGTTGTTTGGGCAGATACATCCTTATAATTTTATCGAGAGGTGCTTGATCTGAAGATAAGTCTAAATTTTCAAATAATTTGTTTCTAAGATTTGTAAAAAGCTTACAGTTTAATAGGAAGTGGAATACATTATCACATTCTTCTAGATCACACAAAGGATAAACTTCTGAGGGCTGGAACTTCAGTGCTTCGCCATTTATAAAGATTTTGGAGCCGAATAAATTCGCCGTTTTAATTTGTGCAAAGACTTTCATTACCCGTAAGGGGACATTACTGAGTAGGTAACGGTTTGTGCTAGGCTGGCAGATGACATTTGACTTCAAATAAGCTATATTTGATACTTGTCTGTAATTTATCTGTAAGCGTTTGCCTAAACTTTTGAAGAATTACCTCACCAACTTTCTCCCATATTGCTTTGTCTGTTTAATCTATAATATACATGTATCTGCTGTCTACTGATTTTATAAAGTTACAGAGTTGTGCTACCCAATTGTATTCTATACTTGATTCTCCATTTTTATATAGCAAAATCTGTTTTTGAAGACATAAATACGGAAATAGTTTCTGTTCATATTAAAAATTTTAACTACCCAGTTCCATGCTTGTTTCCAGACATTAAAAGCAAGATCAATTTTGTTTAATTCAAATTTTAAAAGAGCATTTGAGGTCGTACGTTTCAGATTTAAAATTGACTTGAAAAAGTCAACTCAGACGAAGTCTAATTCATTTGTGTATCTTAAAGCCCAAATTGATGAGGCATAAAGAGTGACCGAAGATATCATACTGTCGAAGAGCAGTACGATGCTATGAAAATTACTTATCTTCGCTTTGTAAATAAGCGATATGACTGCGCCGGAGGCGAATTTAGCTTTTTGAATCGCACTAGTTAAGGTTAAACGACCAAGACCTGTCGATGCAACAGGTACCCCCAGGTAAGTGAAGTTTGAAACCCCCTCGATTGGACTAGCATCATAGAAGAATCTTAAATTCGAAGGAATTTTGCCAGCTTTACGGCAGTATAAAATCTTCGTTGTCTCCTTATTCACAATTAGCCCCTTGAGTTCACAATACTTATACAGAGACTTTAATTTCGTGGCCAAGTCCGCTTTGTTCCTGGCGATGATGGCAAGATCATCAGCGTATAAAAGGATTAAAATGTCAGTCATTAAATTTATATTAACTCCGTATAGACCACTAGAACGGAAAAATTCCACGATATCAGCTATGCATATGATAAAAAGGAAGGGACTCAGAATCTCCCCCTGCAGAACGCCTTCTGTGATGTCTATCTCTTTTGTAAGACCTTCTTGAGTTTTAATACGAATTGTAGCTTTATCGTACAGTGATTTTAGCACTCTTATTAGCTTTGTGCTAACTCCTAATTTTAGAAGAGTTGTCCAGAGCTTATCGTGTGGCACAGTACCGAATTCCACAAATAGGACGAATATGGCTTTTTATCCTTTCTTAGGTGGGTGTGTATCACTTCCATAAGCGTGTATAGATTTTCCGTGCAACTTCTTTGAGGTCTGAAACCGATTTGTCCTTCTGGAAATATGTTGCACTTTTCCGCCCAATCGTACAGTCTCTCAGCAATCCTCGACGTAAATAGTTTAGTAATGTGATTTATAAGGGCTATGCCCCTATAATTATTTGGGTTACTTTTATCCCCATTTTTAAATAGTATAGTTAAAGTAGCACTTGCCCATGAGTCTAGAATTTTTTCTTCGCGGAGAACCTTGTTGAAAAGGCATAATAAATACTATTTCCAATTGTACGACAATCCTTGGTAAAATCCATTGGTAATGGTATCACAGCCAGGTGGTTTTTCTCTTTTGCTTTGCTTAATAACCTTCTTTAATTCCTCCATGAAAAACTCACTGTCCAAGAAGTGGTCCCAAACTCCGGAGAACGAGTACTCCGACGCTTCCGCTGGTTTCATTATGTTCTTGTAAAAATTTACCCACTCGTATGCTTCGATCTTCGGGTATGTATAAGCTCTTCATCAATGGCTTCCTAAAACCTTCCAAAACTCAGACGGGTTTATTGCTTTTTCACTTTTGGTCTACCCAAAGCTTATGACTGCTCACATCATGCTCTTTGGTTTTGATCACTAGCCCAATATCCATAGCAGCTGTGGTAATAGCCGAGAGTAAATTGTTTTGGATGGCGTCAACTGTTTCTTGTTCAAAATTTATGCAGGCCAACGTGGAGTGCCTGATACAATTCTTGAAATCCAGAGCTTTCTCAGCTTTCCATTTAAGTTTTATAAAGCTGATTTTTCAGCTGGATAGAAGAGCTTTGTTGTACTTTAAATATAGTGCGATCGGAAAGTGGTCTGAGAAGTTCACGGACTGAAGAACTTTAAAATCTTTAATTTTTTCTAGATCTTTCAAATTGGCCCAGGCCAAGTCGGCCGTGCTACTTTGCCGAAGTATGTTGATTGCGCAGCAGTATCGCTGTATGACCTTCCTTTTACATTTACCAGGCTTATACTGCCCATATAGTAATTTAATTTATTACCTTTATTATTAAGTGCGTTGATGCTCATGCTGCAAGTAGCAGACAACTCTGAGTTTTTAAATAGTTCCTGTGGGTAGTTTGATGGCGTACAAATGTGCGCGTTTACATCACCCATTAAGAAAATTGAAAACGTTTCAAATTGATTGAGAATAACTTCCATTGCCTCTCGAAACTTCATAAAATCTTTGTAGAAAAGGGAGATATCAGGCCTGATGAAAAACCAATAATACAGTTAATTTCTTCATGTGCTATACGGACAAAACAAGAGTTATAAGATCTGTGTAAAATAACTGAATTTATACTACTTTTAATGAAAAGTAGAATACCACCACTGAGTCGCCCAACAGTCTTACCCTTGGAAGCCTCGATCCATTGAGCGTTATACTGATCCTGCCACATCCCCAAATTTAGTTGTTTTGTCGTCCAGGTTTCGAGTAGGCATATCAAATTATAATTTATAGTCGTTACAAGCCCAAAAATTTTTAATACCACTTACATTTCAGAGTACTATTTTAAGAGAATCGTTTAACTGTTACTTCTGCTGCGAGGGGTTTGGGTTCTTGTTACCACAAGAGTCGACCTCCGTCAAGTTCTCTCTTTGCGCGGGGAAAGAACCCGCGAGCTCTTGGCGATTTTCATTCCACTTTTTCCATTTACTATCGACGCAGATTTTATTGCCATGCACTGTGATCTTTGCTCCTTGTGCTTTAAGTTCTTTCGTCGCAGCTCTTATATTGCGCTGTTCGAGTGCTTGCATCTCAGTGAGATCATTATCAATATATATCTTAGTCTTTGCTAATGTTCTTCGTTTGTTTGACATAATCTTCTTTTTACCTTTAGCATTTTTCAAAACAACTTTATAGATGTTTCTCTTCCTGCCAAGCGCCGACATATTTTCAATAACTTCTTAAAGTTCAAACTTGTTCTTTAATAAATCAGAGATCGATCCCAAAGGGTCCAGCGAGGCTGCTAGCCCTTTTCTTATAACGTTGAGCTGTTTTCTTCACGGCCTTTATGTTCAAGGCTATCTGCAAATCTTAATAAGTTGTTAAATTTATGTGATTCGACACTCGGCAGTTAGGGATTGCCTGCAGCTGCAGGTGGAAGAACGGGCTGAGAGGCACTGAGCGAAGATTTCAACTTTGTTATTTCATCACGTAATTAGTAGATTTCATAGAAATCTAACTATTGTATTTGTCCTTATGATGGAATTTTCGAAAAATTTTGCTACATCTAAAAATTCAGCTCAATGAGCTGAGTCAGAAAATACGTTTGGTTCAAAGTTTATATATATATATATATATATATATATATTAGGGTGATTCGTTTTGAACGAACATTTTTTTTTTCGCTCTTACAGCAAAATATCATTGTACACATAAAAAAAAAATTCCCTGAAAGTTTCAGCCCTTAATCTTACGTCTAAGTACTTTTATTTTGATTTTGAAGTTTTCCCATTTAAAACACATAGGAATATTAGGTTTTTTTTTTTTTTAATTCCCTATAACTTGGTGGCATTTCATGGCACTATAATGCTCCACTTTAAATGTGCTCACGACAATTTTATTATAACTCGTATATTTCAGTTTCTATGCGAGATAGAAGTCATATTTTTAAAAAAATACTATATTTTTTGCACGTAAAGGCTAAACGGTTAGAGTTACGAAAAAAAAGTAAACGAAAATATTGTCGGAAATTAAATTCTCTACAAAAAACGTCCCATTCATGAAATCCATAAAATCCATAGGTTAAAAGATGTAAAACATTTAAGAATTTTTTTTATTAAATGTTGAGAGAATAATGAATATTATGTGGTTTAAACTAAAAAATTATGCAGTTTTTATTATTTTCTCATGTTTATATACAGCAAGATAATAATTTGCGTGATTGTTTTGTTGTGCACTTTCCTCCTTTATTTTTGGCAATGAAAAATCTGTACTATATAATAGCTAGTGCAGAGATTGGCAAGTCAACTCCTTTTTCGTTTAAGAAGATATGAAATTCTAAATCGAAATCTTGCAGAAAGGAGGCACTGTAAGCGCGCCGCTGTTTGACCTTGAACTTTTTTATAATTATTCATAATAGAGGCGCTTTTGATTAATCGCTATGCACTTGAGCTTTCAATAAATTAAATTTCTTCTCGAAGGTCCTTACTATATTGACTATATCTTCAATTATATTATTCAGTTTTTGAGGTTACTTTTTGCTGTTAATTGCTGTGCGTGCAGATAAATATTTTCTCTAGATAAATAATTAAAAAATCAACAACATTATTTGTTTACGTAATATATTAAAATAATTCATTCATACAGTTAAAAAAATACTTAAATTATGACGGAAAAAATTAGTATTAATAAGATATATAATTATTTAATTGGATTCGAGTCGACTAAACTAAATGAAAATAAATTACCGACTTATCGTGATATTATAAATGTTTTTATGTACAAGCATCATTATTTGAATTTTACAATTCGACAAAGCTCAACTGAAGTAATTAATGATGTGCACGGTATATGGAACAAATTTTGTATTCCGATCGGCCGTATAGAACATCACATAAAAAAATTTGAAAAATTTTATAACTTATATAAAGAATTAAAAGTTAATCGCAACAAAAAAAAAAATCACCGACTCAACAAAAAATAATCAAAAGTTTCAATGAAAAATTGGATCAATTATTCGATATTGCTAAACGCAATGGAACTGAAATTTTGCCAGATCATTTGCGTAAATATCTAACAGAATGTCGTGAAAACAATAGGAGTTATAAATCTGCACCAATTGAAAATAAGTTACCGAAAGATTCGTCCATAGAGTTGAGTCGAAAATTATCACAGATTTCGATATCAGATATTGCCAGTAGTCAATCGTCAAAATGTAGTGATTTTAAGCGTGCTCATTCTGATTATGAGGATGAGAGTCCTCCAGCTAAGACTAAAAAAATGAACATCATGACACTGGACCTTGTTTCCACATTCGATCGTACACAAACCAGCAATAGGCAAGCAATGTACATAATCGCTTCGGTACTCGGCAGTCTTGGAATAGATATCCATGATTTTAATCTAAGCTATTCAACCATTTTTAATGCTCGTAATAAATTCAGAATAGATATTGTGGAGGCATTAAAAAATGATCATAATATCGCTAAGTGTCTTGTCGTCCATTGGGATGGAAAATCATTTCCCACTGTTTTAAGCAAAAAAAAAAGTGGAACGACTTCCGATTGTAGTCTCCAGAGTTGGTACTGAATAACTACTTGGCGTTCCAAAACTTGACAATGCAACAAGATTTAATCAATCTGAAGTTATTTTTGAGGTGTTGAACGAGTGGAATATTGTTGATAGAGTAAAAGCAATGTGTTTCGACACTCCCCGCGTTAACACTGGTAAATTATTTAATTATATGAACAGGTAAAAAGAAGGCTCGGAAATTTATCAGTTGGTAACATATTTTTTACTTTGAATTCATATTTATATACTAATAATTTTGAAACAAGGCCATAATTTAATAAAAGATAGAATTTTTTTTTTATCAAAATTTGAAACATATAAGAAAACAAACTTCATGATTTGCTACAGTTAATTTAATAAATATTACTTATTTGATTGATGTATGTGATAAATTAATTAGATTCCACACTTTAATTATCAATTGATATTTAAAATCATAGAGTTTTATTTACTTTTTCAGATAATTCATAGTAGTAATTTTAAATTCACAAAAATGAATAAACTTATTTGCATAGAATATGTAAAAATACTAATTAGTGATGATAAATTCCGCTTCTAACTATTTCGCATTAATCTTCGAGATTTATTAATTATTGACGAAAAATATCATTTTTTGCTTTTTTTTATAAATTGTTTATATTTTTTTTTTTTTCGGTATAGAATTATTTGTTTGTAAATTTGTAAATTAATGTTGTTTCGTAAAAATATGATGCCACTTCAAAACATTTTTTTAAATTTTTATATTAATCTTAATGTAGATCTCAGAACAGAACATGCACTTTATTAGTCCAAAAATTACAAAGAGATTTATTGTTCTCGCATGTCGTCACCACATTTTTGAAATAATTTTACGCTATGTAGTAGAAGTTGCTTGGCGAATTACACCAGGCCCAAATGTGCCTATTTTTAAGAGATTCCAACATTTTTGGGAAAATATTGATCCATCTCAATATGATATTAGAATTGATGACTTAGCAATAAAAGGCATTCTTAGTGAAACGAAAGAAGATAAACTTCGTTTCATGGAAACTCAACTTAAGGTATTAGTTATAAAAATTAAAATATTAGTTAGATAATGCAACATACAGAATACTAGTTTAAATAAAAATTATTTGATTTATTTTGAATGATTTTCGATCATCATGTCCTATGATTATTATCCTCAACGTAAAAATCCAGGACAAAAATATCCCGAACGAAAAAATCTGAGACAAATATAGATATTTTCAAGATTTATCCTGGTTGATCAGGGTTTTTTATTTAGGATATTTTTGTACGGATGAATGTGCTAAGATTTTATTATCTAGTATTTTCTTGTCTCGGATAATGTGGCCGGTTACCATTTTAAATATTTTAATAATAGTCAGTTCACAGTTATTAATAATTAATTTCATCAGTTTATGATAATTAAATGATAAATACTATAAAAGAATTAATATCAATTGATATTTCACATTATTTACAATGTTTTTCATTAGGATCATTTACCGAGAGATGATTATCGTGAGTTTTTGATGCTTATTTATATTTTTTTGGGAGGTGTTCCCAAAAATGGCGTAAAATTTAGAGCTCCTGGCGCAATGCACCACGCGAGGTGGTTATCCGAAGCATTGTATTGTTTGAAAATTTATTTGTTTACAAAACAATTTTCAATAAAAAAGTCAGATGTTGACGCTCCGAGAAATATGTGTTTTTTTGGTTTTATTTTACCTTGAAAGCTGGTTTACTGCTATGGATGCGACAAAAGCTCCGAATGGTGATTTGAAATTATTTCAGAATTTATTGATTTACAAGAACACGCATTCGAAAATTGCTGAAGCTGCTCTAGCAAAATTATCCCGTCATCTTTGGTACCTGAACGAACAACTTGCTTGTTTAGCACTGTTTGATCCAGCCGTATCACATAAACAAAAAGTAAAAATGGTAAATTCGATTAAAAATAAAGAAACACATGCTATTAAGGAAAAACGGCTCATTCTAAACAAAAATAAATTTTATTCATTGGCTACGAAAGAGATAAGTGATTTTTTTAGAAAGGATGCGTAAAGAATTCAGAAATTAGCGGGTATATACTGGGACTTGGGTAGTATAGGTTAAACACATGAATTAACGACCTTCGTTTGTAGTACGCTGTTTATTCATACTAAAAAATATGCACCAATTTAAATAAATAATATAAATATATATCACAGTTAGGCTTCAAATTATAGCAAGTAGTTTATGTTAGAGAATAACTAGCAGAATGCAAAGCGTTTATAGGTTAAGCACTGTCACGCCATGCGGTCTGGCAACACATGCCGGTAATCAAAGCAATCTTGCGGAATAAAGCACTGATTTTATACTGTGAACGGAAAAGTTATAATTAAAAATGCACCGAATAATATAAAGTAATGAATTAATGCGAATTTAGCGTGATTAATGGATAATTAGCGGATTCGTATGCCGGAGAGAAAAAAAGCGATGTGTATAGTAGTGTGTATAGCAAGCAATTCCGCAAACTTCCAAGAGAGAGCGCTGCTCTAGTAGAAAAAGGTAGCCACCGTCCGAGTTTGCAGCTGTCATGCCACCTAGATCGATGATCCATGCCTGTCGATCGATAAGCAGAATCGGGCGATAAACAGTCAGTGTCTGACGGTCGATAATGTAGCGGAAGGCAGGAGATTTGAACAGATTTTGTTAGTCAGAAATCTCTTTTCATTTTTAAACAGCTTGAGTTGTCCACTAGTTTTCTTGAAATCGATCCTGACTTATGGAAATCTAATGACGATTATAAAAAATGCCTAGAAATATTTAAGCAGCTAAAAGTTGTGAATGATACAGCGAAACGAGGGGTGGCATTGATCGAAAAATACAATCAATGTCTCACACAAGACGAAGAACAAAGGCAACTAATTTTATAAGTAGTCCAAGACCACCGCAAAAAATATCCATCATGTAAAAAAGAAAATTATGTCACAGAGCTCTTAACTAATTAATGTATAAGCATATTTTATTTTACCGTCAGAAATATACGGTAAACAAATGAGGAAATAATAAAAAAATGTATAATTTTTTAGTTTAAACCACATAATATTCATTATTCTCTCAACATTTAATAAAAAAAATTCTTAAATGTTTTATATCTTTTAACCTATGGATTTTATGGATTTTATGAATGGGACCTTTTTTGTCGAGAATTTAATTTCCTACAAAATTTTCGTTTACTTTATTTTCGTAACTCTCACTGTTTAGCCTTTATATGCAAAAAATATAGTATTTTTTTTTTTAAATATGGCTTCTATCTCGCATAAAAATTGAAATATACGAGTTATAATAAAATTGTCGTCAGCACATTTAAATTGCAGCTAATTATCTATAAATCACCTCTATTGGCATTATAGTACCATGAAATGCCGCCAAGTTATAGGGAATTAAAAAAAAAACCTAATATTCCTCTGTATTTCAAATGGGAAAACTTCAAAATCAAAATAAAAGTACTTAGACGTAAGATTAAGGGTTGAAACTTTCAGAGAATTTTTTTTTATGTGTACAATGATATTTTGCTGTGAGAGCGAAAAAAAAAAAAAGTTCGTTCAAAACGAATCACCCTAATATATATACTAGCTGACCCGGCAGACTTCGTACTGCCCCAATTGATTGTAGAGCAAAATAGAAAAATCAACTCTCTGTTTAATTTCCACTATATAAAATTGGTGTATTACCGTACGATAGACGGTGTGGCTCAATAAGTTATAGATCAAATTGAACGGAATATAGTACACGGAGAGAATTTTATGGTAAAAGTTACCGTCAAGTTGTAGTAAAATTTTTAAACTAAATTATATGATTGATAATATCATTTAAATTATTAAATAAACAATATGAATGGTAGTATCTACCATCTATATGGTACGATTTACAAATATTTATGATAACCACAAATTATAACTATTATTATCTTAAATAATTACTACTATTATAAAAATCGTGATTCTTAATAACCTCATGGAAATGGTTACTATCAGCCTAAATAATGATGACTAGCTAAGCTAATAAAAAACTAAAATATAAACGTTATATACACATGCGTGTGCACATGCACACATATACCTACGCACGTACACATGCACGCACAATCGCCAGCACACGTGCGCACACTTGCCCGCGCACGCATATGCATATACATGTAGACACGTGTGCATACTTACTCACACACAAGCACGTGTACACACACTCGCCCGCACACAAGCACACACACCCGTGCGAACACATGTACACACATGCGCATACAAATACTCACGCACGTACACATACACACACGCACGCGAGCGCACTCATGCACACACACATTCTTAGTTAAGAATTTTTACAATTTTGACCAGTAAGAGTTACCAACTTTGAATGTAACAATTATAATTTTTAATAATTACAATTAGCATCTGCGATAGTAACCGTTACCATCATCATTTATAACTGTTATCACTTTCAATAGTAATACTAATCATTATAACCAATGAAAAATGTTATTACCATTTGAGATAGTTAAAATAACAATTTTTGTGTTGTACATAAAAGAATTAAATTCTCCCAGTGTATAGTAGTGCCGGATAGCTCAACGGAGAAGCACTCGGGGCGATACTGACATGGTCTGGGTTCGATTCTCAGTTCGGGCTATCTACATTTTTCTCAATTTATCTATAAATTGTTTCATTGAAAAGGTTTGCATGTTTAGGTTTCTATTTTATTCAATTGGTTTTTTATATAGTGGAAACCTCAACATGCAAACCTTTTCAATGAAACAATCTATAGATAAGTGAGAAAAATATAGATAGCCCGAACTGGGAATGGAACCGAGACTTTGTCGGTATCGCACCGAGTGCTCTACCAGTTGAGGTATCTAGCACTGTACTAAACTCATATTTATTTATCTTTCAAACCTTTTTTGGACTTCCACAAATAATTCAAGGCCAAAATTAGCCAAAACGGTTCAGCTGTTCTCGAGTTTTAGCGAGACTAACAAACAACAATTGATTTTTATTTATATAGATAACGTGCCGTTCTCCAACAATAGTGTCCACAATTCTACACTGATCTTAATGAAACTTGATTCATTTATTCTATGGACGATTACCTTGGATAAGTTCGAAGATGAGCCAAATCGGCCGATAAGTTTAGTAGATATGGTTAACTGAAATTTCGTAAAATTTTCAAAAAAAAATTGCTTACTAATTCCACCGGATGTAACTTTTAAACGGGAAGAGAAAGCTTATTTTTGTTTGTTCTATCTGAAAGCTTACTCGATTGCCTTCAATTTTCACTATGCAGCTCATCGATTTGACCACTTTTTCTGATAGGAAAATGGTTTTAAAAATTCACAAAATATTATAAAAAATAATTTTATGAAGATTGTCACTGATTATTACCACAGTCTTCAGCCAATCGCTTTGAAACTTGGTATTCTGTAAGCGACTACCTTGATCGAAATGAAAAATGAGCTCAATCGGTCGATTAGTTTAGAAGTTATAGCATCCCAAAATTTTCAGAATGTCGAAAATTCATATTTTTACTTATTCTTTTTTCAATATTTTTTGAATGTTATAACTTATCGACTTTGTATACAATTCATCTAAAAGCTCTTCAAATAAGCTTTAATTGTCATTCTTATATTTGTGTCTAGACCAATAAAATTTCTTATCTTACCACTCGTCAAATGAAATTTTGCTATTGCATTAGTTCTCCTGCTTTAAATAGATTCCTCATAATCCTAACTATTGCATTTATTAGTAAATTTATGAAACTGATTGAATTTATATGATTGCTGTGTAACACTCATAAAATCTAAATGTTTCAATTCAAGTATGTAAATTCAATTTTGTTTTATTGACAGTTTTTATGACTGATTTCAAGTATGATAGATCTACCATAATTGAAATTTTAACTTAAATTATTCAATTCAATTTCGTATTAACTATTAATCCTATAGTTAAAAAAAAAAAACAGAATACTTTTTCGTAGATAATTTGATTTCTTTAATTTTTATTTTCGTTATTTAACTTACCATTCTGATAATTTTTTTAATTTTTAATTTCAATTCTTAAATTTTTCGCATTCAACTTTAAATTTTTTGCCGAATTTTTTTCGCTCTATAACCTTGAGAATTTCAAAGGATATCAAAAAAAAATTCATTTTGTTATTAATGTTTATTTGAAAGGTTGAAATAATTAAATTATGAGAAATCTACTTTCATTTCTGCTGACGAATGTCCTTTTTTTTTTTTAATTTCATTTGCTCGTGCCTTGTCTTTTTCTTCGATATCAGCCCGGAGTTTTTTAATCTCTTCTTTGTGCTCTTGCCTAACTTCAGCGACTTGCAAATGAATCCGGTCTTCCAATTTTTCGAGATTTTGTGCATTCTCAGTCCTAAATTTTCTAATTTCGTTTAAAATGTCGTTGTTAGTTGGACTCATCTTGTCTGTTAGAGAGGGAGAACCAATTGGAATTAACTCTAAAGGATTATCTGCAGAGTGTGGAGATTCAAGTTCAGACACTGGCTTCTTCTTGGCGGTCCACTGCGGTTTCGTCCCAAGACAATTTATCCCCAACAACTCATCCCCGACAATGTATCTCTTAATTTTAATATTCCAGATAGGAATTCCAAATAGTTTAAAAATACATTCGTAATGTGAAGAGCATAATTTTTTTCATTTTTAACACACGCAAAGAAATCGACAAAAAAAATCGGTCTATCAGTTGACCCTGCGGGCTAGCCCTGAAACTTCCCGCTGTTTTCGAGCTTCTTGAGCTCGAAAGCATTATCGTGAATACATTGTCGAGCTCTTCGAGCTCGAAAATACTATAGTATGCCTTTGTTTTTGAAAAATAACGTTTTTTACAATTTTTTGTACAACTATATCTCTCGAACGAACTGACCGATTGAGACCGTTGTGGTGGCAATCAACGCGTTTTATTGAGTTCTAGAGCTGATAAAATTTTGAAATTGATTTATCTAGTCGTTTTTGAGAAATGTCAAAAATATTAAAAAATTTTTTTTTTTTTTTTTCGACAACGGTTTCTCTTGAATGAATGAACCGATTTTGATACTTAGGGTAGCATTCGACGTGGCTTATAAAGTTTTAGAGCTAATTAGGTTTTGGAATCGATCCATTGAGCAGATTAAAAGTTATCTAAAAAAAAATTTTTGAAAAATTTTATTTTTGAAATATCTTCGAACGCACTTGACCGATCAATCTTAATTTTCCACGGCTTCTAGATATTAACAAGCCGCGTCAAATGACACCTTAACAATCAAAATTGCTTCATCCGTTCAGGAGTTATAGATATTTAGATACGTACATACGTACGTACATACATTAGGGTAGTCCGTTTGGAACGACTATTTTTTTTTTGCTCCCACTGAAAAATATTTTTGTAGACATTGAAAAAAAACAACCCGCTGAAAGTTTTAGCTATTAATTTAAATTTTGAGTACTTTACATTTGATTTTGAAATTTTCCCATTTAAGTACATGGAAATGTAAGATTTTTTTTTTTAATTCTTTATATCTCAGTGGCGTTTTACGTTAAGCGTACGTACGTACGTATGTAAATATCTATAACTTTTGAACAGATGAACCGATTTTAATCGTCAAGGTGTCATTCGACGCGGCTTGTTAATATCTATAATCTAAAAAAAATTGAGCTTGATCGGATAGGGCTCATTCAGAGATATTCCCATAGTAAACTTTTTAAAAAATTTTTTTTTTTGATAACTTGTAATCTGTTCGATGGATTGATTTCAAAATCAACTGGGCTCTGAAACTTCACAAGCCGCGTCGAATGCCACCTCAACCATAAAAATCGGTTCATTCGTTCAAGAGAAACCGTTGTCGAAAGAATTAAAAAAAAAAAAACAAAATTTCAGTACTTCCCCAATTTCTCAAAAACGACTACATAAGTCAATTTTAAAATCTGATCAGCTGTAGAACTCAATAAAACGCGTTGATTGCCTTCTTAACCGTTTCAATCGGTTAATTTCTCGAGCTAAAGGAGCTCGAAAAAAGCGGGAATTTTTGGGACTGGCCCGCAGGGTCAACTGAGAGACCGATTTTTTTTGTTGCAAGACGAATAATTTTTACGGTGATCTTGAAAAATTTGTAAAATCAATTGCCTCTATTCTTCATCTTGCGTAAGACAATTACTTATTTTCCCATTGAAATTGCGTGTAAAAAAATTTTTTTTTTGTTTTTTAAAAATAAAAGTATTAAAAATTTTTTTCTCGAAAATCGAAGTACACAGTTCTGTAGGTAATTAAATTCTCTACAAAAAAGCTTCCGATCGTTTTCTCCGGAGAACTAACAGAAAAAAAGTTATGAAGCTTTAAACTATATTAAATAGTATAACTTCATGTTTCCATTATATTAAACAGTTTTTTAAACGGAAATTTAGGTTTTTTCTTCTGAACTAATGTTATTTGTCAATTTTTTTTTGAACATTTGGGAAAAATTTTCCTTACTTTCAGAACAGATTTTTTTTTTTAAATTAAAAATACAGAAAGAAAAAAATTTTTAATTCTTAAAAAAAATATTTTTCTTTCGAAATTATTACGAAAAATAAGTAAGATTTCAGAAATCTTTTTAAAACACCTTACTGATTATACACAACATATAGGTTCACCATATAAACTTGTACACGTAATAAAATCCGGAAATTATCTTTACGTTAAGTTTTTCAATTCACTATTGTTTCAAGCTTCATAACTTTTTTCCTGTTAGTTGTGCGAAGAAAATACTCAAAGGTTTTTTTATAGAGAATTTAATTTGCTATAAGACCACGTACGTTGATTTTCAAAAAAAACTTTTTTAAATACTTTTATATATAAAAAACAAAAAAAAAATTTTTTACACGTAATTCAAATGAGAAAATTAATATTGATTGAGCTGTTAGCAGGATTGAGCTATCAAGCTACTCTGTTAGGAGGATTTTTCTAATACCTAAGACTAACTTTAAAGACCGTAAGACTTTAAAAAAAAAAAGAAATGTTTATTTTGAATCACCCTAATATATATATATGTCGGAGATAAAAGTATAGCTGGGTTTTTCCAGAGACTTTGGAAAGTCCCAACTACATTTTAGTTTATATTTTATTTAAGCAACAATATTTAGCAATAATATTTTACAACTTTATCGGATTGGGAAATTTTTTTAAGCTTGTTGTAAAATATTTTTATGGCGGTAGGCTTAGACTTGGAGTGGCATCTGTTCACCAAACGTAGCCACGGTCAGAGGATAGTAAAATAGTACAATATAGAACGGAGGAGTTCGTTTTGGGTCTTTCAGGTAAAGACAGTAGTTTTTGGAGTTCAGAGAGCAATTAGAGTGACACTGCTGTTTGAGCTTGAGTCGAGAGCGTCTCGTATCCTGCTGACCGTGTATTCGTTCTCAAGTCTAATTTTACTCTCACGTATATTTTGTTTACTCTACGATTGAGTTGTATATTAAATTAGTGAATACTGCTGTACCGCGTGTATTATAATCCATATAATTATTTGAGTGTAGTTATTGTAATATTTAGCCTATAGTAAATATTTACTATTGTGTAACTTCGATCTTAGTTTAAATCATACTGTAATACTTGAATTATTTGTAATACTTTAATCAATTGTGAAATCTCCTCGAGAGTAATTTTGTGTGTGACGATAGTTACTTTGTTATTTATCTGATATCTTGTTGACTAAATAAAAATGTCTACGAACAAAGGTGTTACTAATGATGGTACTAAGAGTACCTCTCAACTACCTGCTGCCCATCCGACATCAGAAGTGGGATCCAATCCGTCTGGCCCGTCACAAGATCAGTGGAATATTTTATTCGAATTTATGAAAGGTTGTATGCAAAAATCACAACCTTCGAATAAAAATTTTTCTTTGCCGCGGTTTAATCCTGAGAGTGCGGGATCAGATGCAGTTGCATGGTGCTCCGCAGCTGATTTATGTTTAGTTGAAAACCCTTTACAGGGTAGTGAATTAATTTCCGCGCTCAGTAAAGCTTTGGAAGGCTCGGCAGCGCAGTGGCTGCCTCAAGTGGCAATTCCTGGTATCAGGTGGCAGCAATTAAAGGAACTTTTCGTGTCTCGTTTTGGTGGTCAAGAAACAGCGGCAGCGGCAGTTTTAAAAATCAACAATGAACTGCCAATGAAAGATGAAAGTGTTGGTGCGTTTGGTATTCGACTACGATCATCGTTGAAGGCTCGTTGGCGATCTTTAACGACCGTTGAAATTATCAACGCAGTAGTGCTAGCAAGACTGTCTCACATCGATAATCGAGTTGAACGTGTAGCACTGACAAGTGACATTAAAAGTGAATCTGACTGTAACTCGTTGAAATCCTCACAAAATAAAATTGATCTTAACGATAGAGTACACAGGTGGTGGGCTTATTTACAGGCATTTGAGTTTGATATAGTTTACAGAGAAGGAAGTCGCATGGCCCATGTAGATTTCTTTTCTCGAAATCCAGTACCTGAGTCTCCAGATCGGATTGATAAGGTTGAACAAAAGCGTGTTGATCTCGCTGAGATATCTGATGATTGGCTCCTCGCTGAACAACGACGTGACCCGGAAATTTCGGAAATAGTCACTAAGTTGGAAAGCGACGGGCTATCTGAGGGTCTCGCAAAAACCTATGAGGTTCAATCTGGTACTCTGTATCGTAAAATACAAAGGAAAGGGGAAACAATTTGCTTACCAATTGTACCGAGAGCGTTTCGTTGGTCTGTAATTAACCATATCCATGAGTCCATTATGCACTTGGGTTGGGATAAAACGCTTAACAAAGTTTATGAGTACTACTGGTTCGACAACATGTCTAAATATGTACGTAAATTTGTCGAGAATTGTATTATTTGTAGACTTTCTAAGTCTAACTCAGGTAAAATTCAAGCCGAGTTACATCCCATACCTAAGACTCGCATACCATGGCACACTCTTCATATGGATATTACAGGTAAACTAAGTGGTAAAAATAATACAAAAGAATACATTATTGTTCTCATTGATGGTTTTACTAAATTCGTCTATCTACATCATACACGTAAAATTGATTGTAATAATGTCATCAGGGCCTTAAAATCTGCAATATTTATATTCGGTGTACCTTCTCGAGTAATAGCCGATCAGGGCAGATGCTTTACCGGAAAAGAATTTGGAGATTTCTGTAAATCTCAAGATATAAATTTGCATCTGATTGCTACAGGATCTAGTAGGGCAAACGGTCAGGTAGAGCGTGTTATGAGCACAATTAAAAATATGTTTACCGCTGTTGAGACTAATAATCGTTCATGGCAAGAAGCCATCGGTGAGGTTCAGTTAGCATTAAACTCAACTATTAATCGTGTCACCAAAGCAAGTGCTTTCGAATTATTGATCGGTAAAAAGGCAAGACCATTTGGATTATTAGTGAATGACAACGAAAAAGAAGTCGATATCTCTAATGTAAGACAGTGTGCAATTAACAACATTGAGGAAAATGCTAAATATGAAAAATTAAGATTTGATAAAAATAAAGCTAAAGTAAATACGTTTAAAGTAGGAGATTATGTTTTAATTAAAAATGAGGAGCGTAATCAGACGAAACTTGATCCAAAATTTAGAGGTCCATTCGTAATAACAGAAATACTTGATAGTGATCGTTATAATTTAAAGTCATTAAGTAATAAAAGAAGCTATAAATATAGTCATGATAAGTTAAGAAAAATGCCTGAGAGTCATATTCCCAGCGAACTGGATGTATGTATTGACGATAGTAACGATAGTTCTATTGATTATGAATGTAGTGACGATGCACAGAGTTCTAAAATAGGGACTCTGGAATTAGTAACCACCAGTGACGCTGAGCACTGAGGGCTACAGGTCGTGGACCTGGTTTGTTAAAAGATCTTATGATATCACGCACATGCATCAGACTGTAGTCGTAACTGCAAATTGATTTAGTCGGTTTGATCAGGGCGCGATGGGCAGCTGATGATGTGGCGGAAACAGTTGTGGCAACTGTATATGTTTTTACACTGTATGTGGCATACAGGCAGAGCCTGGAATAGTGGGCGTTAGCTGGTGGGAATTGTAAGATTGTATGAATATTTGGCAAATGGGAATTATGACTGAGGGATTTTGCATAGTATACGTGAACTTAGTTTGTGGTTTCAACTCTTATTGATTATTATTGTTCTAATTCTATTATTGATTAGCGATAAAATTTCTGTTATGTGGCTGGACCTGTAAATGAATCATATTCGCAGATAAATCTAAAATTGTAATATCTTATCACAACATGGAACTTATACTCCGTTTAACATGGCATGTTTTCAGAGACACCCGAGGACGTGTGATTGTCAGAATGACCGTGTCGGAGATAAAAGTATAGCTGGGTTTTTCCAGAGACTTTGGAAAGTCCCAACTACATTTTAGTTTATATTTTATTTAAGCAACAATATTTAGCAATAATATTTTACAACTTTATCGGATTGGGAAATTTTTTTAAGCTTGTTGTAAAATATTTTTATGGCGGTAGGCTTAGACTTGGAGTGGCATCTGTTCACCAAACGTAGCCACGGTCAGAGGATAGTAAAATAGTACAATATAGAACGGAGGAGTTCGTTTTGGGTCTTTCAGGTAAAGACAGTAGTTTTTGGAGTTCAGAGAGCAATTAGAGTGACACTGCTGTTTGAGCTTGAGTCGAGAGCGTCTCGTATCCTGCTGACCGTGTATTCGTTCTCAAGTCTAATTTTACTCTCACGTATATTTTGTTTACTCTACGATTGAGTTGTATATTAAATTAGTGAATACTGCTGTACCGCGTGTATTATAATCCATATAATTATTTGAGTGTAGTTATTGTAATATTTAGCCTATAGTAAATATTTACTATTGTGTAACTTCGATCTTAGTTTAAATCATACTGTAATACTTGAATTATTTGTAATACTTTAATCAATTGTGAAATCTCCTCGAGAGTAATTTTGTGTGTGACGATAGTTACTTTGTTATTTATCTGATATCTTGTTGACTAAATAAAAATGTCTACGAACAAAGGTGTTACTAATGATGGTACTAAGAGTACCTCTCAACTACCTGCTGCCCATCCGACATATATATATATAAATATATATATATATATATATGGATATATATATATATATATATATATATATATATAGTATATATATACTATTACAGCTGTAATAGATTGCGCCAAGTACACGTTCAAATTGCAACAATATATTTAATATTCTACAAAAATATTTGAAATCACTAAATAATGCCAAGTTAAGATGTAACATTTTGCAATAAAACAGTTGATAGATCGGTTCAATTGATGTAGATGTACTTAATACAAAAAAGAAATTGGTAAAAAAGACGGAAATCATTAAAATATCAAGTATTTGAAATTTTTTTTAATTAAAAAAAAAAAAAAATTTTTTAGAAAATATACAATTGAAAAAAAAAAAATTAGTTGAACGTACTTCGTGTGCGTTAACGCAAAAAACTTGTTATGTCATAATTTGTAAATGTTTTACAATCAGATGATATACTTATCTCGTTTTAATAACGCACACCAAGTACGTTCAACTAATTTTTTTTTTCTATTTGTATATTTTCTAAAAAATGTTTTTTTCTGTTTTAATTAAAAAAATTCCAAATACTTGATATTTTAATGATTTCTGTCTTTTTTACCAATTTCTTTTTGTATTAAGTACATCTATATCAATTGAACCGATCTATTAACTGTTTTATTGCAGAATGTTACATCTTAACTTGGCATCATTGAGTGATTTCAAATACTTTTGTAGAATAGTAAATATATTATTGCAATTTGAACGTGTACTTGGCGCAATCTATTACAGCTGTGCTGTTTTTGGTGTGATTATAATTATTTTATTAACATGTGAGATTTTGTTTTAATTATTGCGTTAATAATGCTTAACCGATTTCTTAGGTATAAATTGTATTTGAATCAGGAAATTTCACTAAACAATTTAAGTATATAATTGGATTTTTGTAGTGCTGGGAAAAATAGTTGCGCATTTGATTCATATGCTTATGATTATTTTGATTGGTTGACGCATGCGCGTCAATGCAACAGTTGGCATTAGTAAATTTATTTGTTATAAACAAATTTATTAATTTTGTGAATAAACCACTGGCTGATTTATCATTAAATCGTGGTTATGAGTAATTATGAACTGGACAATTGGTCATTTAACGTCAGTAACGGACTAAATTACACAGCTCAAATCATGTATTTTGTTGGTGGTACTAGAAAAAAATAACATGCGACAGTTATATATCTCAATTGGCTGAAGTGAGATATATGACAAAATGGCGCCAGACTAGGTGCCGGCATGAGATTCACGTGTTGCTATGGTCAGACGTTGGGTAGTCTCTGTAAGAGCAGCGTGTGTGCTATGTTTGTTAAGAAATGTTATAAATTAGACGCCATCTGGTATTTTGGTATTGTTTTCGCACCACTTGGCATTTCGAGTATTATGATAAAAGCATAAAGGAAAATACATTTACCGTATTGACGTGCAACCAAGGGAGTTGATTAATTACGTAATCTGTAAATACTTTTGGGCTAATACATTAGCGCGTAATTTTGTTTTCGCGTTGGTAGCCATTTGTCGATCTCATTAGTGTGAGAGAGATAGTAACACTTGAGTATTAATATTTTTCATAAGCCTATGATGGAATGCGTGATTATTGTGCCCAGTAAATACTAATGCAATAAGTGAAATTATTCAGTATTATTTTATCATTACCAAATATTGATTGTGATAAATATTTGGTTATTTTTTATTATTATTTATACGCATTAATTATTATTTCATTATTAGTACAAGGTATATGCGATAAATAGTCGATGGGATTTCAATGATTATTTATGATTTTGTATATTGTTTCTTAGTATTGGTTATGATATGCGTCACATATTTAATTGATTATTATCTATTCTTGATTATTATTTGTTATGATTTACAAGTTAATATTATTACTATTGCGTTAGAAATGTCACGCATTTAAATTATTTGTGATTAATAATTATTATTTGCGATTATTATTTATCTACAATTGGTATTTATAAGGAATTATTATTTTGTGATTTATTTGTATTATTTTAAAGTTATTATGGTTTCTTGCGAGCGTGCGGCATTCCCTGATGAAAAACTCCGATTGAATCTGATTGAAACTCAATCAGAATTCTATCAGTTTCAATCGGAAACAAATTTTCAATCAGAAATGGTCGGGAGGGTTCGAGGTCTCCGATTGAATTTCAATCAGATTCAATCGGAAAATAATAATTTTAATTTTCGATTATTTTCCGATTGAATCTGAAATCTGATTGAAATATTTCAATCAGTTTTAATCATATTCAATCGGAAAATAATACTTTTTTAAAATTTATTTTCCGATTGAATCTGATTAAATCTGATTGACATATTTTAATCAGTTTTAACCGGATTCAATCAGAAAATAATAATTTATGTCTCGATTATATTCCGATTGAATCGGATTGAAATACTTCAATCAGTTTTAATCAGATTCAATCAGAAAATAATAATTTTTTAAAAATTATTTTCCGATTGAAACCGATTAAAACTAATTGAAAAAAAATCAATCGGATTCAATCACATTCAATCGGAAAATAATAATTTATTTCTCGATTATATTCCGATTGAATCTGATTAAAACTAATTGAAATATTTCAATCAGATTCAATCGGAATATAATCGAGAAATAAATTATTATTTTCCGATTGAATCTGCTTAAATCCGATTGGTTTTTTTTCAATTAGTTATAAGCAGATTCAATTGCAAAATAATCATTTTTTCACGATTATTTTCCGATAGAATCCGATAGAAGATTCTCAATCAGTTTTAATCGGATTCAATCGGAAAATAATATTTTATTTCACGATTATTTTCCGATTGAATCCGACAGAAAATTTTCAATTAGTTTTAATCGGATACAATGAGTGAATAATATTTTATTTTTAAGATTACTTATCATGTTTTTATTAACTCGCTTTCATGTATGTCTGCCCGGGTGCGCGGAAAAAAATGTTAGCTTGAGACCTAGCAATTTTTATTATGCTGTCGACCAAGCTTGAAACAGGAAATGAAGCATCAAAAAAATTATTATACTCATACGAAAATTTATTATGCTGTATCAGAATACTTACTACGCGCGAGAGACTTATCGATAAACTTTAATAACAATTACTTTCATACATTATAATAATTCTGATGCGACGTAACAATTTTTCGTATGAATATAATAATTTTTTGGATGCTTCAGTTCCTGTTTCAAGGTTGGTCGACAGCATAATAAAAATGGCTAGGTCTCGAGCCTACTTATTTCTCCGAGTAGAATGTTCTAATTGATTTTGAACTTTCTTCCTGATGAGCTAGATATATTGCTAAAGTCCCTAGTAAAAATAAAAGGAGGCACTGGCTAGCGCCTCGCTAGTGTCGCTAGAATCAATGCTAATGGTAGATGACAAACGAGGCGGCCCTTGTTTATTTTTAATAGAGGTGTCCCGAGTCAAAAAACAAATTCCAGTTCGAACCTCAAAATGTGTGGAAAGTAATTCCAGTTTAGGCCTCAATGTTTTAGTTATGAGCAATTTTACATAATTGAGGGCTAAACTGGTATAAAAAAAAATTTGCGGGGATCTCAAATTCCTCATAATATAAAAAAATTTAGTGCTCCAGATTTAGGCCTCAATTTCTCAAATGATGTAACATACGCAGATTCCCTCACTTTTTTTCGTAAAAAATAAATACTTTGGACGGAGAATCTCAAAAAAGTTGACCCAAAAATAAATAATTAATTACAAATTTGCAGAAAAATTACCGGAACCTCTATAAAGTATAACAAATGAAAATGAATATTTATTTTTATTTATATCCATTCAAAAAAAATTTATTAGTTACTATGAGAAAATAGTTAACTGAAAGAAAATTTAGTATACATTTCTTCAATTAAAATACAAAAATTTATTGAGAACAAAATGTTTGATTTTGTATTCTATATTATTTAGGAAGTTTGAAAAAAAAAATTTTTTTTGAGACCTATTAAAAATTTGTCCAGGAATATATGAAAGCGAATAATAATAATAATAAATTAATTAATTCATTTTATTTTACATATAATTTTTCTAAGTACTCAGATTTTTTTTTTCAACTCGAAAATTTTCTAAGTCCAGAAAACGGTAATCTATTTTTTGAGGATTTTGAGAGCTCCGTTAGAATTTAAAACCGATGAAGAGTTTGCATTTAGACCTCATAGTTCTCACTGAGGATTTAGAGTGCCAATATCGTATCATTTTCCGACCGGTAAATAAAAGATCAAAGGAATTGAAGTTTTTGAGGTCCAAACTAGAATTTGTTTTTTGACTCGGGCATAGTATCTATGAGATACGAGTAGTTTACATTGGACAATAAAAAATTGTAAGCTTAATATAGTATAAATCTTTTTTACTGTAAAATGTTCTGCAATTAATAATAATAATTTATAGCAATTTAAAAAAAAAGTTATTTAATTTACATAGTTTATAAATGGACAAATTTGACACTCGAGAGAAAGTAGTTTAAATTAAATTTAAGAGCTAAAATTTTCAGGGAATTTTTTTCTCGATATAAACGGCAAAATTATCTTGTGTCGGCTAGAAAAAAAATCTGGGCGTCGGTTGACCCTGCGGGCCAGCCCCAAAACTTCCCGCTGTTTTCGACCTCAAAGAGCTCGAAAATATTAGTGTAGATATATTTTCGAGCTCTTCGAGCTCGCAAATCCTATCACATGCAATTGTTTTTTTACGATCTTCTCAAGCTCTAACAAGTTACCTGTTATGCTGAAGTTTGAAAATTTAAGAATCGAAAATCATCAATGAAGCGGTTTTTAAAATTTAGTTCCTGATTATGTTCAGTAAAATAAGTGTATTGAGGCAGAAATCAATGTCAGGGATCAAAATCAAGATTTAAATAAGTTTTGACTCATGTAAGAAACAATAAAATATGAAATATCCGATAAAAATATTAAAAACTACGTTTTATCGATTTTTTTGTTGATAATATGATTTAAACTAAAAACCAAGTTCAATGACTTTATATGATCAAAAGAAACCATAAAAAAGATGAGTTGGTATGATATCAGGCACATTTTATTAGGTGTACAAAAAAGTTCTACCCGTTTTTCAAAGATGGAGTTATCTAACAGCTATTTATAGGTTAGCTATGAATACGTATATGTACATGCACAGCTGTTTGTACTCTTTAAATTCATCAAACTTTTAATATATTAATCTTCGATATATATATTTTTTTATTAAGTTAAAAATGGAAGTAAGTAATGAGCATATCCGCCATTGTCTTTTATATGAATTTCATCAAGGAAAAAGTGCTGCTGAAGCTCAAAGAATAATCTGTGCAACTTATGGTGACAATGTTATTGATGACAGTACTTGTCGAGGATGGTTTCGGAAATTCACAAACGGAGATTTTAATTTAAATGATAAACCACGCTCTGGAAGACCTTCAACAATCAGTGACGAGAAATTGGAAGAATTACTGAATCAAGATTCTGCACAAACACAACAAGAACTTGCGAAAAAGTTAAACGTTACTCAACAAGCTATTTCTGAAAGATTACATGCTTTAGGTAAGATACAAAAAGATTTAAAATGGGTACCTCATGAATTAACTCCAGAACAACGAGAGAGACGAGTTGACACCTGCCTGTCGTTGCTTTCACGACATAAAAAAAAAGTTTTTTGTGGAAACTTGTAACAGGGGACGAAAAGTGGGTTTACTATGAGAATCCTAAACGTCGAAAACATTGGGTAGACCCAGGACAACCAACGACATCAACACCAAAACGTAATGTTTTTGGAAAAAAAATATTGCTTTGTATTTGGTGGGATGAGTGGGGCGTGCTATATTATGAGTTACTCAAACCAGGAGAAACCGTTACTGGAGAACGCTACAGTTGTCAATTAAAAAAATTAGCAGATGAAATCAACAGTAAAAGACGATTTGCGGGACAAAAACCTCGACCAGTGATACTGCAGCATGATAACGCCAGGCCTCATAGAAGTTCAATCGTCCACCACACTATAAATGATTTACAGTGGGAAGTTTTACCGCACCCGGCGTATTCACCAGACCTTGCACCGTGTGATTTTCACCTATTCCGTTCATTGCAAAATTACTTGACTGACAAACACTTACAAAATGAAAACGAAATGCAAAAAACAATAGATGATTTCATTTCGACAAAAGATCAAGCCTTTTATCGCCGTGGGATCCATCAGTTGCCTGAGCGTTGGCAAAGGGTAGTAGATGCTGATGGTGGTTATTTTGATTAAAATTTGTATTTTATTTAAAATTTTTAAATATATTTTTTTTTGACAAAAAACGGGTAGAACTTTTTTGTACACCTAATAGTCCGTTATATTATGATTTATCCGGAAAAAATAACATAAAATGTTATTTTTTTAACATTTCAACGCCGATATCTTTTGAACTAATCAATCGATTTTGATAGTTAACGTGGCAATCGGCGCGTTTTATTGAATTCTATAGCTGATTAAAATTTGAAATCGATCGCGTCAGTCGTTTCGAAAATATTTAGAAAAAACCATTTTTCACCATTTCTTTCTCCCGCGATAACTCTTGAACGAATTATCCGATTTTGATGTTTGAGGTGGCAATCGACGCGTTTTATTGAGTACTAGAGCTGATTAGATTTTGAAGTCGATCGTTGAACTCGTTTCTGAGAAATCAATAAAAAACTAAAAAAAAAAAATATTTTTCGTAATTCGCCATTATTTTCGAGTCTACTCGATCAAATAATCTGAAATTTTCAGAAAAGTTGATGGCCAACAAGCTCTTTCGATTGCCCCCTCAACCATCCAAATCGGTTCATTAGTTAAAAAGTTATAGACCGGTCACACACACACACACACACACACACACACACACACACACACACACACACACACACACACACACACACACACACACACACACACAAACATACACACACTCGGACATCATTCTGAAAATAGTCGATTTTCGAAAATCGGGGTGAAAACAATAACTTCCCGAAATTTTTGAAAATCGTCGATTTTCTTAGCGGGAAGTTAAAAAAGTTTCGTTCCAAACGAAGCGGATTCAATTAGAAAATAATAATTCTTTTATGAATTATTTTCCGATTGAATCCGATTAAATCCAACGGATAATTTTCCAATCAGTTTTAATCAGATTCAATCAGAAAATAATAATTCATTTATCGAATATTTTCTGATTAAATTCGACAGAAAATTTTCAATCGGATTGAATCGGAAAATAACAATTCAGATAGTATTGATGATTATTAAAATTTGGGCAGATATGAATTTCATTTATCATTGATTCAGCAATTTTTAAAATATCAGAGTATAGAATTTCATCTGTCCTTCCAATTTAATCAATTTTATAAAAAGTTAAAACAAGCATTTTTCAGGATTATATAAAATTTTTTTTTGAAGAACTGTATTGATTGAATTGAAATTATCACGAAAATAAACGGAAATATTAATAAAAAATTATGTATATATTAGATTGGTTAAAAAAAAAAATTTTTTTTTTTTTGGTATCCAAAAATTGAAAGTATACCTAAAAAGCAAAATTTCGGAACCAATCCAAGCTCTTAATAATAGTACGGTTAGAGTTAATCCGTTTTTTTTGTACTCTGTAAACATGAATAAGTGAAATAGGTGAATATTCACTTATTCTAAGTGCCAATCGGACGACTTTTTTAAATAAGTGGTTCGGATTGCACTTAAAATTAATGAATATTCAACGATTTCACTTGTTCATATTTACAGAGTATTTAAATAACACGGGAAAAAAACTTTTTATTTTTTAGAATTTTCTAACTTTCAAGATAATCAACGAATTATTATGCACGATAGATATTTTTGTAGTAAATTGAATGATCTACAACAAAAGTCTCATCATTTTTTGATAAATCTAACTGTTCAAAAGTTATTTGAGCTTAAAGTCAAATTTATAGTAAATTTTGAAATCTTTTTACTTTTCCGGCGAAGCTATCAGTTTTATCAGAAAATCTCATAGAAACTTTTTTGTAGGTAATTTCATTTCTCAAAAATTTTGATGAATAAAGTTTTTCAAAATTTCGTTTTTTTTCTAGTTATTTTCATTTCAATGTCAAGCTCTTAAAAAAATAATTTTCTGATTTATATTTTATAAATTCTAAAATATATTTTTTGTATTTTAACTTATATTTTTTAAAAAAATTTTTTTCATGGGGGTGATTAACGCAAGGATTTTCGTATGCTCCAACTAATAGAAAAAAAAGTTGCTTGATCCAAGAGAAAAATTTCTTAGGAGGAAAGACATATATGCAAGAGAGAAAATTCACCAGTCCTAGACAATAGCAGTGGGAGTAGTTCGGTTCTCGCCACTAGATAGCGCCTGCTACTTGTGTAGTGTCCCTGGTAAGAAACGTAGTTCAGACGTATTATATTCCCGACTTGGAAGCAATTCTGACAAGAGCACTCCTCTGTTCTCTGACAGAGTGACAAGTACTATTTTTGGTGGTAATTTAGTATATCCTATATTACTTCATGACATGCAATCTAATAGTTAATATAGATTCAACGTAGATTTTGATATATTCGATTTTTTGATTTTGTACTGTTTAATAATATATAAAATTATTTTTTCCCGGGAGTCGGTAATTTTTGATTAATTTACAATCGAAACCTTCCGGAAATATCCGATTAAATCCGATTGAAAGTCAATCGGAAATTTCTGATTAACTTTCAATCGGAATCATTCGGAAGTTTCCGATTGAATCCGATTGAAACTGATTAAAAGTCAATCGGAAATTTCTGATGAACTTTCAATCAGAATCATTCGAAAGTTTCCGATTGAAACTGATTGAATGTCAATCAGAAATTTCTGAGTAAATCTGATACGACGTTTTCAATCAGTTTCAATCGGAGTTTTTAATCAGGGTTGTGCGCACAAGTATTTATGAGCAATTATTATTATTTGTATCTATAGTGCTATTGAGTGCAATTATTTATTATTTGGGAATTTCATAAGATTATAAACAATTGGCGAATATTGTTTTTGCAAATATAAATTATTAATTTTATATAACATTTAATTTTATGATTTAAAATATAACTGAGAAACACATGGTCACCAACCCGGTAGTTATTTAACTTTTATTTGTTTAATTAATAGCTATCTCTTTCTTGCTAATCCTTTTCCTGACCTGAAAACTGCTCCCTGATCATTTTATTTATGTTTCATTTTTATTTTATTTGAATTTGTTCGTGGAGGTGCACGAACTAGCGCCCAACTAGGATTTCTAACCCAGCCTGATAAGAGCTGTGTGCCCAGTAAAGATTTGGAGCATCTCCAGACAGGATTTTTGTTTTCGTTATTATTTTTATTTTCAGTTTTTCACCATCGGAGGGCCATAACGGCTATTTGACACTAACCACACTCCGCCGTGGGTCGTGTGAAATAGAAGAGAACGTTATAAATTGTTTTCTAAACATATAGATTTCTAAACAATATATTGCTTTAGCGAGCCATCTTGCATGATGCGTCGCACCTGGAGCTCTGAACTTGACGCCATTTTTTGGAATACCACCCAGAAAAATATAACTTACCAACGAGAATTCTCGATAATCATCTCTTGAAAATCATTGACAATTCAAACAAGATAAATATATAAATTATATTTTAATTTCCATGCCCAATAAAAGTAAATTTAGTACAATAAAAAAAAGATGAGAAAATTACTCTTTGAATACTTGAAATACTAAATAATAGCTTAAATATAATTAAAAAAAATATGAAATAATAAATATCAGCCGATTCTTTAATTATTATCTCTAATTGATTTTTGATAAAACTGATTTTTTCTTTCCTAGATTCATTCAATAAATTTACTATATCTTCATTATTAACCCCAATATCATATTTAAATAAATCAATTTTATCCCAATAATCTTGAAATCTTTTGAAGATTAGTACATTTGGTCCCGTTGTTATTGGTCATGCTTCTACCACATTTCCTAGAATTATTTCATAAATGTGGTGACGACAGGCAAGATATTATAAATCTTTTTTAAATTTTTGAGCTAACAAAGTGCATGTGCCATTTAAATAGCCTGCAATTATGATAATTACATGAATGAATGAACCAATAATTATAAATTCAAACGGAATTATTTTCTATCAAAAAAGTAATTTATGAAAAATTTACCGGTGTTGACGCTGGTTGTGTCAAAAGACATTTCTTTAATTCTATCCGCAATATTCCACTCATTCACCATTTCAGAAATAATCTCAGCTTGATTAAGTCCTGTTGCTTTTTCAAGCATTGGGACACCGAGGAATTGTTCGGTATCTAAATCTGAAATAACTATCGGAAGTCGCTCTACTTTTTTTTTGTTGAACATGTAGGGAGAGATTTTCCGTCCCAATGAATAACAAGACATTGAGCAACACTAAGACCGTTTTTCAGCGTTTCTATAATTTTTTTTCTAAATTCGATACGAGCATTATGTATAGTTGTACGGTTCAAATTAAATCTATTTACATCCAATCCAAAGCTGTGGAGTACTGAAGAAAAAAAGATACATTGCCTGTCTATCGCTTGTTTGCGTACAATCTAACATTGACACAATATCAGGCGTCATAATAATGACTTTTTTATTTTTGTCGGAGGGATTTCAATTTCGAATTCTGAACGAGCACGCTTGAGATCATTGTCATTCGATGATTGACTGGTTGCCGAGCTCTAAGACAATTTTCTGACTTAAATCTATAAAAATGAATAAATAATTAATCTTAGAAATAAAACTTAATCACTGGATAAATTAATTTAAAAAAGTTTATGGTAGTGATTGATTAATTGCTTCCTGAATTTATAACTTTAACAATAAGCTTACTGACAAAATACTATTTTCCAAACAAGAATTTCTCGGTTCAAGAAATCCATTCAAAATATTTATTTTATTATTATTAATTATCAATTTCTTGAGAAAAGAGCATCAAATTTATTTTTGTTATTATATGAATTTGATATTCTATTGTGAAAAAACAAAAGAATAGCTTTACTTGAATTAAATAAAAATTATTTCCTTCAATTCTACGAAATTCTTGAGACAAAATTATGTACTCTTGAAAATTATCAAGAATATATGTTCTTATATCAAGTAAATGTTCTTGATAAAAATATTTTTTTTCTCAGTGTAATAAATTGAAAATGTTTGTATTTCTTCAGATAAAAGAGTTAATAAAGCGTAATCTGGTTGAGGTTGAAAAATAATTTAATTTTTCACTAACAATCTCATTGGTAAAAAAAATTTTTTTTTTCTTAATTATTATCTTTGTTGGTTATTTCGAATAAAATCAATACTTAACATTTTCATCACCATTAATATTAATATTATCTTCATCATTATTCAATTCTTCAAGTTGTTGAATTTCGATATTTATGGGATTTTCTAATGTTAACGGCACACATTTATTATTACTACCTTTTGCACGAATTTCCATTAAATATATTCGTAAATTATCTGGTAAATTTTGAATTTCGTCATTTTTAGAGATGTCGAATAATTGATCAAGCTTGGCATAAAAATTTTGTCCATGCTTTTGTTGTGTTGGCGATTTTTTTTCTATATCTCGACGAAGTTTTAATTTTTTATATTGGTCGTAAAACTTTTATAATTTTGTAATATTATGCTGCAATTGACTTGTTAGTCCTCGCGGTTTTGAGAATGCCGTAAAAATGCCGTATATTTTCGGCATTTATGCACATGCCGTAAATTTACCGTAATAATTTGGTATTAATATGGTTATATTGGCCAGTTTTTTTCCTGTAGTTATGCCATATACTTTCTGTACTTATGCTGTAGAGTTACCAGATTACTACAGTAATATTACTATAAAAATGCTGAACTTTTACTGAAAAAATGCTGCGAAAAAACTATAACAATACCGAACTTTTACCAATAAAATGCTGTATAAAAACTATTATACGATAATGTTACAATAATGAAATCGTTGTTTTTGTGATAATAATACTGTCAGTATCCTGCAATTTGCCACATTTACGCTGATGAAATAGAAAATTGTAAAAAATGTCCGAGTCCTCTCGTATGGGAAACTGGTTACCACCACTTTTCATATGCGAGGATCATATAAAAAGACCATGGACTTTAGCTCATCAGTTCTTTTAGGAATCAAACTCTGAACCTTACCGAACTCCGGACACTTGACGGTGTTCGTGGCTAGAGGATTGATATCCCGATTGAGCATTCGGTCACGTGAGCCCAGATCATTGGATCGGTCCTTGATCGTCGTAAGCACTCGTATAATCGGTATATTATTTTCTACTAGCTTCAGAAGCATAATCAACGCGATATTAGCGTATAGCATCCGATCACGTGAGCCCAGATCGTACGATTGGTCCTTGATCGTTGTAAGTCGTGAACTAATATCAACCGTTTAGCACCGGTACAGCGTTGATTATCTTCATCTTATTATAATCCATTTAATTTCATTCATTTTATTATTTTTATATTGAAATATACCACGAGAAACGTGAAGAATCAAAGAATATTTTACCGCGATAAATGCGAAGATTTTAAAGAATATTTTACCGCGAAAAGGTGAAGAATTTGAATAATATTTAGAAATATTTTTCCCGCGAAAAATACGCGAAGATTTTATAAATTTATATTACCGCGAAGACGCGAAGAATTTGAATACATTGAAATTATTTAACCGCGAAAAGCGCGAAGACCTTCATTTTAATTTAACCTACAGAGATTTAAAAACGCATAATCATTGAAGCTTATACAACAAGGTAGACTAAATAAATAAATAATTCGATAAATTTAAAATCACATTAATTGACCGCGAGAACGCGTCGTGAATAAGTGTCCTGTGTAACTGCTGACAGTCTTGACACCTCACCAAAACCTGTTTAGGGTAAGTTTTTGAATATTGTAACCATTGTTTGGTATTTTTTTATTTTTATATACTCTGAAATAATTGTAACCCATATGCATGGAACATTTGCTTTCATATTTACTATTCTTAATATTGCCATTTGTAACCCCTTTTGTATTTTGAGAATATTGAGTCATTTAATAAATAAATACTCGTTAACATAAAACATTTGAAAAACATTATTTATCAGACAATTTTACTTTAACAACGAGATAATAGCTTCACGAGGCTTTTCGGCAACCCACCTTCCTTTATCCCTTATTTTACTACCTGTCTAGCCGCTCAGACCGATAGTTCACAGTAGGGGGTACACAATCTTACGTTTACCGCTCGACGTTTGATTGTGAAATTAGATCAGTCACATAATAAATTGGAAATCGTTTTGGGTTTTATCAATATTGTCTTCAACAATACTGTGTGGGCGCGAATTAAATATAAAATAGAATAAGCTGAGCATTTGGTCACGTGAGCCCAGGTCATAGGATCGGTCCTTGATCAATGTAAGTTTTTTATTCACTATACTTTATACGAATATCGTACCTACGCCCATCACGATCTCCAATCGTGACATTACTTTGAAGTAAAAGATCCACCATAAATAATAAATTAAAGGAAGATTCCACTTCCTCGTATTCTTTAATGTTGTCCGCAACCTCCAAATCGCTCGTCTAAATTTTTTCTATCGCTACCGAAGGGAGAAATCCCGGATAATCAATTTAAATTCAAGCGGCGGACATAACAGCAACAAAATTTAGATTATTTAAGAAAATTTTCCGTTAATTGCAAATAACTTACCAGTAGATAGGTAAGGGGGTTTCTGTCCCAATTAGCATCAAAATGGGTACGATCTGTTGTATCGACTGAGGGTAAGTTAAGGATTGATGATAATGTGTCGGCTGTTGGTTTGCTTATCTGGGGCCTTTTTGATGCTAATTGACGTTATTTGGGGCCTTTTTGACATCATTTTAATGATAATTGGCGTTATTTGGCAGTGTTTTTACCGTTTGAGCTCATTGTGAGCTTATCTAGGACCCTTTTGAGCTCGTGTCCACCATTTTGAGCTCGTATCAGCCATTTTGAGCTCGTCTTATTATAGATGGCGCCTTGTGTGTATATTTTGAGTGGGAAAATTTGAAAACAAAATGACACCGTGATGGCGCTCAAGACTGATACTTTCTCAGTCTATCAGCCTTGAACGTCATCACGGGGCCAATTTACTTTCTGACCAATGTTTGATATATTCAAACTCGATGTAGTACGAGCACTTGCGAGAAGCCATGCCATCTAGTGGTTTAGTTTCTCTCCCCTCTTTTTTTGCTACTGCGTAGTAGATGACGTCATCCAACAAGTCTTAACTGGTTTTTTCCTTTGTTTTATTTCTAACTGCGTATATGATGACGTCATCCGATAAGTCTGAACTTGTTTTTGAGCTAGAGAGGGGGAAATGAGCTGAGCGTTGAGCTTACGAGCTCGCAGCAGTCAGTCTATATCGAGGAACGTTCTAGTTAACAGCTTGTGCTAATGGATAAAAAATTCAGTAAAAGTGAAAGAATTCTTCTCTTACATAACCGGCCATACACCGATAATCTCGACGATATTATTGAATCGTTATTTGGTGACGTGCCTCCTGAGGATATTGGAAAATTTATCAATAATGTAATTGCGTTTGCTAAAAATCTTGAAATTATTGAAAGTGCGCGAGAAGTATCGTGTCCAGGCTGTGCTGAAAAAAGAAATTTAGCACAGAATCTATTTGAAATTAGTGAAAAAACGGAAAAACTACAATTACGTATACTTAGAAAATCATAAAAATGGTTCCTCACGGTTTAAAGTATGTAAGAATTATTATTAAAAAAAAAAAAAAAACAAAAAAATTATTATTTTTTAATTAATTTAACTATAAATATTTAATTATTAACTTTTATAGACTTCATGTATGCATTGGTGAGTGTAACCACGATGCTCAAATCGAATTCGAGGATATAAGCAGCGAAAGTGATATTTTCGACGACGACGCTTGTATCCCTGATTTCTATTATTTTAGGAAAACGAATGAAGAGAGAAACAAAGAATTAGCAATTCGAACGAAAGAAATCGAATTACAATTGTCTCATTGGAAAGAAATATTATTAAACTTCAAAGATCGCAAAGATTATGAACAAACCTGTCATGAAATCACTTTTATATTAACTAAGTTATTGTTTAAAGCTAACAAACCGCAATAATAATGGACTTAATAATTGATTTTGTGGGTTTCGAGATGCCTGATGGCAGATTTGTGATAAAAGAACTTTGTGCTACTGATATTTATGATAAAGTGGGTACATATGGTCTTGCATGAAGTGAACATTGGTTGTTTGAACCACCTTTGGATCAAGTTGATGTTGCTGTAATGCAGAAAAGTGTTGATCATCATAAGCATCACCATTCAATATCATGGATAGCCGGATTGCTACCATATGAATTATTGAAAGACATTCTTGAAATTATGGTCAAACATACACGATACTTTTACGTACAAGGTGAACAGAAGAAGAAATGGTTTGAAGATCTCATTGACCCGGCTGTACCAATCATCGATTTAGAAAAACTGAAATTTTTCTCACTCTATCAAAAGAATGATTTCTTGAAATATCAATGTCCATACTATGCATATCACTTGGAGAAATTGGATACTTCATGTGTATTTCAAAATGTCCAAGAGTTCAAGAGATGGTTCTGGCATTTTTATGGAATTCAACCAACATACGAAAAGTCAGTTCAGATCTTCAATCAATTGGGGAATCTATTTTGTATGGATGATCGAGACATCGCATGCTTTGATGATACATTTATCCTTGAAAATGCAGACCAGCAAATTGATTTCGTTTAGCACAAACTACCAGAAGAATTAAAAAATAATGAAAAAATTGATTGGCTATCAAAGGTGTCGGGATCATCATATATTCCATGATGATATTCCTGATAGCTTTGCATATCCATTCAAAAAAGATTGCTCTAACTGTATATTTTTAGGTTAAGAGAAAAAAAACTATATTTTATGTAAGACTAAATGTATATTTTGATGTTAAGAAAAAAGACTATATTTCATGTAAGACTAAATGTATATTTTGAGGTTATGTAAAACTAAAATGTACATTTTAGGTTAAGAAAAAAATATCTATAGTTTATTATGTATTTGAGGTTATGTAAAATGAAAAAAATATTTCAGGTTATATAAGACTTAAATGTATATTTTAGGTTATAAATAATAAAAAACAATGTATATCAATATAAAAAAAGTTTATTCATTTATAAATGTAAGTTTTTTAATTAATACAGGTTCAATAATTATATTTAATTTATTAATTCTTTGTTTAAATCGTTCTCGATCTCTTGCTGCTTGTTCTCATTCGCCTCTTCTTGCTTGCTCGTGTGCAAATCTCCATACATACATGTAATGTATGGTGGGCGTTGGATTAAATTTAACACTCTTCATATTAGTTTCCGTACGATGCTGCTTATAGGATTATACTCGACTATACGATCATGTATAATGAGGCAATAAGCTGATGTCTGCGCAGAAAATTGATTTGTAGATTCAAATTCCAGACGAACGTCCACTGGTCCAGATTTTATCGATTCGTTTTGTTTCGAGCAATCGATAACATACAGTGATGCTTGTTCCAAAAATTTATTCTTTGTTAACAGTGGCTCAGGTTTTTTGTTGTAGAATGAAGTTTGAAAATTTATATACATGTCATACAACAAAGCATATTGATTGTTTGCAATGTTGAGGTACAAATTCCCATAAGGATAACTCTGAGAGCTTAGAAATAATTTTATGTCTCTGATGTTGCAGTGATCAAATACGCTGGCATTTTTAGTTGCATCATTTTTTCTTGCTGTTTAAAATCCAAGGATTACAAAACGTGGTTTTTCGAGCTGCGTAGATGTTTTGACAGCCCAAATGTGCTTCGAAATATTAGGTATTAGTGGATACTCGTACAGCGCCCAAGCCTGGAAACTGATTGAGATAGCTGGATCACTTGTGATATCATTCAAAGCTTAAATTTTCTGTTTATCAGCCATAGTCACATATGGTACAATCTACTCGATTTTTTGCAGCGTAATTTTAACAGCTTCAGCATGAGCTCCAGCAGCAGGTGTAGCCACAACATAGAAATTCATATTAGAATTTGGTCTTATTAAAATCAATTCATGCTTTGCATTGATGACAACTTTATTATAATCTTCAGCAAATCCAAGCAAAAGACTCAGTGGTATAGATACATCAAAGTAGCCATTGTCATTGAGTAATTTGTTGACAGCATCATTCACAATCCAGCCTGAATTTTCTAGTGTATTTTGTTGAGCTGGACTCAGTGATGTATATCCTCTCATGAGACTTGTGATGCCAACATTTTTGTTACGATCAATCTCAACACCATTGAGCTCATAGCGTATTTCTTCAAACATATAATATACTGTCATGTTTACCATGTGAGTAGTTGCACTTACAGCTGTACCATCAAATTTTGTGAATTTTCCGTACACATGCAGTGTACTTTTACTTGGAAGTAGACATAAATCTTGATGTTGAACAGCAATTCTTATTTCATCGCTGTTGTTGAATGTTGATGAAGCATACGGGAGATGAGCATGTGCTTGATAGTGTGCAATCGACTCATCAATAATGATTTGTCGTTGAATATTTAAGATTTCTGCCGCCATGGTCGTGTACACGTCAAACAACAAAAATAAATTTTTATTTTCTTAATTTTCCACGTAATTTTAGTCCTAGGCTCTGAAGAAACTGAGCGTTCTAATGTGTTAACACCTTGTGAGGTACTCGGTTACTGATGTTGCTCGACCATGTTGCTGTCGTTTTATACCCAGCACCACTTTTTGTCTCACACACGATACCCATTATTTTATAGACTTTATATGCAGTCTTATGGTTATTGTCTCACCTCTAAAATTAGCCAGTTTTCCGTCTTGATCAACAATTCTCAGTCTGAGATTTTGTATTGCTTGTACGGTGATCGGCAGATAAATGACGTGAGATGGCAATTCAACAATCTTATATCCTGGTGGTACACTTGGAAAAAATTCATGAATAGTGTGAACTTTGTGCTCATTTATACAAGCGCCTGATGTGATGTTGCACTCAACCCTCAGAGCATTGAGTTTTAATATTTTCACTGGTAAATCTGATGAGTGAGTTTTATGTGGTGCTAGCTTTCGATTTGCAAATCCCAGTAGTCCACCAATAGAATCTTGAGGTGTAAAATTCACAAATTGATCACACTTAACTTCACTTCGCAATTCATTATTATTGGCTCTTATGCTGATGCTGAGTCTTTGTAATTTCTTTTGAATGTATTTTTCAATGTCGGTGATTTCGTAACTTCCTGTTGGTATTGTGAAGACTCTCTCTTCAACAGTTTCATATTTTCCAGCTTCTATATTTTCACTCATTGTATTATCTTCAGTTACTGAGACATTGTTATCAAACTTTGTAATTATTGCTACATTTCTTTTAGCTCTTTTTTTCTTGACTATTTTTTTCTCATCAACATTATTTTTATCATTTGTATCAATTTTTTCGATATCAATATTATCCACAGGATAAGAGACATAGAATTTATTAGCACCATCATCAATATTAGGTATTGAATTAAATGTTAATAACTCTACAAGTCCCAGGACATAATTTTTATTTGGTGATAATTCAATTGGTGGGAAGTTGTTGGCCTCCAACACGGATGTAGATCCCGTTAACGTTAATGTGAATGACTCAGCCATGACTGATGTGTTGTACACAGAGTCACATCAATTTATAGTTGTCCAATGAGAAATTTGAGACACAAATGTCCACATATAATTGTATCAAAATCCTGATATCTTTTGTGATTATATTTTACGCTACCAACATCGAGATATTCCATAAGATCTTGCGGTGGTTGTAAATTACCAAAACTGTCAAAGTAAACAACTTTATCATTGTTTTTCTTGTAAGCAACCCAATGAGTACCAGGTCCAAGTTTATCATCAAGATTAATAATAGCTGATTCATTTTTTCTTAGTCCAGTTTCAGGTAAATCATTTCTCATAAAAACACCACGAAAGTTTGAAATTTTTAGAGCTTTAGCGTATTTCAGTAAATCGATGTTTGTGAGTGCTCGATATGGTAGCTCTACTTGTTTTTTTGACTTGCATCCTCTGCCTGCTGGATATGGTCTCAAGTATAAGCCCATATCACGTCTGTAAGGTCTCAAGTATAAACCTTTACCCATGGATATTTGTTCCATTTTTAAATTATGTCGTTTGCTCTCCTCCAATCGATTTTTAGCAGCACTTGCATCATTTACAGCTTTCGCTATACCAGCTGCACCTCCAGCCAAAGCTCCTGTTGCACTCAGGCCGGCAAGAAGTGGTATTAAAAATGGTAGTACACCACCAACTTTCGATGGAACTGGTAAAATTCGTGGCAGCCTGATATTTTTTTTCCCACCAGATTTTTTAACTGCCTGACGAGCACCCTTCATTGCTGTTTTAATTGGATCACCTCCAGGAGTCATAGAATTTTTGGCAGCTGTGACAACTTGTCTTAGTGCTACTTGTTCCTTTACACTAGTCTTTCTCTTGCTAGTCTTTGTTAAATGAGCGAATAAACTAAATGGATCTGGTTTAGGCGAGGTTGGTTAAACAATTAAAAATTACACAGATTTTGTCACTAAATAAATTATAGATTTATTTACACTTATTTACACTTAAAAATTATGAGAATTATGATTAATAGCGAATGCGACTAGATAAATTATACGCGATAGCGAATGCAAACTCAAAGATATAATTCACGTATAAAATTGACACGTGGTCAATAGCGGTTAAGTCAATACTAATTAATTAACAATTAATTTTTGTCACAAGAACAATTTATTTATTCTCAATAAATAGCAGCCTTGATGTACTGTCTAAATATTGAGGATAATTTAGCGTAGTGATTTAGTTATAATTTTACACAAAATATTTACTGAAGCGGTTCAAGCACGAGGTTGCAAGTAGCAAAGACACGTTGTAGAAACTCTGAGCGAAGCGGTTAGACAGATAGTTGTAGAAAGAATATTGGTAGCGTCGTTGAGTCGTCGAGGAGCTTGGTGTCGACGTGGCAGCCTTGCTGCATATAACGAATTTTCCTATTGGCTTAAAAGCGCGCCAAAAGGTAGCAGTTGATAGCGAGCTCTCTCATAGGCTGACCAATATAAAACGAATTTTGTGATTGGTCAGCTTGTAGCGGGTTCTCAGGACGTCTTGACACGATCCTGAGTTAGAAATTGTATGTGCCGGGCCCAAATAGCGAGTGACCCGGCACTATTCTGACCTTCAGTCAGTAGCGAGCTCGGCTTCTCCCGAGCCGAGCGGAAATGCACGAAGCTTGATTTAAATTAATCAAGCTCGTGACTGAACATTCTCCCCAGCGCTGGCGACTGTGTCGACTGGATTGTCTTCTGGAGAGTGCACTGGTAGTACACACAGCTTAGCGATTGGTCGTACAAGTTCCGTGGTAGCGGTCTTCAGCGTGACTACTCGAGTCAGGCGATCTCTGCCTGGATGTAATGCGAGTACTCGAGCAAGCGGCCATTTCGATGGTGGGAATCTTTCATCAGTCAACAAGACTAATGAACCCACTTTGATGTTGTTTTGCGGATTATGCCATTTCGAAATAGATTGATGACGTTGCAGGTACTCTGATGACCATCTACTCCAAAATCTCTGGAACATTTGTTGTAATTGTTGCCAGCGTGACAACGCAGCTGAACTATTTTCCAGTAGCGAGGGCCCAGGTACAGCGATAAGCGGTTCACCGATGAGAAAATGTCCAGGAGTTAGAGCGGTTAAATCTGCAGGATCTTCAGATAGAGGAGCGATCGGTCTTGAATTTAACACAGCCTCAATCTGTGTTAGGACTGTAGCGAGTTGGTCGTAAGTCAATAGCGATTCACCAATAGTTCGTATGAGATGGAACTTGATTGACTTTACGGCTGCTTCCCACTTGCCACCAAAGTGAGGAGCGCTTGGTGGGTTGAACTTCCAGTCTGTGCCATCTGTAGCGAGTAAATACTGAAGTTCCTTTAGTTGCCTCGATCCTGCTGCGAATTCTTTCTTTAGCGTGGCGTCTGCTCCTACAAAATTTGTACCACAGTCCGAGTATAGGATACTGCAGGCACCTCTTCGACTAGTGAATCTTCTAAATGCTGCGACGAAAGCGTCAGTAGAGTAGTCGGTGACAATTTCAATGTGTATAGCGGACGTAGCGAGACATACAAACACAGCGATCCATCCTTTATAGGTTTTGGCACCTCGACCTTGGAAAGTCTTCAGTGTTACTGGCCCAGCGTAGTCTATTCCAGTGTGTAAGAATGCTTTAGATGGTCTTACACGAGCGGATGGCAATTGTCCCATTAATTGTTGTGCACGAACACCTCTATGTCTCGTGCACACGACGCAGCGAAGAATATGTGATCTGACTGGAACTCGACCACCTTCTATCCAGACAGATCTCCGTAGATCAGCGAGAGTCAATTGAGTTCCCCCATGGAGTGTTCTTTGATGCGAATGATCTATCAATAGCGTACTTAAGCGTGATGACCTTGGTAAAATGGCTGGATTTTTCTGTTCATCATCCAGCAGCGAATTCTTCAAGCGACCGCCGACTCTGAGTACTCCGTTGTAGTCGACGTAGGGAATCAATTTAGCGAGATGATGATTTCGATGTAGAGAATCACCATCTTTCAATAGCTTCAGCTCCTGCGAATAGTACTGACTTTGAGTATACTTGATCAGCAATGTCTTAGCGAGTTCCAGGTCAACTTTAGAGAGTGGTGTGTCCAGTGTGGACTGTGGCACTTTTTTAAATTTAGCGATGGCACGAAGACAGATTCCAAGCGTGCGAAGTAATGGTGACAACTTAGAGAATTTCTCTAGTAGCGTGTATAGCGGGTGTGAATCTGCCTTGAAGATGGTAAAAACCAGACCTGGACGTTCTTCAAGATGTGATACCGTCTGCGTAGGGATAGCAAAAGATGGCCAGTTATCTTTTGATTGACTGAGCCACTTTGGTCCCGTCCACCATAGCGAATGCTGTTCTAGTTTGGCTGCTATTAGACCTCTTGAAGCGCAGTCAGCTGGGTTAAGTTTCCCAGGAACAAAATCCCAGTTGACACTTGGTAGCGATTCTTGAATCTTGGTGACTCTATTGCGAATGTGGACTTTCCATCTAGCTGGGTTGTTTCGTATCCACGTTAAGGATACAGCGGAGTCTGTCCACATGAAAACTGGAACGTTTTCAAGTTTCAAAACCTTCTTGACGTAGAGTACCAGTTGAGCGAGTAAGACAGCGGCATTGAGCTCCATTCTTGGTATAGTTATAGGCTTCAGTGGTGCAACTTGTGTTTTGGCACACACTAGCGAAATATTGGAACTTCCAGTAGCGTCAGTAACTTTTAGATAGACTACAGCAGCCATAGCGAGTTGTGAAGCGTCAGAGAATCCATGTAATTCGATTGATACACCATTTTTTACATGATTCCAGCGAGGTATCTGAATCTTCGAGATCTGATGTAGTTCATCTCGAAACAAATTCCATTCTTGAAGAAGCGACGGTGATAGCGTAGCATCCCAGTCAAAGTTCTGCAGCCAGAGCTTCTGCATGAACATCTTGGCTCTCACGATGATCGGTGCCAAGAAACCCAGTGGGTCAAACAAGCGAGCAATTTCAGATAAAATTGTGCGTTTAGTTGTTGGTGATGCTTCTGGAAGCGAATAGCCGAACTGGAATTTATCCTGTGTTGAATTCCAGGTTAGCCCGAGCACTTTTACCGTAGTATCCCCAAGCTCTCTTGGTGTATCTTCTTGGGTTTCACTTGGAGCGACTTGAGAGAGTAATTCAGTTGAATTACTTGCTCACTTGGCAAGCGGAAAACATCCTGTGGCACACATATTTTTTGTGTCGAGAGCAACTTGAATTGCCTCAGCGAGTTCATCTGCACCTCCATAGATGTCATCAACATAGCGTGTGTTAGTTACCGGTTCGACAGCCTTCGGAAATTTATTCCCTTCGTCTTCAGCGAGTTGTAATAGTGCTCTTCCAGCGAGATATGGAGCCGATGATGTTCCATAAGTAACAGTAGCGAGTGCAAATACTATTGGGATGTCATCTTCGTCAAACCAGAGTATGCACTGTAGATGATGATCTTCCTTGTCAACTGCAATCTGACGAAACATTTTTGTTACGTCAGTAGCGAATAGATAGCGATGGCAGCGGATACGAATAAGTACATCACTGATGTCAACTTGAATCTTTAGGCCCACATGAAGTATCTCGTTGACAGATATGCCAGATGTAGTTTTCCAGGACCCATTGAATACCACCCTGAGCTTGGTGGTAGTGCTCTGCTCTTTCAGAACCCCATGATGAGGCAACAGGTAGCTGTTCGGTGGTAAATCCTTTAACTTAATGCGTTTCATGTGTCCCAAGTCTTCATATTCTTTCAGGAAGTCGAAGTACAACTTCTTGTAGACTGGATCAGCTTCCAATCGTTTGCGCAGACGTAGTAAGGCGTATTGTGCAGCTCTAAGCGAATCACCCAGTTGACTTGGCGAAGATTTAAGCGGCAAGCGAACGACATATCGACCATCAGACTGTCTGTAGTGTGTATTGACAAAGTGTTGTTCACACTCTTCTTCTTCTTCAGTATAGCGTGTAGCAAATTCTGTCTGTGGCTCTTCTTGGTACCAAAACTTGCTTAACAAGTCTTGTAGTTGATCATCAACAGCGACATGATGACCATAAGCGGTCAATTTTGATGTAGCGGTGTCCACAGATCCATATATGATCCAGCCAAGCGATGTTGACTGAGCGATTGGGTCATTGTCACTTCCTTTTCGTATTTTAGCGTTGATTATATGTGCAGCTGGTGCTGCACCCAGAATGATGTCAATAGGTCGTGATGTCAAGAAGTCTGGATCAGCGAGTTGTAGCCCAGTTATATGCGGCCATTCCTTCTTTTTAGTTAGCGTAAATGACGGTAAGTTTACAGTCAATAGAGCAAGCACATGAGCTTGGATGGTAATAGAAGCGTTGTTGTGTAGCGAATGCAGCGTCATCTTGCATGACCCAAGCGAATGCCCAGCTGACACATTACCAATTCCACGTAATGGTACAGCTGCTTTACTGAGTTGAATATCCAGCTTCTTGATTAGCGAATGCGTCACGAAGGATAACTCCGATCCTTGATCAATAAGTACACGGGCTGTACATGTACTTCCTGTTAGCGAATTCAACTTAACAATAGCGGTAGCGAGTAAAACATTAAGCGAATGAGCTGAAAGCAGACTAAGTTAGCGAATTCAAAACAAAAGTTACCAAAATTGGAACTATTTGTTACCTGGGTCAGCTACAGGAGCGTCCTGTGCTGGTTTAGCGGCAGCACCATCGTCAAGATGCGTTGACGTGTGATGTGGCTGATCACAATGCCGGCACTTCTGCTTAGTTCTGCAATCAGCGTAGCGGTGGCGTCCCAAGCAATTGAAACAGAGACGATAATGCTGGACGATCGTTCTTCTGTTCAGTGGCGACGCCTTCTGGTAACTGGGGCAAAAGAGAACAAAGTGCTTCTCCTTGCAGATTGGGCACATGCCCGGTTCACTCGTACGATCCCTGGGAGTGAAAGCAACGTAGCTAGCGAAACCAGTAGATGTAGATGGCGTTGATGAGGTAACGGGTCGACTGTTCCCAAACTTCACTTGCTTGGTTGTAGTGGCTGACTTAGCGTAATTCTTAGGTGATGGTGGTCTTTCACTAGCACTCTTAGGTGTAGAGGTTATGGTTGCGCCAATCTCTGAATTTTCCCACGCACGCACCTTTGCTTTTAGCATGTCGTGTAATTGTTGGTAGGTGGGAAACTCATTCGATAACCCAAGCGAAGCCATCCATTCCACTCTCAAGTCTGATGGTAAACAGCGAACAGTCAAGCGAATTAAAAATGGGTCCAACTCACCAATTGGTATTCCCAAAGCAGCGATGGCGTCCAGCGATTTTTTATTAGCGAGTAGCAGCGCATCCAGATCAGCAGCGGAGTGTGAAGTCACCGGTTGACGATCCAACAAATCATCGATGTGCATGTCAAGCAATCGACGTGGATTTGTGTAGCGAGTATTCAGTAATTCCCAAGCGGGTTGAAAAGCGTCATCAGTGATCTGTAGATTAGCGAGTAGTGCAGCGGCCTCACCTTTTACCTGCGTCTTCAGGTAATGCATTTTTTGTGACCCGGTTAGCGAATCTTCATTAATAATGAGCGAAGTAAACAGGTCCTTGAACGAGTCCCACTCGTCATAAGAACCCTGGAAGGTTGGTAGTTTAATTTGCGGCAAGTTGGATTTATGCGCGCCTCCAAAGTAAGCGGTCTGATCATGATTAGCGGGCTGGGTTTCATGAGCAGGTTCTGGAGCAGGTCTAGCAGCGCTGAGTCTCACTCTGAGCTCAGTGTATACGAGATTAGCGGTACCGTATGCATTACCTGTGTGGTATTCATTTTCGACGATCTCAGGCACATCATCGAATAGTCTCTCATGAGTTGTGTTGAAGCGATTCCACAAATCATTGAGAATAGCGAGTTCAGCATCAATAGCGGCGGCACCTTGGTTAGCTAGTACAGCGTCAGTTAAGCGAGCAGACATATTGCGCATCGTGTCGATGCGGTTCATTTGAAGAGCGACTTGAGCTTCGGCGGCCATCTTGGTTTGACGTGGCACACAAAATGGACGCGATGACGTGAACCCGACGCTAAGTTTTCGATCTTTTTTTTTTGATTAAGTGTCCTTTTTACACCGGTGTGTAAAATAGATCACCCTGGGCAGCACTCTAGCAGTGCTCAGCAATGCCCACGGCACTTAGCGATTTTCACGACACAGAACTGACACTACACTTTTCTCACAATTTTTTTTTTTTTTTAAATAATTTTTAATTGTTTCATTTTCGCCAGATCCGGCTCGAAGGACCAAAATGTTAAATGAGCGAATAAACTAAATGGATCTGGTTTAGGCGAGGTTGGTTAAACAATTAAAAATTACACAGATTTTGTCACTAAATAAATTATAGATTTATTTACACTTATTTACACTTAAAAATTATGAGAATTATGATTAATAGCGAATGCGACTAGATAAATTATACGCGATAGCGAATGCAAACTCAAAGATATAATTCACGTATAAAATTGACACGTGGTCAATAGCGGTTAAGTCAATACTAATTAATTAACAATTAATTTTTGTCACAAGAACAATTTATTTATTCTCAATAAATAGCAGCCTTGATGTACTGTCTAAATATTGAGGATAATTTAGCGTAGCGATTTAGTTATAATTTTACACAAATTATTTACTGAAGCGGTTCAAGCACGAGGTTGCAAGTAGCAAAGACACGTTGTAGAAACTCTGAGCGAAGCGGTTAGACAGATAGTTGTAGAAAGAATATTGGTAGCGTCGTTGAGTCGTCGAGGAGCTTGGTGTCGACGTGGCAGCCTTGCTGCATATAACGAATTTTCCTATTGGCTTAAAAGCGCGCCAAAAGGTAGCAGTTGATAGCGAGCTCTCTCATAGGCTGACCAATATAAAACGAATTTTGTGATTGGTCAGCTTGTAGCGGGTTCTCAGGACGTCTTGACACGATCCTGAGTTAGAAATTGTATGTGCCGGGCCCAAATAGCGAGTGACCCGGCACGTTTCTGACCTTCAGTCAGTAGCGAGCTCGGCTTCTCCCGAGCCGAGCGGAAATGCACGAAGCTTGATTTAAATTAATCAAGCTCGTGACTGAACACTTTCTCTTACCAGTCTTTCTTTTGCTAGGCTTTCTTTTACCAGCTGCTCTCTTCTTCAACCCCATACCGAATCTTTTTTTCATCTTCATGATTTTATTTACACTCCACGCAGCAGCTTTTTTACCAATACCAGCGTCTTTTGCTTGATAACGTTGCCGCGCCTTCTCAGCAAGTATTTGATCAGCCTCGTGACGTGCCGCCAAATTTTCACGATTATGCGAGTATGCGATATCGTGTTGTTTACACGCAGCATCCAGAGGATTAATTCCAGGATCTCCACAAGCTAATCTCTTGGCTAGCTTTGTGCCTGGTCCACAGTACTGGTATCCAGGTATATGTAGTTCAAATGGTAGCTTATTGATTATACTGTTTACGAAACCTCTACCACTGGTCTCTACACGTCAGCTCTCCATAGTAGCAGCATCATGACTAACTTAAAATGATATAAAACCTGGTACTTATAGCTCGCTGAGTGAGTTAATGTTGTGATCGCAAACTATCAACATGGAGTTTAAAAGTCAAGAGGCCAAGTTGCCAGTAATAAATTTTGATCAAATTGTTCAAGGTACAGGAGTGAAAAAAGTCAAGAGACACGGTGCTTTATTGCCAAACAGTGTACGTGCTATATTTTGTGGCCCATCAAATTGTGGAAAAACAAATGCTCTGCTCTCACTCATCATACACCCCAACGGCTTGAGATTTGATAATATCTATCTCTACTCAAAATCTCTGAACCAGCCGAAATATAAATTTTTAGAATCACTACTTAAACCAATAGAAGGTATTGAATTTTTTACATTCAATGAGCATGAAGAAGTACTGAAACCGGAAGATGCAAAACCAAACTCATTGATGATATTCGATGATGTTGCTTGTGAAAAACAAGATCATATCAGAGCATACTTTTGTATGGGTCGACATAAAGATGTTGACAGTTTTTATCTCTGTCAGACTTATACACGTATCCCTAAACATTTGATACGCGACAATGCGAATTTTATAGTTCTCTTTCGTTAAGATGAGATGAACTTAAAACATGTGTATGATGATCATGTAAATACTGACATGTCATACAATTTATTCAAAGACTTGTGTTCAGCATGTTGGAATGGTAAATATGGTTTCGTAGTGATTGAGAAAGGCAGTGAGTTAAATAGTGGAAGATATAGAAAAGGATTCGACTGCTTTATTAGTATAAATTAACTTGTACTTGAAAAATAGTCATCAAAGATTAAGTGAACTTTAACCCATCAACATGAAGACCGAGGAGCTTTCAAAGCAGAGAGATGTCTTACATCAGATATCCCAGGCTAGTGATGCTATCCGACGAAAGCACAGAATGCTTAAGTTGGGTAAAGACACAGCTGAGAAGGCAATGGGTGAAATGTTCAAGCCTATTGTTACACCTCTGCAGAGTTTAGTCGAGTCGTCTAAGCATAAAATTAAACAAGAAATCAAGCAAGAAGTCAAAGAAGAATTTAAAGATGATGATTCAACGGTGAATAATGATACAGAATTTGATGATGCCAGTAATTATGATAGTATTATCTCTGAAGATAGAAGTGGGACTCTGGAAGAAACACAAGTATTTCCTGCTGCATCGAGTACCCCCGCTAAGCCAGTGAGTGGTGAAATAAAATCATATTTAGCTAAAGTGTACAGAAGAAGTAAAGATATTGATATGAGATATGGTATTCGTCGACGTTTTAATGATTTTTATATTGGTGATTCTGAAATAACTTTTGACGATAATGAGATTAGAATAAAAAATAAAAATTACTCTGTTACTTCTAGTTTATTGGAATTATTATTTAAGAAATCGCCGGATGATTCAAAAGTCACGCAGAATGATAAAAATAAATATCTCGAAATTATTAAAATGACAAATACTCATAGAAAAAATTATAAACCAGATGGTAGTTTTTATGAAGACTCGACAATCAAGTATAATAATTATATTGCCGATTTTCTCGATAAAAATGCAAACTTATCAAGAGGTAAAGGATAACCGAATTTTATGATTGCAAAAAAGAAAAAATCACGTATGGATTATGTCAACTGGGATGATCCAAATGAACTAGTTGACCGTCTGCGTTTACTCATGGCATCTCAAGCAGCTGGAAATCCAAGTCACACCAATGAAATCATAGAGCACCAAAGAGCAAAAAATGAGTATCGATATATTTGGACGTTCACTTCCAACTGGTGCTGTAATCAGTGGACCGCCAGGACCACCTGGACGAGGATTTCAAAGAACTGTTGACGGACAGTATGATGTTGAGCGCAAGAGACTGTGTCATGTTGGCAAACCTGCTGAAGATAGCGATGCAGCAACTGTAAAATTCACACGTGATCTTGTATATCTCGAGCTATCTTTAATGTATGATAGTATAAGGAATGATCAGTCTGAGATCATTTCACATTTACACTCTCAAGTGGTAACACTCGACTCTGCTGTAAAGCTATTAAAAAAAGAAAATCAAGAACTAAAAGTTAAAATAAAACGTATAAAGTTACAAAAAGACTTAATCAGTAGAAATACACAGCGAATAAAAGAATTAGAAGCTAAAATTTTTGTTAACAATGGAGGACAAGAAATAAGTAATAGTGTATGAGTTGCACAGACCAGCACGCAGAAATTATCAACGTCGTCATGTTGACATACGAGCACTCGATGAAACTTGGCAAGCTGACTTAGTTGAAATGATTCCTTATGCAACAGTAAACAAAGGAAACAAATATCTGCTAACTGTTATAGATATTTTTTCAAAGTATGCTTGGGCTGTACCGATTAAGAGTAAAAGTGGCAGTGATGTCACAAGTGCAATGAAATCTATATTTCAACTAGGTCGTGTTCCAAAAAATCTGCACGTTGACCAAGGCAAAGAATTTTATAATAAAGAATTTCAAGAACTCATGCAACGTAAAAACATCAACATGTACTCGACATTCAGCAACTTGAAGGCGTCCATATGTGAACGATTTAACAGGACACTTAAAAATAAAATGTGGCGTGAATTCTCTGCACGTGGTGCTTATAAATGGATTGATATACTACAAGACTTATTGGATACTTACCAAAATACCAAACATCGGACAATTAAAATGAAACCTGCTGATGTAACTGCTGCTAATGAAAAAGAACTGCTGGAAAGAATCTATAAACCTTTTCAAGCTCAGCAACAAGCACGAAAAAATAAATTCAAAGTCGGAGACAAAGTTCGAATCAGCAAGTACAAACATGTGTTTGAGAAACGTTACACACCCAACTGGACGACGGAAATTTTTACAATTAAGACAGTGCAGAAAACAAATCCAACAACGTATAAGCTCGTAGACTATCAGGACAAGCCAATTAAAGGTGGATTTTATGGAGAAGAACTCAGCAAAGTCAAATATCCAGATGTATATCTAGTGGAGAAAATTATAAAAAAACGCGGAAATAAATTGTACGTAAAGTGGCTCGGCTTCGATAGCTCCCACAACAGCTGCATTGAAAAAATCTGATCTGTAAAACTTATATTCTAATAAATAAAAACAAAATTTTTCATTGTATATACATTTTTTTTATTTTCAAACCTTAAAACTAATTTTACAAAAAAAAAAAAAAAAACCAAACTTAAAAATAATATTTACATTTTTTATTTAAATAAGTTCTCTTTTATTTTTATACCTTAAAACTAATTTACATAAGTTTTCTTTTTTTAATTATTATCTCATCGTCATCATCATCATCTACAATTTTCTTATTTTTATAGCCCCATGGTAGGGTATCGTGGCTGTCATCAATGAGCTGGCGCTTATCATCAGCCCAGCTCAATGCAATTTTATTTTGCGCAATTGTTTTAACATTATGTTTGTTCGATTTTATTAAATATTGCTTTTTAGTTAAAGTCAGATGATTATTTAAACATTGCATGAAATCATCAAACGTGTTGGTTCTCAAAGTAGGACCCTTGACTCCCTTTGCACGTTTTTTAGCTTTTTTGTTTTTATATGTTCGAAATGCATATAATTTCGCTCTGAGTCCAGTGAATTCAGTCATGATTTCACCATGATTTTCATCCTTTATTAGACCCAGGACTTTTTTATTAGCTAATGGCATATTATATACATTATCTTTTGGGTAGACAGAGGTGTCGAACTTTGAGATATCACGTTTGATGATTTTATAGACATCTGGTACAGTAAAATGATAGATGAGACTGTCTGTGTCTGTGTACATTAATTTAGACTCATCATTTTTAAAGTTCTTTTTTACACAATTATAATGAAAATCATAAATGAATGTTTTAGATAAATCTAAAATAAAAAAGCCGACATAAATAGGTTTATTGAAACAGACTTTTACTTTCTTCATCTCAATAATTACCATATCTTTATCAAACATGGTATGACTATGGAAATTTGGCTTACATATCAATTCTTTGACACCAAATCTACCATCCCATTCAGTTTTTAATTGTACATCTTTGTGCTTTCTAACATTTTCCATAGTCTTACCAAATACAGCGTTGTTCATGAGTTTATAAAAATTTTTTTCAAACTCATTTTTTGCTAATTTTCTTCAGTTAGTGTTTTTATCAATATAACTTTTGAGCCAAGGTGATTGTTTAAACTGTAGTACTCTGTGTATTTTCATTAATTTTAATCCTAACTCTAGACATTGTTTTAAATTTTTGTAATGTATTATATAATTTTTTTTATCGTATAGAGTAGTTGATAATTTCGAGTGTTTGGATCCTAGCGGTACAAAGTGTTCTGGGCACAGCGGTAAATCTTTATGGAGTTCATGTAACTCCTCAGGATACTCTAAGTCTACTTCTAATATATATCCTACACTGTCATTATCATTAAAAAATTTATTTACATCATCATCAACATTTTCCACCCACTCAAATGAACCCGTCGGCAGTGACATACTCATTGCTGCACCATACAAGTTATTTACATCATAGTACATTAAATATGATTCAGCTTTGCTTGGATCAAAGTCTTCACCCATGTACCGATTGTTTGCAGCAGCATATCGGTTTGTGCACTGAGATACCCCACCTCTGATACCTTTCTCGATAAAAAGTACAATTTCAGGATCAGTAAGAAGCTGAAGTTCCACACCAGTGTATTTTAACATTGCATCATTAGACAGACCGGGAGCAGTATAGGAATGTAATGGATCAAGATTATAAGTTTCAAAGCAGCTACGTCTAAAATTTTCAAAGACATCTGCAAGAAGAAGTACATCAGTTTTAAGATATAAATCTGAGTACTCTCCCAGTGTTTTAATGTTAAATTTATTCCAGACTAGCTGAGCAAAAAAATAATCCTCATCAGAGACACTTTCATTTGTTAGTTTTTAGAAGAATGGTACTTGATCAGGCAATTGTTTGTCATTAAGTTTGTCAATACTTGAAATATATTCATATAGAAATATGCCTTTGCGCGTAACTAATTTAAATTGATCGGGATCAGGATAATGAAGTTTCGTCATAAGCTTTTCATCATCACCAAGATATGAAGCTAATTTTTCAAGGCTTGATGCCATAAATCTGAATGAGTCTATGAAGCGTAATGACACTGAAGTATTTTCTATTGATTTCGTGAAAGATATATATTTTTCTTCATTAATTGGTAGTAAAGTTACATCACCTTTAATTAATGTAGCTAGACTTTTAATTAAAAATTGTGAATCATAACCGGATAAATTGTGAAATACTATGGGAATAACATGTGACTTGGGATAATTGACATTACAAGATATATTTGCTGGGCCGCGATAATTACCAGTGAAATGACAGTGATCATAACAATTATCTGTATTTGTTGTAATTATTTTTTCGCAAATATGACAAACAGTTGCTTGATCATGTGTCTCTTGCTGTTGTTTAGTAAGCGGCTTCATTGGTATGGGATTTTTTAAATATCCTTCATACTTGATAGCTAATTTTTCTAACTTTAAAATAAACCAATCAATACAAAATTTTGAACGATTTAATTCAAATTTAGATAATTTATTGTCATAACTGCAATGTTGATAGAATGCTACACTGTGTGGAACATGCTTCTGAGTTTCATCATCTCCTTGGGTTTTTTCTAGTGTACATTCCAAGTCCGCATACACAACAAAAGGTACAGTGTCTTTGTATCGGTAGCTTTTGAATTTCAAAATTCGATCTTTTTCCTTTGGAAATGTCATATGGACTTTATTCATTTTAAAACAATCAGCTTTGTGATTTTCATATGAATAATTATATTTGAAATGATTCAAACATCGATCACAAAAAAATAATTTGCATTTTGACATTGTAATTTGGGTTTTAACTAATCGTGAAAGATCTTTGATCAAAGCAAAGTGAAATTTCGGTTGAAAATTTTTAATATCAAAATCAGATATATTTAATTTAATATTTTGCTGTACCATTAAGAGATGAATAACTTTTTTATCAGACTTTATGAGTTTACTTAGATACAAAGGAATTATTGTACTTTTATCGGATTTTTTATTACAAAATTCTGACTCGATACCATAGACATTAATTGGTAAATTATTTAATTTTTCAAATTTGGGGATATCATTTAAAGTGATTGGAAATTTTATACCTTCATAATTTAATATAGAGCTGAAGTGAGAATATGATATTTTTCTCTCAGGATGTCCTTCAGTAGCAGGATGTAATGCTGCTACAACGCTCCATAGAAAACAGAGTTCATCAAAATTTTCAATGTTTAAAACTGCTTTTTTTGCTTGAATGTCCTTGGGTAGTTTCACGAACGTTGAATCTCCAGCTTGAAGAGGTGCATATCTCGACATTGTAATTATCAAACTGTGGATTTCAGTTAAACTCCACCCAGAGTCTTTTTGATTGAATTCCTCGACTTTCTTCAATAATTTATGATTGATGTGATCTTGATACCAAGTAGCAAGAGATGTTGCGGGTAAAATGTCTCGGCTCTTTGTGTTAAATGACTTTGTTTCTTCAATCACATTTTCAGCTTTATATTTCGAAATTTGCAAATCAATTCAACATTTACTTTAAGCCCAGCAACATCTCTGAGCATATTCTCAACTTTTCCAGTTATAAGATCTTGAGCATCATCAAGAAAAGCACGAAGATCAGTATGAGCTTGATTCACCACTCATCCTGATCTAATATTATTAGAAAATGCGTTTTCAAGATCTTGCCACTTGATGAGACTTCGGTTTGCACGCAAGTCACCACCAGTTACATCTCCACTTAATTGTGCAAATTGATCTGCATACTTGTACAAAAGTACAATTTTTGCTCGTACACTTCTTCTGACTTGAACATTTATTTGCGAATCTAGCAAGATCTCATTGAAGTAATCAATTGTATCAGCGCAGACTTGATAACACTTTTGACAATGTTCTTCAGCTAATGGCTGATCATGTAAATCATTAAATGATTTAATTATTGAATCGACTGGACGCTGAAGCGCCGCAATAAAATCGTTTTGTGCCATTTTTTAAAAGTTCATCTCTAAAGTCACTGTTTATATTTACACTTGAAATTGTCTGTCACTAGTATTGTTTATTAAGTAGTTTTTATGTATAAATTAACAAGTTTAGTAAAAAATAAATTTAAAAAAAATCGCTAAGATTGTTCATTTAAAAATTTATCACTAAAACTATTGATATATTGTTCAAATAACTACTTAGAAATTGTTTATCACTACACTAGGATTATATATAAATTAATAAAGTTTTAAAACATCACTACGATTGTTCATTTAAAAATTTGTCACTAAAATTATTTATATATTGTTTAAATAATGATTGAAAAATTGTTTATATATTGTTTAAATATTCACTTGAAAAATTGTTTATTAAAAATTTTTTTTTTGTTACAAAAAAATTTTTAGAAAAAAAATTTTAAAACGCACACACAAAGAACTTCAAATCGTTGGAGATATTTTGAGCAGAGATTCGTACTTCATTGATTGAACTCGTACTTCTTTTTGTGAAGTATGCTCTCACGCGGTACTTTTATAGGTGGGGGATGACTCATCAATTGCGCAGTAGAAAGTTTCTAGTTCTCAAAAGTACTAACCTTATAAAATGAAATCACCAGAAACTTGAAAAAATTCCCTAGATTGCATCAACATAACCTAAGATCTAGATGGCGCGACGGAAAGTTTGACGTCATCTATTACGCAGTTAAAAATTTAACTGGATGAGTCATGATCTAAAAATAGAATCGATTGAGTCATCATCTAAAAATAAATATTCTACTGCGCAGTTAAAATAATAATGGAAGGTTTTTTTCTCGGAACTAGATGAGTCATCATCTAAAAATAAATATTCTAGAACATTCTAACTGCGCAGTTAAAAAATAGAACAAAGGAAAGTTTTTTTCTCGGAACTGGATGAGTCACCATCTAAAAATAAATATTCTAGAACATTCTAACTACGCAGTTAAAAAATAGAACAAAGGAATTTTTTAAGCCAATCAAATTAATTAAAAAATAGAGTGGTGGGGAAACAATAAAAAAATAGTTGAGCTGAATTTTTAAATACTTCAGTTGTTTATTGACAGTCATTGTGATACAAGCTATAAAAATGGAAATGATACTGGATGTACAGGGATTCAGAGGTCCCGATAATCAGTTTATCGTGAAAGAACTTGCTACAATTACAATTCAACATGTAATTGATGATGTTGAAGAGTTATCATGTACATTATTCAAGCCACCTTATCACTGGAAATCATTATCACATCAATATCAACGTCTAAATACTTGGGTAACACATTATTATCATGGAATTAACTGGAATGCTGGAAATACATCATATTATAATCTGAATGAAGTAATTAATCATGTAACACGTTATTATAAATATATTTACGTGAAGGGTCATGAAAAAAAGTTATGGATAAAAGATTTAATTGAACACGAGAAAATTGTAATTGATTTAGATGACTTTAAATGTCCCGCGCTAAAAAATTTAAAATTATTGAACAATGATTTTTGTAAATATCATTGCCAATTAAATAGCAATAATAATAATTATTCATGTGCACTTGAAAATGTAAAAATGTTAAAAAATTGGTTTATAAACACCTAATAAAAACTCTAATTTGATTTAATAATACTTGAATCATTTATTTTTTAACCTTTAATAAAATTAGTAGATTAAGTTAATTATAATTAATAAAAATATGTGATAAATAAAAAATAATTAATTTCATTTTCAATATATTTTACCAGGTATGTATAATTTTTTAATTTAAAATTTTTACCGCCAAGAGTAATAATATTTTTTAAATATGATGCTTAATTTTTAATACATTCTAAATTTTTAAACAAATTGCTTAATTGACTTGAAGAAAAAATATCGGTCAGGTATGTATAATTATTAGATTTGCAATTTTTACTATCATAAGTTTAATTTATTCAAATTTAAAAATTTGACTGCCATTATCGATCACTAGTATTGATGTGTGATATTAGTCTATCTCGGTAGAGGTCGCCTCGGCAGATATAACCCTGTCCCACGCGTAAATAACAATCAATTTTTATTCGATATATATGATTAATTGATTCTTAAAAATAATGCTCAATATCGCAACAGGATATGTATTCGATTGTATGTTTGATATAAAGTTCATCAAAAAATATTTACTAACATTTTTTACTAACGTTATAACTTGCTGGTAACAACAACAACTACGTCACAGTGGAATAGGCCAATCAGATTTTGAATTTTCAGTCATATATACTGTTATTGGCTGCTTAGTTCTAGAAAAAAAAAATGTTTACTTATGACAATGAGATCTCTTAACTTAAATCCAAAAGCGTCTAAGCTCGTTCAGTGCTGGTCGCTGGTTTTCTACATTTTGTAAGTATCAATGTAATTAATTAGACTTTGATTCATTATTAATTAATTGGACTTTTATTCATTATTAATTAATTAGACTTTGATTTATTATTAATTGATTAGACTTTGATTTATTATTAATCAACTTAAAAATCCATCAATGCATAATCGAATGTAAAAGTTAATAATCAAATTGTTTAGCAAAGTAATATAAAAACACATTAAGGTGGAACATGACATCAGTTAAGTGTATATTGTGTTACTAGTTAAATGATGTTTTTTATATTTCATCGGATAGTCATAATTATCATAGAAAGTTTTTTAGAATATATATTTATATATAAATATATATGTATATAATTTTGAATTATAGATAAAGTACATCAACATCAACAAATGGGTGATACATTGGGATATGAAATCATCATTCCTAATCAATGGGTGAATGAAGATTTCCATTCATTATTAAGATTAATAACCAACCAGTTGGGATTGGTAGTACGTGGTGGGGAATCTTTTCATGAGTCATTAATTTCAATAAATAACATAACCACAGTACTTACAATTGTGCAGAATAATTTTTCTTGGTGGTTTAAGATCCCAGGGGATCAAATTCCTTCACCTGCACATTATCGATTCTCAGGAAATCTCCTTGTCACCATGTACCCAGAACTTTATGATTCATACCATCAAAATTTAATACAAGCTGGACTGGCAATGCCTGGTAATATTTTATTTGTTAATAAATTTTACTTTTTGATATAGTGTTGAATTTATATATTTAATTAAAAAATCTTTATTTTAGTTTATCCATCCATGGGATCTATTCTTCGGTATGGGGCAATTGTACCAAAACCATGGCTGATGAACCGTTCAATATCAAATCTGACGAGATTAATAACCGCTCAATTGCAACCACTATTAGCTCAAGATGTAAATTTCGAAAATGCTGTGGTAGTGGTGGATGGTATAATCACAAGATTATGGATATCAAACCAATGTTTGATATGAACATTTTTAAGATTGACTGATGATTCACCAAATCCTGTGACTTACCAAATTGTTGATAATTGAAATGCTGGTTTATTTAGAAACATTGTGCATTATCATCAACAACGAGCAGATGATCTTGATATAATTGCGGAAGTTTAAGCTTCAGATCTTATTGATGAAGGGTTCAATGAAATCTTTGATGATTGAAAAAGCTTGATTAAAAATTAGTAATTAAATACAACTATAATCGAAGTGATATTTAAGAATCAAAAATATTTAGTTTTTCATTATTGTTTTTATGAAAGTGATATTTAAGTTTAAAAAATATTTCTCAGTGGTTAAAGTCTATTATTTAAAAATTGTTTTAATCGTTGATTTCAATAAGCTGACTGCTTAAATGAATACAAATACTTATTTATTAAGTTTTTGATGTAAATAATTACACATCACCATTATTATATCAAGTCGGAAAAAATATTTCCTAATAATTAAAATTTTATTTAAAAACGATTTTTAATCGTTAATTTAAATAGTCTAACTGCTTCATTGAATACACTTAAGATATAATAAGTTTCTAACTGAAATAATCAGACATTATAATATTGAACTAATGCTAAGTTTTAAGAAAAATACAAATATTTTTTATAAATTAAGCTACTTTTAATTTATTTTCTTTTTTATTGTAAAAGCTTATATTTATTCAAACTACGAAAGAAGTATAAATAAATTGAAATATGATTATATTGATTTATGAAACTAATATTTATGTTTAAAAATATAAAAATTTATTCAAATAAAATAGGTATTAAGTATATTTGATTAGTTTTTTCAATTTGTACGTATTTATGCCATTTTAATAGTAAAAATATGCAACTTAATAATTTTTTGTTGATTATAGTATCTTGACAGTTAACAATTTTTTTTATTAAGCACAAAAACTTTATCTTAGCATACATTGATATTTTTATTATTATTAATTCAACACATAGTAATGAAGTTTTATACACAAACTTACACATATACATAAAATGTCTAGGTTCATAAAGAAGAAATGGAAAGAAAATGGAGTTATATTTTTTTTTTATTAAAAAATGAGTATTCTGAAAAAAAGTTCATTTATAATTATCGCGTGACAAATTCAAATCTATTGTATTTAGATCCATGAAATAAAAGATAAAGATTTTCTTAAGACACCATGTCAATAAGAGTTTTTAATTTATCTTCATTAACTATCAATTCGTTGTTTGTTCTTGCAGGGAAGTAAATTGTGAATTCATCATCCAGGTTGGCAATTACTTAAGGTCCATATTGCGTTGAAATTTTTTTGACTTCAGTTATTTTATATGTCTTGTCGGCTTCCAGTTCCTGAAGTTTTTTAACAGGCAAGATGTATGCCAAGGTGTTGATTTCATTCAGTTTTGATAGATCCATCTTGAAAACTAGTAATTCGATTAATTAATTTTTCAGTCAATAACACATAATTTAAATGTTATTATAATTTGATACTTACTTGGTATTAAAACACACAATAAACAATAATTAAGAAATAAATCGAATGATCACTGTAATGAAATAATTCAGTAATAAATCACAAGCTTTTTCTTTTTTACAAACTTAACTAGAACCTTTCTCGATGTAGACTGACTGATGCGAGCTCATGAGCTCAACGCACAGCTCAGTATCCCCACTCTAGGCCGAAAACAAGTTCAGACTTGTCGGATGACGTCATCATCTACGCAGTTTGAAATAGAACAAAGGAAAAAACCAGTTCCGACTTGTTGGATGACGTCATCTACTACGCAGTAGCCAAAAAAAGAGGGAAAAGAAACTAAACCACTAGATGGCATGGCTTCTCGCAAGTGCTCGTACTACACCGAGTTTGAATATATCAAACATTGTTCAGAAAGTAAATTGGCCGCGTGATGACGCTCAAGGCTGATAGACTGAAAAAGTATCAGCCTTGAGCACCATCACGGTGTCACTTTGTTTTCAAATTTTCCCACTCAAAATATACACACAAGGCGCCATCTATAATAAGACGAGCTCAAAATGGCTAATACGAGCTCAAAATGGCGGACACGAGCTCAAAAGGGTCCTAGATAAGCTCACAATGAGCTCAGACGGTAAAAACACTGCCAAATAACGCCAATTATCATCAAAATGATGTCAAAAAGGCCCCAAATAAGCTCAAAAAGGCCCCAGATAAGCACACCAACAGCCGACACATTATCATCAATCGTTAACTTACCCTCAGTCGATACAACAGATCGTACCCATTTTGATGCTAATCGGGACAGAAACCCCCTTACCTATCTACTCTTACCTACTTGTGAGAAATATCGAAAATTTTTTTCTGCGATAAGTTATAGGAAATAAAATGCTCTACAAAAAATGTCAAATAAAATTTTCCCATAAATTTGATGGTTGCGTCAAAAATGTTAAAAAATGTAAAAATTTATCATCAATCTGACTTTAACTTTGAATAACTTTTGAAGAAACAAAAATATCGAAAAATTATAAGAGACCTTTTTTGTAGAGTGTCAAATTTCTCACAAAGACATATCTTAAACATTCGAAAGTATTGGTCCTATCATGAGCTACAAAATTCCAAAGCATAAAAAATAAATTTTCCCATGTTATTTGACAGGAAATTGAAAATTGCGATGCGGCAGTTGTTAATATTAATATTAAGAGCTCAAACTTTCACAACATTTTTTTTCGTCATTTCAAACAATATTTTCGATATAATGAAGAAAAAAAAAAGTTTTTTTTTTAAACAGTCTAATATATATATATATATATATATATATATATATATATATAGACATATATTAGGGTGCTGCGTTTCCGGCGAAAGTATTTTTTTTGTTGTTCATCAAGCAAAATATAGTTTTTTATGTTAAAACAAAAATTCCTGCTTAGTTTAAGCTCTTAATTTCAATCCTATGTACTTTCCATTTAATTCCAAAAATTTCCCATTTAAAATAGACGTAAATTAAATTAACTTTTTTCTTAACTTTCTAATACTCAGCTGCGTTTTATGATGTCAACGCGGTTTTAGTTGCAAATTGTAGGGCATTTGGTGTTCTTCAAAAGCGCTCATAGTAACTTAGCTGTAATTCCAGCTATTTCCCTGATGTCCGCTGAGAAAGTCATTTTTTGTATCAAATTGACCTTTTCTGTCTTGCAGAACGTAAACCAGTTTTAATAATTTAAAAAATATAATATTAAAAAAAAATGACAATTGCTATTTGATTTTTTAAATTATTAAAATTCCTATAACTCGGAAACTATGGACTTTAGTGACTTGATTCCTGGAGCTTTTTTTGAATGGAATAAAAATCCCTTCTATTTACATTTTTGATGTGCATTCATTAGTTTACGTTCTGCAAGCGAATAAAGGTCAATTTAGTACGAAAAATGACTTCCTCAGCGGACATCAGTGAAACAGCTGGAATTACAGCTAAGTTATTGTGGGCACTTTTGAAGAACACCTAATGTCCTACAACTTACGACCAAAACCGCGTCGATATCATAAAACGCAGCGGAGTATTAGAAAGTTAAAAAAAAAGTAATTTAATTTACGTGTATTTTAAACGGGAAATCTTGAAAATCAAATGGAAAGTACTTAGGATTGGAATTAAGAGCTTAAAATTGGCAGAAATTTCTGTTTTAGCATAAAAAACAATATTTTGCTTGATGAGCAACAAAAAAAATACTTTCACCGGAAACGAAGCTCCCTAATATATATATATATATATATATATATATATGTATATATATATATATTCGTATATAATGACATGTCGTTTTTGAACGCGCTTCATGTAAAAACTACTAAATATTTTGACATGAAATTTACACCACGAAATTCTACATGTTTCAAAAATGGTTTTTAGCTCTGTATTATTGTGATTTTAATGATAATAACTATATTTTCTTAAATTTCGTTTTAATAAATTTTATCGACTATCGATTGTTCTTTTTCTTTCAAATAAAACAAAAAAACATAATATTTATGAATCTGTTCTTTCTTTGGCATGACATGATTTTATTTTATTTTTCAATTAAGTTAAAAGCCCCTATATCCACTCAGTACTATTAGTCGGTCACATTAATTGTTTAATGCGTTTTTTATAGTTTTTACAAAAAAAATTTCGACTAAAAAAATTATTGTTGATAAATAATTATTTCTGGATCGAAATATTTCAAAATATCATGTATCAAATTATTTTATAATAGATTATAAATTTAAATGGAATGACTGTTTTCAAAATCGCGCCCAGTTGGGCATTTTTTACTTCAACGTTTATATATATATATATATATATATATATATATATATATATATATATATATATATGTATATATATATATTATAACGACAAAATCTATGCAGACGTTGATACGCCAAATTTTGCGCTACAACTTCGTTCTCTATCGTTAGCCTCCAGTCTCCATACGAATAGGGCGCCAGGTAATTTTTATTACTGGAATCTCCAAACCAGTAAATCATAATAATTAGATAAATTTTTCATTTGTGGTACTATCTCAAAACCACTTATAAATAAAACTGGATAATTTTTAATCTGTGGAATTATTACCAAAACCGCGTATAGATAAAAAACTAAAATGCTCAGAACTTATAAGCAAAAATAAAAACAGAGACAGAAAAACTAAAAACAAAGTTACGGTATGCCATGGTGTCGCTCAGTGTGTAGGTTTATGGAGAGAGGGAGAGGTACGGGTTACATCATTCCAAATTTATGTACATTATTAGTGAATTTGCAATTTTTATTTAACAACAATAATCTCAAAATATCAATTTCACAAAGAACAAAATACTGTAGCATCGTAAAAATAATTTCACTTTGTAACAAAATACTGAATTTAATAATAATAAAATTTAATCTTAACAAAAAGTAAATTGATATCTAAATGATGCGTAGCGATACATTACAAATAAATTAATTAATTACTAGAGCTGATTAACAATCCAATAATATTCGGTAAACTAGAACAATAATCTATAAAATCAATATCCTAGGAGATTTTCTTTAACAAAACTAGTAAAACTAACGTACATGGGTCTCATATTGACGTTAATTAGACGACAATTCGTTCAATAACCAAACGTATGTCTTATAATTATTTCATAAGAATAATATTAATAATGTATCGTGAACATGACTCTAAATGTAACAATATTCTCATAATTCTCTCAGATTTTAAATCTTTTTTTTAATTAAAACAGTGGTATAGTATATCAAGACTCTGACTCGAACTCAATTAATTATTAATAATTATAATAATTATTTCATACCTGATTACTGCTGAATAAAATATCGAGTAACGTCTTACACTGTTTTAAATAATACTTCTGTAACAATAATCTTAATCTGTAGCTTTCCGTAATGCCATGAACTGTAACGCCATTTCTGGACACGTCTGCTCGCTTGGAGCGACCAGAGCTGAATGCTCACGTCCGTCCTCTTCGAATGTCTCCCTTCGACTTCTCCTTTCTCAATAATCCATAACCCAAAACTTAATCTTATCAATAACTGACCTCTATATTCTAAATCCATAAATCAATTCCCAAACTATACTACATCGGTATCCTTGGTAGTTGCTCTCCTGAAACATACTTCAGCTGGGATCGTAAAATTTAAAAGTAAGTGACCTATGACTTTCTCAGCGGTACAGGTGATCATGGCTTGTCCTCTGAGGCCTGTCAAACTAAAACAATTAAAACTGACTAGACGGCTTCCACAACAACAACGGTCACAAAATTACTGTTGAGGCCTGTCAAACCAAAACTCAAAAACTGATCCCAATCTGCATCCATCAGATTCCTTATATCCTGGAGCACGAGCATTACAGCTAGACCTCTGCAATCTACCAGGAAGTCTCATAGGGATAGAACTAGGTTCTATCATCAGATGATACCGGGTGACTAATTCAAGTCCCGCTCCACCGTAACTCTGACTTCTCCACATACTCAAAATTCCAGAACTGTAAACCAAAACTCAAACTTTATCATTATCCCAAACTTTGATCTCAAGGCATATTCCATATTAAATTTCCATAATTCTGATTCTAATTCTTTACTTTTCTTATCAAAAAACCCATAACTGTAGCCAGGCGTTACTCCATTTTTAATTCTTAAACTATAACTTTAATCGAAAATCTGTATCAAAATCGTTAATACCTATACGCTAAATTCTAAGTCTTGAGTTACCATGCTCGTAAATACAATAAAATCAGTTGGTGCTTGTGAAGTTCACTTTGATTAGACCCCCATACGAAAAATAACGTCACAATATATTGAGGCAATCTGAATTGTCTTCGTCGCTTTCAGCCTTACGGTTTCCATTGTTCCCCGTCTCATTGCCGTCTGAAACTACACAAGTCATAGTGCCTTGATCACTTGACTAATTTTCACATTGACGCATGACCGTAAGGGTGAAGTGAGGACAGAGCCCCAAGGCTAGTCCTACGCCCAAATTTATCGGTCAATCACTTCGATCCTGTGTTACATCCCAGCCTGCTCGTCAGATGTCTCTGACTATTTTTAAATACTAATTATTAAGAGACCGATCTGAGACCTAACTAATTAATTAAGATGTATATTGATAATTTAGCAAGTTGCATAATTAATAAGTTACTCTATATTATAGGATATAATATAATGTAATAATATAGCATAACATAATAATATAAAATAATATGATATTATTTAGAATATTTGAAACATATTGATAAAGTTATTTTTCTCTTAATATTTGTTATGTACAAATAAACGATGACGCCTCGAGTAAATCCTCGAGACGTGCAGCTGCACAAACATCTATTTTGTTCTAAGATAACTTTGTTCATAGATAAGTGACTCATTTGTTAATAATAAAAACGGAGAAAGCGTGAGAACGGAGAATGGATCATCGGAGAATATTGCTTATCACGATCCACCCCTCTATATCGAACGATGCGCGGGCCTGATGCCCAAGCGCCTCGTATTGATAAGAGACTTACTCTAGTTTTTCTCGATCAAGAGAAGTCAGTCTGAAATATAGAATCATAGAGAGCAGTCAGGCTCAATACTAAATACTAAACTTCTTTCTCACCCTTTCGAAGTTATTGTTAGACGAACTTTAACAATTTATAAATTAATTCAATTGTATATTTTCACATTATTGAAATTATTCTTTTACAATTGAATAAATCGGATTGAGATATAAAATAATAATCAGTTTATTTCAACCACCGAATGGTGGCTGTTCAACCCCTACTAAATAATTATTTATAATTATATGTAAGTTCTCATTACGTCCAATTCAAATCGACCGCTCAACCACGCCAGCGCCAAAACATTAACCAGGACATAACACCTGGATTAATTAGCGTACAGACGTTTTTATATTAATTATTCAGTATCAATTCCGGCAATTTACTTGCAAAACCTAATTGAAACTCGGGCAATTAACGGCGGACAATAAACGTTAACGGCGATATACTCGTAACATAAGATTATACTGTGCTACCCATCTCTCTACATTACATCCAGCGCTTGCATCTTCTTGTAAGTAATTTTTATTATTACAATTGGCAATAAACTTGCACATTTTGTTAATCATTCATTTTATCTATTATTTGTTCATCCTATTCATATCCTATTTTACTGGTAAGATTCTTCAATAGTTTAATAAAAGTATTATTAATTAAGTAAGAATTGATAAGTTCATCAACAATAAGAAATCTATTGATAAGTAATAAGCCGTGAGGTAAGTTACTGAGTTTTACATACGTTGCCGTGTTTGAATAAGTGAGGGTCTTTGCTTTGCAAGAATCCTAGCCCATTGCTCTGTCCTAGTAAAATAAAAATTTGTTAGAGGCCAGCCTAAGCCAGGGTTCAACCCGCAAATTCTGGTGGCTGCTGGTTAAAATCGCAAAGGGAAAAAGCGATTTATCTCAATATATATATATATATATATATATATATATATATATTTCAACACCAAAACAGATATCTACTGTTTCTTTCTACTCTTTCGAAGTTCTAGTCTCTTATAATTTTATATAGAATAACATATTTCAGCGGCAGCGAAATAGGGGATAACAACCTGGCATATCTTCCATGTAGAATTAAAAGTAGAAAGGTAAGTAAAATAAAAAAAAATAATATTATTATCATTTCCCCTCTGCTAAAAATGTATGAAAAAATAATTCTCGATGAATTAAAACCAATGCTAATAAAAATATTGATGTTTTCTTGGTGGTCAATGTAGATGGACTTAGGGGTTGTTCACCCACTACTCTTGATTTTTTGGAAAAACCCAAAAAAGCTTATTCTCTACTTCTATGTCCTCTTTTAATCTCCGTTTATTTTGTTAAAATCCAATGAATAATTTTTTTTTGTAAAATTTTTGTAATTTTTAACTCTTATAACTTTTGTTCCATTTATTTTTTTATTATAACACCAATGGCACGTTTCATCATTTTTCACCCCGTAAATGATGTGGTTAGTCCCATTCGATTATTCAAACTGCAAGTATGTGAAACTTGCAAAACACCTTTTGGGAGCCTGAACTTTGAGGGGTGGTTTCACCCCCTAGATATGTTTTTCCGCAGGTTAAGAAAAAGACGCGTCCCTTAGATTTTGACGGAGATTAACATATCTCAGTTTCATCGAAATTGCCCGGGAAAAAATGATCAGGCCTGACCATGCCTGTTCATGTATGATCAGGTCTGAAATTAGACATGATCATGCCTGATCATATCTGTCCATGCCTGTTCATGTCTGAGGCGTTTAATACACTCAGGCCTGTTCATGTCTGTTCATGCCTGCTCAGGCCTGTTCATGTCTGAAGCGTTAAATACTCTCAGGTCTGTTCATGCCTGTTCATGTCTGTGCAGGCTTGATCATGTATGTTCACGTCTGAAGCGGTAAATGCGCTCATGCCTGTTCATGTCTGTTCATGCCTGATCATGTATGTTCACGTCTGAAGCGGTAAATACGCTCATGCCTGTTCAGGCCTGATCATGTATATTAATGTCTGAAGCGTTAAATACGCTCAGACCAGTTCATGTCTATAGAAAAGTTTATTAAATTCACTCTATGGTAGGTTTTTAAATAAAATAATTTTATTTAATGAATAATTAAATATACCGTTTATTGATAATTTACAAACTTATCGATCGAAATTAATGTACATTCACTATGAACATTCAAAAATTTTTTCTCAGCATATTTGGTCGTTTACATAGATGATTTTCCACTACAATTAGATGAAACATACTCTCTATCTGATTACAATCAATTAATAATGACGAATTATTTTTGGTAAAAGGAATAATATGTTGAACTTGCACCTGTTTTTTTGAATGAACAAAATACTTAGTATTGTCTATGATATATTCACCAACTATAAAATATATTAATCTATTTTCAGTTCGAAAGAAAAGTTTCATCGAACCATAGGCTGTAACATTATTTTTCAAACTTATTTGTACGGTATGGCTATTAGTTTTGATCGTCTTATAAATTTCAGAAGTATACTTTTCATTAAAGATTTCCGCTTGTGCATAAACTTTGAAATTTTCCATTTCAAAATCATGATTTCTTATCAATCGATTATCATTAGCCGTATGTTTTACATCATTCATATTTTTACCAATTACTCGATGATTTATTATGTCAACTGAAGACTTAGAGCTTGTTTCAATAATTTTACTTTTGAGAAATTGTAATGCTTGAACTTCTTTGAAATGATTAGTTATTTCTTGTCCAAGATGTTTTGTGCCATGAACGCAGTTAGCGATGTATCCATTAAAACTTTCGAAGGAAAAAGCTGCTGTGCCCCGTAAAGGTCCCCAGCGTTTAACACACAAAACAAGATGTGAAAGCTGGTGGACATTATATGTTAATTCTCGATCTGTATATAAAGTCTCAACTTCTTCTATGAATAATGAAAATAAATATTGTGCTTCATTCAAGTCTTCTGCTGTTATGGTTTTTTGAAGTAAAATAAAAAGACCTTTAACTAAGAGCATCCAATGGTCGATATATTGAACAGGTAATCTATTAAATAGTGCAGGAAGAGAATAAACCAAAACCCAATTATAAAATTCAGAAGCTTTATAATGTTTAAATGACGACAATTTACGTGGCATTCTTCCAAAAAAGTATGGTGGCCGAATATTTAATATAAAATCATCAATTTCCTCGATTACTTCTTTTTTTAATTTCCATGGGTTTTTCTTCCCAAGTCATAAACCTGTAAATTGTCGAACAACTCCTAGCAAAACAGAATGCATATATTCGGGAATAAAGCATGTTCCTGTGTCAATCAAAGGCAGTTTTGAAACGATAGAATTCCCTTTAATACCTTTTGATGTTTTTTTTTTTATCACTATTCATAACTTTAAGTATCTGATGTTTTATCCTTTTTCTAGTTCTTAGTTTAGCTTCCTCAAATTTATAAATACGTACTCTTTTCTTTCCTGCAACAGCAAGACATTTTTTCGATTTTATTTCACATATATTGCATCCATAACGCCCATTGAAGTTTAAAATATTCTGCAGTTGAGCCCTTGCTGGCGCATCAGCTATTATCAAAGGAACTACAATTCGTGAAACTATTTTTTCACTCGTCTTCGGATGGGTCCACAGAATTCCATCATTAAAACATTTTTTGAATTTTGTGACAAATGGTTCAAGAAATGTGTTCATCACTGGTTTACAGTCTTTATCATACCGAAGGCCTACAGTCGTAAGATATAACTCTCGGAGGTATTCTGGAAGTTCAGCTATAAAAAACATTATTGGCCAGCAATGACTTGTACTACTTTTAACTAAAGACAGGCCATCTGTGTTTAACACTAATGTTAAATCATATTTTTGACGATTCACCCTAGAATTAACTCTTATATATTCGGATCCATCGGTAATATCAGTAATGTTCCCATCGTGTCTCGGTTGCACTTGAATCAATTTTTCAGCTAGGTTTCGATGCTCAAACATGTACTTAATTTGATCGTGAATATCAATTTCGAAAAAAAAAGCTACATCTTTTTTCAACGTACGACAAGAAGAGCAATTCTTAATATCTGTGTTAAAGCCATTGTAACATAAGCATTTTTTACAGAAAAAATGTTTAATAACAGTTAATGGTGGTGCCAATTGATGAATATAGCTAAATAATTGAAACACAGTTTTTGGCAATTGATTATCTTCTGGTAGTAGATTTTGTAGCAATTTTAATACATCGTTCAAGCAAGCTTTAGTTAATTTATGTCGAATATACAATTCCAGAACCATTAACACACTTTCACCCGTTGTTCTGGTACTATTTTCATAGAGAGATTGAATTATTGAAGATTGTTCTTGATTTAATTCGCTATCATGTTGATCGTCTTCAATATTTTCTGCACGGTTAACATCGAAATCATCATTGTTGTCATTAATATCATTATCAGTATCATTAGTATCTTGATCACTATTATTTACATTAGAAAGATCATCAATATCATCATCTGAACTGCTATCACTAATAGAAATATCAGTATCATCACCATCTGAAGTCGAATCATCATCTCTTTTTTCTGCTATAGTGTCCGCAATTAAAATACTTGTTCTTGAAGTGCAACAATCATTATTGACATTCAAACTTGAATTATCAGATATCATATTTTTTTCCCATCTTTTCAATGTTCTTGCCGGTATCTGTAATAAAAATAAAAAACAAAGATAGTTGCAATGAAGTAAAGTACTAATTTTTAGAATGTCGGGAATTTTTATTTATAATATTTGATTGGAACATTCAAGTTTTTTAATTATAATCATATTATATTAATTGTATAAATTTTTTTTTTTTCATTTTAAGCTACAACATTAAAATTATCGTTTTCATGATAATAATTAGGAAATAGATTTATATAAATATATATGAGTACATACAGGAACTGTGTGATCTTCTTTCCATAACTTATATTTTTTTGATTGAGGTAATGATGAATTGTCATCATTTTCTCGCAATTTTCTATTCGTGTTTGACATTTCTAAACCAACCTTGAATAAATAAATTTTATTCAATTACCAGATTGAAATTATGATTATATGAATTTAAAAGACATAAAAAATATCTTCTTAATTGTAAATAAATAAATTAATAATGACAAAAATTAAAATTAAAAAAAAATGAACCTACAGATTAATTTTCCAAATCTACATTTTTTTATTTTCAACTTATTTATATTTTATCAATGGGTTTTTTTAATTATAATAATTATTTTATGTGTATTAGATTCAGTCATATAAAATTTATGCAAATAAGCATATTCTATTAATAAATATACATAAGACCTATGATACTAAAGTTAGCTGACGTCTAATAATTTTTGGATTTTATTTCAAAACAATGAATTATGAAAAAAACTATTTTGAAAAATTGCACCTACAGTTTTTTAAATGTTCTACATGTGCATATTTTTAGTTATTTCTTTTTTTAAATTAAATTGGAGAAAATAAAATTCAAAAATTGTTAATTGTTTGCTAACTTCAGGATCATATAAGATATTATAATATATAAATATATACACAGTTACTCAGCTTCAAAGATCTACTGCTTCAGAACAAACAATTCAGATAGAGGAATTTGTTGGAATAGATGACAGTGTCGCGGTGTGCGCCTTAGTTACTGAGGAAGAAATTCTTGCAGAAGCTGAAAGTAATAACCGTAACATTGACGAAGAAAACGAAGACCTGCAAGATCCCGAAGAACAGTTTCAGCCAACAACAATTTCCGAGGCTCTTAACGCTGTAACAGTTTTGCAAAAATTTTTTGCCTTTAACGATCAGTTTGATAGTGATGATGCACATGTCTTGAGGAGTATGAAACGTAAAATGCAAAGAATATTTGAGACTGGGCTGAAAAAAAAACAGACCAAAATGACTGATTACTTTAAAAAGTAGTGTATGTAGTTTTCTAACCCGTAACTGTAAGCAGCTAAGTACATTTTGTTTCATAATAAATATTTTTATTATTTTTCTGACTTTTAATGTGACGACAATTACATATACATAACCTACATCCATTCTAGATACATGCCAATGATAATATAACTACTGTACTATTGCATAATGACTCTATTGCTTATAACAACTATCGGATATAACGTCGGCAACTATAAGGTCCCTTCAATGTCGTTATAAACGGTTTCGACTGTATAACGAATAACCGTTAATTATATTTCTAATGGATAGAAAGACTTTATATTCTTACCTTCAAGTTTGATATTTTTATTTTATAAAAATAAATTTTTTAATTTTATCTTTAATTCATATTTTTTAATTATTATAATTAACTTGTTAATAATAATTTAACAGAACTTGTCAAAATAAAAATGTGACTTGCATGTGTTTACATCCATTGTACATGTAGTGTGTTGACATACATATATACACATGTAGGTGTACAGACAATATACTACATCTTAGTAGTCAAGTAAAGATGGCTACCCTCATGTATATGCAAAACACACTAATATAAATCGTCACGAGATACATTTCTTCCAACAATGGACGCTACACGACAATAAATAGTAATTCTATGGGCGTCTTTTACTATTATTTTTTTGTACGCGCGTTTATTTTGCAATTAAAGAAAATCAACAGTACTGTTATAAAACGTCTTATAAATTATTTGTTTGTAACGATGTTCTTGGTTCAAAGTGACGGTGATAATCGTGCTTACATTGTTGATTACGATAACATTGAAAATGAAGGGAAGCAGGAACACGAAATACTGAAGAACGACATTGTAAAATTTACAATAAATAAAAAACAATATGACGGAAAAGTAATCGAGTATTCAAGTAAGATATTTAATAAATTTTTTGTATTACCTTATAGCTACTATCATTTGATTGGAATATCATGGATATAATCAATCATAACCTTAATAATCATTCATAGATAATTTAATTGGCCAACATTTAAAAATTTTTATTTTTTTTTTTTTTAATAAATAATTATTTATAAATAATAATTTAAATTAATTACTTAATTAATTTTTTAATAAATAAATTACTACTCATGAAATGTTTTACAAAATTACATTACGGTAATTTTTTTAAACTTCTTTATGTAGAATTTTTAAAAATATTTTTTTTTTCCATGAAGTTATTTATTAAGATATTTTTAAAAATTGTTAGATGGATAATTTCAATAATTGTAAAAAATTCTCATTTTTTTTTAATTGAAATTAAAGTAAAATAATATATTCTTATGCATACGAAAATAAATATTTAATGTTTTTAGGTAATTCTCAATATTTGAAAACCCAAAGGAGCAAATTTAATAAGATGGTTGATGAAAATCGAAAAAAGCCCTTGGTTGAGATTACAACTAAACGAAAGCTAATTCCTAAAAGGAGTTGGTCTCCAAGTGATTCGCCTCCATTAAAAAAAAACAAAAAAAGTAAGTTAACTTTGTTGTAAAAAAATATTTAATTGTATTCTCAGTATGAACATTAATTTGAAAGCAAAACTGAAGGAATGCACGGTTACAAAAAATTAAAAAAAAAAGTAGCAAAACTTTTTGAAATAATTTTTTCTAGATTCATTGTTGCTAAAAAAAGTATAAAAATTATCAAATTTTGACTAATTTTTGCGTCATAATATTTATAATATATTTAATTGATTTTCTGATGTATAACTTATTTTTTAATCTCTAAAAAAAAATAATTAGTGTTTATTTAAAAATTATTTATATTTTTATATAGCAATTAAAAAGTACTGAAAATAAAAAATTCAAGAAATTAAATGAAAGTACGGAGTCAAGTGCATCTTCAAACATATCTAGTGAGAACATCAGTGATAATGAACTTATTCATAAAAACAATAATAAAAAGTCATCAGACGAAATAGAAAATATTAGTCCATCGAAAGATGACTTAAAAAAGCAGATAGAATTGCTAAACGCTCAAAAGAAAGAATCATTAATAGCAGAAAACAGTAATATTTGTACATTGACTCTTCAAGACCAAAATAATAAGTCGTCGAGCAAGGAAATACCTTCAGATAAAAATGTTAATCAAGATGTATCAACAGACAAAAAATCTGATCGGGAAGAAGTAAAAAATAAAAATGATTTCGATAATCTTAACGAGCGTGAAAATGTTGAGCAATTATTCTCTCCTAATCATGACGACGGAAAAGTACGTAATATACTATTCTATATGAGTATGAAATCAGAAGACAAAAAAATTATTCAATTATAAATTAAAAACTAAATATTACATTAAAAAAAATCGGTCTGTCAGTTGACCCTGCGGGCCAGCTCCAAAACTTCCCGCTGTTTTCGAACTCGTTGAGCTCGAAAACATTATTGTAAATACATTTTCGAGCTCGATAATACTTTTGTATGCCATTGTCTTAAAAAACACCATTTATTAGCATTTCTTTCTCCCACGATATCTCGCGAACGAATTAACCGATTTTGATGGTTGAGGTGGCATTCGACTCGGGTTATAGAGTTTTAGAGCTGATTAGATTTTGGAATCAATCCATCGAGCAAATTAAAAGTTATCCAGATAAAACATTTTCGAAAAAATTTTATTTTTGAAATATCTCTGAACGCACCCTACCGATTAAGTTCAAATTCTTACGGCCTCAAGACATTAACAAGCCGCGTCGAATGACACCTCAACGATCAAAATCGGTTCATCCGTTCAAGAGTTATGAATATTTACATACATACGTACGTACGTACGTACGTACACACATACATACTCGGACATCATCGTGAAATTAGTCACGATAGCTTCCTAGGACCTCGAAACGTCGACATCTGATGGAAATACGATTTTCGTAAATCGGACAGAAACCAATAACTTCCCGAATTTTTGAAAATTTATAATTTTATTAGCGGGAAGTCAAAATAACCTACACTGATTTTTTAAATTTCTACATAGGCGTTTTTAATTTTTCTAATTTTTTTATACTTAATTCGTTGTTATTTAACTTTTAAAACTTAACTTATATATTCTAGATTCATAATCAATGATCTATTACAATGAACCCTCGCGGTTTTGAGAATGCCGTATATTTTCGGCATTTATGCACATGCCGTAAATTTGCCGTAATAATTTGGTATTAATATGGTTATATTGGCCAGTTTTTTTCCTGTAGTTATGCCATATACTTTCTGTACTTATGCTGTAGAGTTACCAGATTACTACAGTAATATTACTATAAAAATGCTGAACTTTTGCTGAAAAATTGCTGCGAAAAAACTATAACAATACCGTACTTTTACCAAAAAAATGCTCTAAAAAAACTGTAAAAATGCCGAACTTTTACCAATAAAATGCTGTATAAAAACTATTATACGATAATGTTACAATAATGAAATCGTTGTTTTTGTGATAATAATACTGTCAGTATCCTGCAATTTTGCCAGATTTACGCTGATGAAATAGAAAATTGTAAAAAATATTGTTTTATTTTTTGTTTGCTTCTGCATTTAACATCATCGAAAATGTGCAAAATGTAATATTTTTTATTGTATTTTATTGGTTCACACAATTCTTACTCAAACAAAAAAATGTAAGTGAAAATAACTAAAATATACTATAAATATGCTGTATAATTGCGGTTTTAATGCTGTGAAAATACCGTATTTTTTCTGATTTATTGCCGTAAATATTCTGAATTTATTTCGTAAATTTTTGGTAATAATGCGGCAAAAAAACTGGCCAAAATAACTCGAGTAATACCATATTTAAGCAATATTTATATTGTACAATTCCGGTATTATTTCGGTATTTCCAAAACCGCGAGGGAATATTAAAAAATAAGCATACTTATAATAAATAATAACCATTAATTTAAAAATAATTTTATCTTATAGATGAAATACATTGGAAATGATGTATACTGCAGAGAAGTAATCTATAATTCAGCATTGGGAGCTTCGCATAAGGCAACGCACTTGGCAAGAAGGTTACTAGAAGGTGTGTTTAAACACGAAGCTTTGATGGGTTGTACTTTAACAGGGCAGGCCCCACGAGGTGCAAATAAAAAATTAGTGGTTAAGCTATTAGATCAGCGTGCGAAAGATGCAATTGTTGGTGAGTGTTCCTTTTTATTTATTAATTTCATTAATTACATCTTTATAGTTGATTTACTTTTTTTTCAGACTTTTCAATGCGTATAGCCATTGAAAAAAAATGGCCAAGTCAAAACCGAAGTGCTATATTTAAAGAAATGAGCCAAAAATTAACGGAATATAAACGTGACCACAATAAGAAAAATCCAACACTTAACAAAAATGATAATTAAATAACAATAGTTATTACCTCTATTTACTTCTATATATTAACTTAAATACTTGAGTTAATTTAAAAAAAAATTAACCAAAGGTTAAACCAATATTATAGTTAATATTTACTAACTTTTAATAATAATTAAGTGATATTAACAATAATAAATAAACATTAATATACGCGTAATTAAATAAATATTTAAAAGTTTGTCGTTCTAAAATAAATGAACCAAAGGTTAACCGAATGTTACAGATAATATTTAATATTTTTTTTAAAAGATTAGTGATAATAATAACAATTAACAAACATTAATATATTTGTAATTGGATAACTATTAATAAGTCTCAAGTTCGTAAATAAATAAACCTAAGGTTAACTAAAATTTTATGTAATATTCGGATTTTAATTTTTATAATCACTAATTTCCATTATAGGATATATATACTATAATTAAATATTCAAATATTTATATTTACAACTTTTAATATAGGTGAAAGTAAGAAGCATCTATTGTTTCAGATCCAGGAAGAATAATTAAATTCGATTCGTTTGTACATGAGCCTTCAGACCTGATCATGCATGAACAGGCATGAGCCTTCAGACCTGATCATGCATAAGCAGGCATGATCCTTCAGACCTGATCATGCATAAGCAGGCATGAGTATTCAGACCTGATCAGACATGAAAAATGATCAGGCCTGCTCATGTCTGATCAGGCCTGAACATTTTTTCCCGGGTGGAGAGGGACACTTGGGATACCTTCGTTGTAAGTTGCAGAGTGTGATAATATTAAAAATTAAATAAAATTGATTATGGGTTTCCGCTTCAGTAAATTAAAATGGCCTCATTCAAATAAAGGTCCCACACATATGTGGAACTTCAGGTGTTTCACTTACCTTTTCTGTGGCTAGCTCAAACCTCAGGGCAGGTTACTGGGTCATGCAGTATTAAATTGAAGAGCGAGATCTTATATGTAACTTATCAGGAAGGTTGTTATTAAATTCATACATGAAACTATGGCATTTATCTGAAAACGAAGCCGCTTTACAAAAAATTCAAATGAAAAGATGAACAATAGTTATAAAATGGCTGATGAACTGACTTGACTAATTTGACTGACTTATTAAAACGTGACTTGGTTTGTTAAATCAAGCTGACTTAAATAACATTAAAACAATTGACTCGACTAAATCAAATAAATGTAACGATTCCTCAAATAAAAAATTAGTACCTTCAAAATAACATAGTTAACCCGACAATCAAATGACTTCACTTACTCCAAGCATAACCAGTCCTTCTTTTTACTGCTCCTTTTCCTAGATAACCAAAACCTCCAACCAGTTTCTTCCAGATCCACCAATCCATTTCAAGTCCTTCCAAATACACCAGGTCCAATCCACGATTATAATGATTAATTATATTTAAATAAAACTTATATAAGATCAATCAGCTTCGACCTGAAGTGGGCTTATACGCTCTTAGCCCTTATGAGAATGGCTAGCAGCACGTGTAGTAGCAATAGATTGTACACTCGTTGTCATTAATGCCTGGTCCCCCAGACTATAAATTCTTCACCAAGCAGGGGGCCAGGCATTGATGACAATGCGTGTACTTGTAGTAGAATCCAAGATGGTAGTGGTAGTAATGATAGAACACGTCCGTCCACGGCGGTTGCTGCGAGCCAAGAGATTAACAGCTTCTCGTCTCTGGGCCTCGTATCTCTCTACTCAAGTTGGTCAATCTCTAAAACATTAACTTGCCGAAACTCGAGAGTAGCGTCCCCGGCGCATATGTCTAGATATTCCATATCGACGGCTGTTGAAGAAGAAGGTCGGTGATTCTTTTGGTGTGAGTCGAAATTAAATTTAAATGTAATGCGGAGACATTCTACTCCGTTACAATTTCATAGAATAAATATAATTATGTTAAAGAAAACTATACTCACATTTTATACATCAATAAAGAAAAGTATGGTTTGAGTTGAAAATTGAACTAAACATAATTATTTAAAAAATTTTATTCGATCTCCTTAATGAGAAGTTATTAAAGTTAAATACATACATTAATTCACGGTTTTACGAACGACTTTTTATATAATTACAAGTGATCACTACTAAAATAGCTGCTTTGCATCATAAAAAGTTTATCAATAGGATTATGCATGGCTGCATGTAGACTTTGAGATAATGTGGCGGTATCGTGTGTCGATGCTGCATGATGAGAATGTGTAGAACTCTGATGGCTATTCTCAGGGGCAGTATTTTCATTTTCACCAATATCGAATGCAGCTTCTGTGCCGTCTAGAGATATATCGCTACTTAGAAAACTTTCTCCCGAGTTTCCTGGATAAGTATCTAGAAAAAAACAAAAAAACATAGAATGAAAATTTCTTGTAGAGTAAAATATTTCAATAAAATTCAAAATTTTTGCCAATTTTCTCATTTATAAACTCAAATTCAATGCATTGCTAATGACAAAAAAATCAATAATAATGTGAAGTCACGAGTAAGTATGCCACAATATCAACAATTGAACTGTAAACAATATGCGACGTATGGTCTTACTTATAACAGGGTGTCCATTAACTTGGTCGTCCTTACTAAGGGCGCCATCGAAGTATTAACGGTCTTCAAGAACCGGGTTTTAAAGTTTATAATTTCTTAATTGATTTTTATTAAATTTGTTTAACTAAATTATAATTAATTGATTCTTATTTTAATGCTTAATTATTTATGACTAGAAAAGAGACTAGGTTCACATGAATATTTGCGGTGCGTGGCTTCCACTAACTGCCTGAAAAGTACTGGAAGAATTTTTCTGGCAAGTAAATTACACGACCTGTCTGAAAAATTCTATTGCGTAGTGAATCCGGCCTCTCTGCCTGGATTTAACAAAATTAATATTGTTGAGTCCGGTTTTCGATTATTTTATTACACGTATATTGCCACGATAAAACTCCGCGTACACGACGTATTTTTGCGTTTGTCTTGTGTGAGCTGTCCTGATCCGTGTCTTGTTCTCTTTCATCCGCCCGGGAAAAAATGATCATATCTGATCAGGCATGAACAGGCATGAGTATTCAGGCCTGATCAGCCATGAAAAATGACCATGCCTGACCAGGCATGTTCAGGCCTGATCAAGTATGTTCATTAGGGTAGGCCGAAAATCCGCTTTTTTTAATTCAAATTATTCATAGTAAAAGTATCATTTATAAGGCTTAAAAAAAAATGTGTGCGAAAGGCAAAAATTTTAGGCAGATATCTTAAGTTCGCCAAATAAAGTGAAAGTTCAAAGTCAAAAAAAAATTCATTCAGGTAATTATTTCGATAAGAAATTTGATTGTCTAAAAAAAAGGTCCTGTGACAAAATTAAAAAAAATTAATAGTTTTTGAGATAATGACGATTTTATATCAAAATTTCAGTTTTTTTGCGATCTCCATACTTTATAACGATAAACTATAGTAATCTGAGTATGTTTTTTATTGAAAATTTGATTCTCTACAAAACAGGTCCTTTAAAAGAATCATGTTAAATCAAAATTTTCGGAAATAATGACGATTTCATTGCAAAATTTCACGTTTTTTGCTATATCCAAACATTTACTGATGAATTATAGTAGTTTCAGTATGTGTCTTATAGGAAATTTTATTCTTTACATAAGAGATCCTCTGAAGAAATAATGTCAAATCGAAATTTTTCGAAATAATGGCCATTATATTAAAGATACTAATGTTTTTTAATATTTTAATATTTTTTATAGTGAGTAGGGATTTTTGGTGGATATATTTTAAAGATCATATAATTTTTCATGAAAAAGGTCTCAAGAAGAAATTAAATCTAATTTTTTGTTTCTGAGATAATTTCGATTTTATTGAACAATTTTGTATATTTTACTTTATTTATATTCTCTATCAAATTATTATTTTCCTATGAGGAATATAAATAAAGTAAGATATGCTAAAATGTTTAATGAAATTGATATTATCTCAGAAGCAAAAAAAAAAGTGAGTGAGCCTCACAGACATAAGGTCACAATAGCAGTGAAACTTTTTCAATAATTAAGTCGGTCTAATTAAATAAATAAATTAATATAAATATAAATATATATGTAACATTGGCCATTAGATCTTGTCGAATAGTATAGCATCGGGAAAGAAGAAATCTCTGAAAATAAAACTCTATAACTAGTTTTCTATTAAATGTAAAAATTTAAAAAACAATATTTCATCAAAAAAACCTCTAGATTTGTAAACCACTGAAAAAAACATGGTCACTATCTAAAAATTTGTAAATAATTTTTCTGCATATTATAACCGGGCAGCGTTGGTATACGACGTGAGAGTGCGGCTCTCTCGCTGTCTCTGGCTGGATTTGGTCTTTCTCTCTCTCTCTCATTACAGCCTGATTGCTGAGTTCGGCTGAGTTAGGCGCTAGACCACAAGGGATGACTTCGCGCAGCGGGTGACCGTAAATCGGTCATGTGCGCATAATTAGGTAGGGGTCATCGGAGGTTGGGACCTAAGACGTCTCGATCAGAGACGACACTCAAGTTCAAGTGCTCGACTATACAGTCACGCTCAAGTCAGTGTTCATTGTTCCTTTTTGAAAAAGCTTTGAAAATTTAACTCTGTTTCTCGTGAATATCTTTATACATTAGAAACTGCTTTACAAAATCATTTGTCGTAAAGTGATACGAGTAATCTGCCCAGTGTTTCCAGCCAGTAAGCAGCCCAGAACCTGAATGACAAATCCACGGTGAAGGTCCACGATGCAGCGGCGTCCGATACCACCAGTACGTCGAACGTAATGAACCCAGATAAGATTTATAATAAATTTATATTCATATTTATATCTCTCTCTTCAACGCGATCTAGCGTAAATAACTATTAGATTTTATTTTCTCGTGTCCATGCACATTTGTGCGTTGAATAAATTTATTTCGAAAAGAAATTAAATTTATATAAAGGGGAATTTTGTACATATTTGGGATTTGGTTAAATAAAATTTGTTATATATAATTGAAGTGAGTTTCTGAACAAAATTACATTTCATCGCCAGTGTCTTATAGAATAAGTTTTGATTCTCAGCCGCGTGTCCGGTCAAAACGAGCCGACCTACTCCTGAGATCTTTTCCCGTTTAAGAACCAGCAACAAAATAATTATAATTTATATTTATATTTATAATTTATTATTAATTAATTAATTTGTACGAGAAAATAATTTAACTGTGGTTCGTGGCTACCGGACACGAAGTAGCCGGGGCCCACCGTTATAATATTTGAAAACATTTATACTTAAATAAAAAAGTTGATAAAAAGTAATAACTACATATAAAGATATACCTCCATGTAACTTACTGCATAAAATTCAATTTCAATGAATAAAAACATAAATCATTTTGAAAAACTGTAATTATAAGAGAATAAAATCATTTAAATATATTTAAAATATTTTCTCTAATTGAATAAATGAATAAATAAAAGTATGTAATTTTAAAGTGAACAAAAAAAAATTCCTATGAAAAAAAAAAAATTATAAAAACAAACATTTGCATAACTAAACATGTATATACAAAATTTATGTAAAATGAACATCTCTATAAAATACTAGCTGACCCGGCAGACTTCGTACTGCCTCCATCGATTGTAGAGCAAAATAAAAAAATCAACTCTGTTTAAGTTCCCACTATATAAAATTGATGTATTCCCGTACGATGGATGGTGTGGCTCAATAAGTTATAGATCAAACTGAACGGAATATAGTATAGTGCCGGATAGCTCAACTGGTAGAGCACTCGGTGCGATACCGACATGGTCTGAGTTCGATTCCCAGTTCGGGCTATCTATATTTTTCTCAATTTATCTATAAATTGTCTTATTGAGAAGGTTTGCATGATTTAGGTTTCCACTATATATTAAATTGGTGTAATACCATACGATGGATGGTGTGGCTCAATAAGTCATTTTGAACTTCTGATTTTTTAATCTTTCAGCATAGGTTGAAAGAGGTCTTCATGATTTTTTTCAAATTTTTTCCTCCAACCGTTTTCGAAATATCGAATTTTAAATAATGAAGAGATTTTTCTATCAAATGCCTGTAACTTCGTGAAAAAAGGGTTAAACAAAATTTTTAAAGAGTCAAAAAATGATTGTTTTTAGATTTCTTTTCGATAAAAAATATCAAAAAAAATTTTGAATCACGCTTCTGTTGAAATTTTAACTTTTAAGTATAAATTGTCGATTTACAAATAACACGTACTGATCGATTTCCCTCATAATTTTTTCATAGCAAACTGTCACCTATTCTACAACTTTTCCAGCTATGCTCTAAATGGGACAACGATGGGATTTATTTTTTTATAGATTTTTTAAATTTCATATTCCACTTTATTTTTAAGAAAAATGTCTTAAAATAATAGCATGCTCGGAATTTACTGTTAATAATTATCTGACACACAACTATCATCAAAATTTTCTTCCACAGTAAAATTATTACTAAATAATTAATAAATAATAATTTCATTAATAATTATTTTTTTTGTCGCCTGCCGAAAGTGAAACAAAAGAAATAATATCGCGAAGCCGACCAAGTTGTTATTATTATATTTTGTGACTATTCAATTTGGTCGGGTTCGCGATCACTTTTTTTTAGTTTCGGAACGTGACATTAATTCCTCCAACGACGTATTCTGTGCTCCAACGCACACCCGCACACTATTTTGATAGAAATGATTGAATTTGAACTTTGTATAGCGGTAAGAAAGTGTAAATTTACTTTTTGACGTTAGGAACACTTCTACATTTCTTAGATAACAGTGAGTGCTTGTAATTTAATATGAACTTTATATAATAGCAATAAAGCTCAAATTGATTCTACGTTTTAGTTAGAAAACGTTTGTATGTGAAAAAGAAAAGGGCTGTTTTAAGGGTTTTCCCGACAATTATTCGATTTTTTCTCGCCGTAAGAACCATCCTTGGACTTCAACGAACGTTTTAAAAAAAGAATTGGCCAAATTGATCCAGGCGCTGTTGAGTTATGCGCTTACCAACACATTTTGCGATTTATTTTTATATTATAGATGATATTGATGATCAAATTTAATTTGATATTTTATTTATCGAGATGTTCATTTTTTACTAAATTTTCTTATGTACATGTTTAGTTATGCGAATGTTTGCTTTTAGAATTTTTTTTTATAGTAATTTTTTTTAGTTCTCTTTAAGATTACATACTTTCGTTTATTCATTTATTCAATCAAAGAAAATATTTTAAATATATTTAAATAATTAAATTTTATACAGTAATTTATATGGAGATGTATCTTTATTTATAGAAATTTCTTTTTATCAACTGTTTAATTTAGTTCTTTTTAATTACAGATATTTTAAAGTACACACAAAAATTCTTTACAAATTTTTAAATAGTGACCATATTTTTTTTAGTGACTTATTTTACAATACATATTTATAATTTTACATTCAATTAATATACATATATTTTTACATTTAGTAAAAAACTATAGTTATACATATTTTGATTTTCAGAGAATTTATTTTCCCGATGCTATACTACCCGATAAGATCTAATAGCCAATATTGTATATGTATGAATAACGTGGTTATACTATGACGCATGCGCATTACACTCGTCCATTCTACTCGACTCCTCTCAACTCCCTCCACTCTTTAAAATTTATAAGGCTTGCTATACAAGCAATTCCCCTTCTCACCCATTCTAAACTTTCACTCGTTGGTTCTCCTCTGGCGCTACCTCCCCATTTCCGCCTCAAATCGTTCAATTTTAGCCTCCGTAAAGAAGTTTTACTTCAAAAAGTGACTTAGTTTCTTCTTGAGACCTTCTTCATGGAAAATTATATGATCTTTAAAATATATCCACAAATAATCACTACCCATACAAAGTCGCCGAGCTTCGAAATTTTCCCATAGATTGCCGATGCCTGGTTTGCAATAACTGGCCTATAAATGACTGACTTCACTGGCCCGTGCATGGTGAATCATTAGCAGCCGTCATTTTGCTTATAAAAACGGTGCACAATTAACCGCCATTCGTTGGCCAACGGTTTGATCAAGTGATCTTGATATCATGCTTTGGCCGATGATTGATTTCTGCGATTGGCCAGTGTTTGCGACTGTCATGCTTGGCATACCGTTATCATCCGATATTTAGCCGATCTTTGGCCGATGCTTGAAAATCAGCAGTCATTTACGTCCCAGAAATGGGCCGATTCTTCTTTTTTGTATGGGTATACTTACTATGACAAAATATAAAAATATTAAAAAACATAGGTACCCTAATTAAAAATACTCATTGAAAAGGATTAAAAATTATTTAAATTTTTTTCAATCCATACGGAGGTTTTGGAAAGTATTGAGTGGAATTGAAATTTTGATTATTTGAATACTTTGTAATTCTTAAAATGGGATTCAAAAGTATTGAAAGGAATTCAATCTTTCATCATTTCAATATCTCCCAATATGGAATTATTTTAGTATTGAGAAGGATTCAGAAAGATTCAAAAATGTCAATTCATTTTAATTCTTTTCAATTCTACACTCGATCCAAAATATCGAACTATTTTGGTATTAAGAAGGATTCAGAAAGATTCAAAAGTGTCAATTCATTTGAATCTTTTTCAATCCCACACGTGACTCGAAATGTAAAATTATTTTGTTATTGAAAAGCATTCAGAACGATTGAAAATTTCCATTCATTTGAATCTTTTCCAATCCCACTCGTAACCCGAAATATGGAACTATTTTGGTATTGAGAAAGATTAAAAATATCAATTCTTTTGAATCTTTTTCAATTTCTCGGAAGTTTAGAAATTCAAATATTATTTTTAGATTCAATATGATTGAAAAGTATTAAATTCATGTTCAGATGAAAACCTTGGGGTATAGAAAGTATTCAAAAGGATTCAGTTCTTATTTTTTTCAATACTTTTCAATGAGTATTCTTAATCAGGGTTTTTTTTAATATAATGGCCCTTATTTCGAAAAATTTCAATTTGACATTATTCTTCAGAGGACCTTTTTTGTAATGAATAAAATTTCCAATAAGAAACATACTGAAACGACTATAATTCATCGGTAAATGTATGGATATAGCAAAAAACGTGAAATTTTGACATAAAATCGTCATTATCTCAAAAACTATTAATTTTTAATAATTTTGTCAGAGTACCTTTTTTGTAGAGAATCAAATTTCCTATTGAAGTGACACCTGAATGAATTTTTTTTTGACTTTAAACTTTACTTAATTTGGCGAGCTTACTCTCTTAAATCTGAAATAGTGAAAATAGTGACTATGCACTATTTGCTAGTGAAAAGTATATAACTAATTCAAATAGTAGTATACTATGCACTAGCAATAAGTGACTATTCACTTCCAAATAGTGATTTTTTAGGCAGATATCTTAAAAGATATCTGCCTAAAATTTCATCCTTTCGCACACATTTATTTTAAACCTTATAAACAGTGCTGTCAGATCGTGCGGTATTTTCACCCATTTCCGAGGTGAAATAGCATGGAGTGTAATGACAGGAGGAGGTAAAAATATCGCACGATCTGGCAACACTGCTTATAAACGATATTTCGCTATTAATTATTTATATTTAAAAATAGCAGATTTTCGGCCTACCCTAACGTTCATGTCTGTTTATGCCCATCTGGGTAAAAAATTATAGAAAAAAAAATGGCTCTATATAGTTATATATAATTATGTATAACTATATACAATTATATATAATTATTTTTATAAAAATAAAAAAAAAAATTAAAAATTCGGGCATGTGCAGGATTTGAACCGTGGACCTCGCACTCGAGAGTTTACCCAGCTACCCGTTGACCTAAGAGATTAACTTGAAAAGTAAATTTCGTATGAACTTCAAGTAATAAAAATCTTATACGTGATAGATTCTTGGTCAACAAAATTTTGTATCTTATACATAATAGATTTTTAGTCAACAAAATTTTATATCTAATTTAATAATTATTGATCTATAGTTATATGAAATTATAAATAAGTTACATATTTTTATAACTACGTTAGCTACATATAATTATACTTATATTATTTATATTTAATTATAACTAAGATTTTAAATTTAATCCCATATATCAGGCTGGATCAGACATGAACAGGCATGGTAAGGTCTGATCATTTTTTCCAGGGCGTATAATTGGTTCTGGACCATGAATGTCTTAAGTAACCTCCTCATTCTTTTTTAAATTTGCTCGTTCTCATATCAACCTCTCGTCTTTTCCAAAGCACTCGTACTCTCCTTCAACCTGCTGTTCAGACGCAATCAGTAATGAGTTGTTACAGAATACTGACTACTCGCCTGGTATTCAGCTCTAAGATGGATGGAAATATCGCTTGGTTCCACAAGAAAAAAATCAAGTGCGACTTAATTAATTTTATCTGATGTTTGGTAGTCAGCAGTCCTACGTCTGGATGGTTACCCGGTCCTATCGGCCTCTCTCCGTGCGTCTAGATGGCTGCCTAGGCTTATTGGATCTATCTCGTACCAGCTGCTGTCTTACGGTTTTATCAATTTCACTCGATTATTTTCGGCTATGATCAAGAAACTCCTTCTCTACCTAACGATGATTGAGCCTAGCGTGAGAGTATTTTCAATTAGCGCGCCCGGCAACAGGTCGAAAAACTTAATTGAATGCTCGTTTAGGGTTGCAGTAATAGACCATCAGTGAAAAATCACGATCTTAGTCGATAAAGTAACCCAATTTCCCCCGTTACATTCTTCATTAAACAATTTTTAAGCATTTAAAATTCCGTCTGACAGCCAAAATGGAAGGTAGATTATTCTAAAGATATTCTAAAAATTTTAAACTCTCATAAAAGCAGTAAAATTTATTATAAGCAGAAATTAAAACGTTAAAGAGTCTCTGTCGAAATATTATCAGCGTATAAGGCCAACTATACACATTGGGGTGACATAAAAAAGCCGACTTTTTTTTTCGAATCTCATGTAAAAATTTGTTGGTTTCATATGTATTAAGAACCCTCTCTAAAAAATCAGCTCAATGATCAATTTTTAAGAGGTCACTTACAAATTTTGAAATTCCATAAATGATTGAAATTCGTATGTTTTTTTTTTTTCTAATTTTTTTCTTTCTCGTGGCGGCGATACTCTCCTGTTTATAAAATCTAATAGAATCCACTAGATTCTTATAAGTTTCCATGGAGATTTTATAAGAATTGATGAGTTCTATGAAAAGTGCTATAGTTAAATATAGGTGCTTATACATACAGCGATAAGAATCTATCGGATTATTTAAGCCGGGTCTATGTGTCTATTGGTGCCCAAAATTTAAATAATTGAACGTTGTTTAAGAATTTCGATTGTTTCTGAGTGCTGTCTTTTGATTACTGCAGTATATTTTCGGTTATGCAAAAGTAGTATTTTAGTGAAATGATAATAATTAAAATACAAAGAAATACAAGAATTAATTCAAAGTATTAGTTACCTAACATGAGTTAATACTCAAAATTCTTCAGCAAGATTTAGAAACTTATATTTTGAGCTAAAATTTTCAGTATGCCATTGATTTTACATGGAACTCGTATACAACAGGAGAAACATTTGTCAATGAAGTTATAAAAGTGCTATTTGAACCACATTTCACAAGTGATAAAATACATATATAAAAATTTTCTTATGAGTAGAGCCACGATTTTTACTTAGATTTAAAAAAAAATCATGTGCATGATTTTTATATCTCTTGAGTTGTGATATTTTAGTGTTCTATATAATTTTTTATAATTTTTGGAAAAAAAAATTTTTGTTTTTGTTCATGAATTTTTAAATTATTAAATAAAAAAATAATAGCCGGTATTTAAACGAATTACTGATGCCCTCTCGCGTATGTGATGTCACAGTGCATGTTTCGTTTAAAATTAATGGCCTCAACCTCGTTTGTACTATAGGTCTACAAGCACGTGCTAATTGCTGTTGTGATTGTCATTTAAAAAATACCTTCCATATTATTGTTAATAATAAGCAGAAACATTTAAATTTCTGAATATGTCATCCCTGACGGTTTTAAATCAGCCTGGAAACACCCTGGGAGTGGAAACACGGTGGAATCACGGTGGATCCAGGGTGGGCTTGTGCCATTTTATCACCGTGTATACACGGTGGTTGCATGGTGTTTCCACGATGGTAACACGGTGTACCCACCCTGATTCCACGGTGTATTCACCGAGATTCCACAGAGTATCCACGGTGATTACGCGGTGTACGTGGAATCACGGTGGGTACACCGTGTAATCATCGTGGAATCACGGTGAATACACCGTGTAATCATCATGGAATCACGGTGATAAAATGACAAAAAACCCACCGTGTAACCGCCGTGGATCCACCGTGATTCCATCGTGTTTCCGGGGTGTTTCCAGGGTGAATCAAAACCGCGAGGGATTAAAAAATGATTGTTATTGGTGTATAGTACCAACAGGTAAAAATACCGGTAAATCTACTCCAAATAAAATGTTTATAAATGTGCTATCGAATACTTTAAAAGGAAAAAACTGGTCGGATACATGCAGAAATAAAAGTTATTATTCTACATTTAGCCGATTTTATTGTTGTGAAGATCGTTTTGAATTAAGTAATATTAAAATCAATTGGTGATTTCTCTTTGATGAAATTCTAACCTTAAACTGCAGTTTTTTTCATTATGTACATTAATAATAATTTTGTATATTTTAGCTCGAAGACGACATGGAGAATTGGCTGGAGTGGACGATAATAGGTGGTAATAAACGAATGCAAAATGATGTTGTGCCACATAAATTTATTCAACAACCAAAGCCACTAAACGTTGAGGTTTCACCAATGGAAGTAGATCTTCAAGATCCTGAAAAATTAAACTTAAATACCAGTGATAAAACGACAACTCAAAATTTAAGCAACGAAATTGATAGTATAGACTTAGGGTACTCAGATATCGTAAATTTTCCAACACTTCAAGATTCTGATAACAACGGATCAAGTGTTTGTTGTGATTATCCTATTAGTCAAAGTCAAAAAGTTAATGCTGCTGTTCAAGTTAAAATACAAAGTTCTTATAGAAGTATTTCAGTTCAATGTAAATCTCAAACAAAAGATCGTGCATTATCTCCGATTGAAATACTAATTGAAAATGAACGTGTATATAATAATTCTAGTTTTCTTTCGCCGACTAGTAATGATCAACTTACAAATACATCTAATAACACAACATTAAGCTCATTTCCTACTTCATCAGGAATTTTTTTATCCACTAATGCCACAAACACTGAAAATTATTGGAAAAATCTCTACCAACAAGAAGAATTTCAAAAATTAAATTTAGAACAAACTGTTAAGAAAATCCGACAATTTCCTTGTAAATATATCGGAGTTCCAAATGACTATGGATATCATCGATATTTTACAAACTGCTAATTTAAGTGGCATTGATATTTTTAATACTTTGAAGAAAATAAGACTAAATGAAAGTTTTGCTATTTTAGCAGATGATTTCGGAATGTCTACTTCGAATCTAAGTCATACATTTACTAAGTCTCTAACCATTATAGCAGAATATTTGGAAGACTTTATTATTTGACCGTCATCTTCAAAAATTGAAGAACAATTACCAATGAGCTTCAGAAGCTGCTATGCTGCTATTGAATCGATTATCGATTGTTTAGAAATCGAAATATAAAAGCCAACAGACCTAGTAAAGCAGTTATTAACCAAGTCTGAATACAAAAAATATAACACCGTTAAATATTTGGTACCATGTACTCCTGATGGAATACATAATTCCATTTCACCCGATTTGATGGCAGAACATCTGATGCTGAAATAGTGTCACGCTCTGGGTATTTGGATCGTTTAAAATCAAGCGCAGCTGTACGAGCTAACAGAGGTTTTAAATACATTGAAAATTTAAAAGTTGCTAAAAAATGTACATTAATTAGACCGCCAACAGTAAACTCAGATAAAAAACCAACTCATAATGAAGTATTTGTTACAAAACAGATTGAAAGTCTTCGTATTCACATTAAAAGATTAATAAGAAGAATTAGAGAATTTCATATTTGTGAACCTCACTCATGTGTAAATATTGAAGCACTCAGTGAACTCACTGACGCAACAGTGATATCACATCTAGAAAACATGTAACGTAACAAATTCAACATAAATTTTACATTCTGATGATATAAATTGTAATGTAATTGCTACATTAAGGTAGTGACGTAAATGTGACATTAAGATTACATGCATGTTACTGATCATGTGACATCACATTGGTGACCTAAATTTGTATTCATATCACATACTGACGTTAGCTTTACATTGTAGATATTACCTTAAAATTACGTAACAAAATCGACTTATAAGAGACATAATCTTGGTGATTCTATTTTATCGTCACATTCACATCACAATGTAATGTTTCGGATATGTTCATACTGTTACAACACTCTTACATAAAAAATAGTTATTTTTATTTTACATCGAAACATTTCATCACATTTATGTAAAAAATATTTCTCTAAAATGATGTATGTAATTCGACGGCATTGGGATAGAAAGGATTATGGACAAAAATGATGTATTTGTAATAATTCATATTTTCGCATTTTATTTATGTGAAAAATAATATTTGGCATTGAAACGCGTTGAGGCTTATGTCGAATCGGTGGTGTAAACGTTTTTTTTTTAATTAATATAAATTTACATCTGTATTTTCATTTGCTTATAAATATATTTATTTTATTATTGGGCATTTTCTTTGGTTTTTTGATTTTTATTCTTACTATTTTTATTTATTAAATTAAATACAAATAAATAACAATAAAAATAATTTTAAAATAATTATTTACAAGCAGGTGGAAAAAATTAATAAAGTGTCTGACAAATTTACATGGACCACTAATTAAAAAAATATAAGTTATTAGGTATCGAATAAAACTACACCATAGAATACTTTTAAAAATACTGAAATTATTAATCGTAAGATTATTACTCAATAGACATTTAAAAAATATTTATGTTTGTCAATAAAACACTTTATTTCTATCATTTCGACGTTCGTGTCCATACTCAATAATAACTATGAAATTCGTACAAAATAGGACCAGAAAATAAATGAATGACTTTAAATAAATTGTGCCTCTGTTCTTTAACGAAGCCAGTTTAATTGAATTATTAAACCAGTTTTTGTCAATCTCATAGTTTGGTCATCACAATTAAGGTCCTATTTCCTACGAATTTAATAGTTATTATTGAGTATGGACACGAACCTCGAAATATTATCTACACTGAGGGGCTACTTTGACTATTTATCACTGAATTATGATGACCAAACTATGAGATTGACAGAAAACTAGTTTAATAATTCAATTAAACTGGCTTCGTTAAAGAACAGACTCCCAATTTATTTAGAGTAATTCATTTATTTCCGGCTCCTATTTTCCACGAATTTAATAGTTTTTATTTTTATTGCGACGATTTTCATCGCGCGGTGAGCACTGTGCCGCCCATGCTAAAGAAAATGCAACGTTGTCAAATCACAATGCCATAATGAATTATTTCTTACAGTAACAACAGTACGTTTGGAAAAATGGTCACAAAAATTGAATCAACGATTTAACTCGCATAATGAGCACTGTGCCGCTTTTTCACATCCTTGTTATATAAAAATATACATTTCAAAGAGAGAATTGGTTAAGTATAAAGTCACAAATACCCATACAGTAACTTTTATTCCAATTTTAGTCAAAAAAGCGGCGTCACGCTCATAGCGCGAGTAACGAAAGGTTAAATCGTGTAATAATTTATCATTATTTTTAATAATGTAATAGTTTATAATAGTTTGTAATAGTTTAACTTGTAATAGTTTATAATAATTGTTAATAATTTTTTTCCTTCCAGTGAAATGCAATTGAGTTTGCACTTGAGTTATGTATTTTATTGATACTTTATCATAGTTATTAATATCATCGTATGTCTAAGCACTTTTTTCAGATGTTGGGCATTTAATTTTAACACCAAATTTTTCATCAATTGCGTCAGGTGAAGCTCCAAGATGAGGATATTGATCACACAAAATAAACCACATTTTTTTAACTTTCTCTTGAACTTCTGTTCTACTCGTTGTAATACTATTTCTTCTAATTCTCTACCTCTTTCCATGGCTTTAGTATTACGTAATTTTTTACCACCACTTATTAGCTCTACTAAAATTCAATCCGGTGTATTACAACGAGACGCTTCGTATGCCTTTGATGCTGTAATTCACCCGTATTGCAACGTTAACCAAAGCTCACAATCTGCTTGCTTTTGAGTAACTTTTTCAATATATTCACATAAGTCTTGAGACATTCGATTTTTGCAGAAAGTTAAAAACTCTTCAGATGATGAACTTCCTTGATTTATGAAGATCACTAATAAATTATGTATCGAAAATTTTGTTCAGAGCTTACACTGTTAAAATACTTTAAGATTTGAATCTGTACAGGTTTTTGTTTTGTTCTTTTCACGAATTCTTCTAATGTATTTAAAGACTTAGCCACACAAGTAAGTTTTTTATTTAAAGTAAAATCTTTCACAATAATACATTTAATGAATGACCCAACCTGAGACAAAATTGACTTTCACTAGTAACATTCAACATCAGTTGCTGACGGTTCTTCAGATTTTCTATGTAACCATATCACAAAAGTAATCGAGTGTTTACAGCATTCTATAAAAATAATTTATTTGTAGGTAATACACAATTATAATATAAAAAATATAAAAAAATAACGGCAATGGTTATCGCTACGATATCTTTAGACTATTTCATTTGCTAGACGATGCGGCACAATCATGCCATCGGATTGATATAATATCTTCTTGGACAATATTTAAAACTAGAGTCACTTTATATGATTGATTACGTACTCTGTGCTCGCGACAAATAAGACACTTGAGAGTACATATTGACCCAACCAGCTTCAGTTGTACAAATTCTATGGCAGCATCTCCATATGACTGTCTCCCAGATCTTTTATTAAGAGTATATTGATTAAAAACGAGAGAATAGTCAAAAATTAGTTGAAAAACTTTTATTAATTTTTTTTTTTCGATTTAATACTAAAGGTATCGATTTTTATTCCAAAAATTTATATTTCAAAAATAGATTATACATACAGGCTACCTTTTGTTCCTTGAATTTCTGCTAATACAAAATCGAAGTTAGTTGCAAAATAGGATGCAACCATGAATGCATCAACTCGTGGTAGATTATCAGATCGGGTTTCACAGAATCCTGGATCAACTATTTTTCGAGGCATTTTCGTTTAATTATTGATTATTTGTCACTTACTCCACTTTTATATATTGCCACAAGTGCTAGTCCGTATTGTTAATAAAATAAAGTATGTTCATGACCTTCACACCCATATCCGCATCGGTTAAAAAAAAACTTCAATAATACTCGATTTCCTGAGTACTATTATTCAATATTACTCAGTAACCAATAGTAATCAATATTATATTAGTATTCTGAGTGAATTAAAAATAGAATAATACAATTTACTTGAAGTGGGAACTTATTTCAAATTTTTTCAATACCTCAAAATGACATGAACTACACATTATGGATTCAAATAACGCGCTAAGAACATGCACAATGCTCGGCTTGACGAGCACTTTTCAACGCTATTTTAATTGGATCACCTCCAGAAGTCATGGAATTGTTGGCAGCTGTGATAACTTGTCTTAGTGGCACTCGTTTCTTTACACTAGTCTTTCTCTTGCTAGTCTTCTTTTTGTTAGTCATTCTCTCGCCAGGCTTCCTCTTACAAGGCTTTCTCTTGCTAGCTGTTCTCTTTTTCAACCCCATACCGAATCTCTTTTCCATCTTCATGATTTTATTTACAGCCCACGCAGCAGCTTTTTCACCAATTTCAGCGTCTTTTACTTGATAACGTTGCCACGCCTTCTCAGCAAGTATTTGATCAGCCTCGTAACGTGCTTTCAAATTTTCACGATTATACGAGTATCCGATATCGTGTTCTTTACAAGCTGCATCCAGAGGATTAATTCCAGGATCTCCACAAGCTAATCTTTTGGTTAGCTTTGTATCTGGTCCATAGTACTGGTATTCAGGTATATGTAGTTCAAATAATAGCTTATTGATTATATTGTTTACAAAACCTCTATTACTGGTATTCACACGTTTGTTCTCCACAGTAGCAGCATCATGACTGGTCAAAAATCATATAAAACCTGGTACTTATAGCTGACTGAGTGAGTTGTTGTTGTGATCGCAAACTATCAACATGGAATTTAAAAGTCAAGAGGCCAAGTTGCCAGTAATAAATTTTGATCAAATTGTTCAAGGTACAGGAGTGAAAAAAGTCAAGAGACACGGTGCTTTATTGCCAAACAGTGTGCGTGCTATATTTTGTGGTCCATCAAATTGTGGAAAAACAAATGATCTGCTCTCACTTATCATACACTCCAACGGCTTGAGATTTGATAATATTTATCTCTATTCAAAATTCCTGAATCAACCGAAATATAAATTTCTAAAATCACTACTTAAACCAATAGAAGGTATTGCATTTTTTATATTCAACGAGCATGAAGAAGTACTGAAACCTGAAGATGCAAAACCAAACTCATTGATGATATTTGATGATGTCGCTTGTGAAAAACAAGATCATATCAGAGCATATTTTTGTATGGGTCGACATAAAGATGTTGACAGTTTTTATCTCTGCCAGGCTTATATACGTATCCCTAAACATTTGATACGCGACAATGCAAATTTTATAGTTCTCTTTCGTTACGATGAGATGAACTTGAAACATGTGTATGATGATCATATAAATACTGATATGTCATACAATTTATTTAAAGACTTGTGTTCAGCAGGTTAGAATGATGGTAAATACGGTTTTGTAGTGATTGACAAAGACAGTGAGCTAAATAGTGGAAGATATAGAAAAGGATTTGACTGTTTTAGTCAATAAATTTTTTACAATAATTTTATTTAAAATAAATATTCATTTATCGCATAGTAATTTTTTAATTAAACTTAACCGCGTAAATTTTGGTGAAGATAATTTTAAAAATGTTAAAATTTGTTGACAGTCGAATGTCTTTTCGAAAATACTTATATAGCTTTCATTAATTGGTAATAGTGAAAAAATACAAACTCTAAATAAAATGTAAACTTTCTGAGGAAAAAAAAAAGATACGACACCGTATTTATCAGACGATTCCGAGTTTTACGAGATGAATTTCTGATGGATGAAAAAAAATAATTTCTTTTCTAGGTAGTTAAAAAAATGGTAAAAATTTCAAAACATTTAATTATTATGAAAAAAAAAAAACTGTTATATAACTGCTGTTATTATGTAAATTCTGATTGGAAAATATTTGAAAACAATTAACCCTTCAATGTTCTTAAGTCTCAATGAATTTCAGTGCGAGCTTTTAAGGGGCACAGCCAATCACATCCTATTATCCGGCTGTGTGAGAGACGGTTTAGCTGTGTAGTGTGCCCAAGCGTCCCTTTCTGCTATTTTTCTAGCCCCCTTTATAGAGAAAAGTCTATAGACTATAGCTCTGTCACTTAAAGATACAAAGTATGACTCAAAATAAGAGCGGTGATTCAAGGTCAAACATTGAAGGGTTAACTAATTAAAAAAAAAAAAAAAAATTCAATTTCTTCGCAATCTAAAAACAATTTTCAAGTTTTAAATTATTAAAAAATTTTTATTTTATTTTCATTTTAATATAGCAAATGATAGTCGTATAAAATTGTTATCGCATTACAAATAAAATCTTACTAATTTGTCTCGATAAATCCTCAACAGTTTCCAAAGTATTTTATTGTATTAAAATTTTTTTTTTAAAAAAAAAAAATTATTCCGAATTAATTCAACTTCTGCCATTCTTTTTTCAAAGGATTAATAAAAATTTTTCAAAAATTGGTTTATAGCGGAAGAAGTCGTAAAAATTTACTACCTTAATCTATGAAATTCTGAGACTTTGCATATCAGTTTTGTGGGAACAATTTATTTTTATTAATTAACGTATTGTTGAAGAACTTAGATAAATGGAAAACTACTCTTACTTCCCTTCCTCTTCTCTATTACCCAAGCGGCACTTGACGAACACACAAAACTGTTTGTTAACATTTTATTTATTTTACCTTGGCAATTGTTAATTTTCAACTTCTTGTTGAATATAATTTGCCGAAAAGTCAACATTTTTTTTTTTGGACGCTCAGGTACCTCTCTTTTTTTCACCGCTGTCGGGGCTCACGCACATACTGTCTACTATATGGGTGTAATACACTAATACATCATAGTACCAAACTAATTTTACAAAAGAATAATCTTCATCAGAAATATTATTATCAGTTAATTTAGAAAAAAATTTGTCCTTATCAGGCAACTGTTTGTCATCAAGTTTATAAACACTGTCAACATACTCGTAGGGGAATACACCTTTACGTGTAACTGATTCAAATTATTCTGGATCGGGATAGTGAAGTTTTGTGATTTGCTCATTATCATCACCCAGATAAGAAGCTATTTTTTCAAGGCTTGATGCCATAAATCTAAATGAGTCGATAAAACGCAAAGTAACAAAAATATTTTTTACTTCTCTTGCAAATGATATATATTTTTCTTTATTAATTGGTATTAATGTCATATTACCTTTAAAAGTTGTAGCTACAGATTTGATTAAAGAGTGAGTGTTTAAAGCTAGATAATTAAGATTAAAAATAGTGGGATCTGAATACCCTCGCGGTTTTGAGAATGCCGTAAAAATGCCGTATATTGTCGGCATTTATGCACATGCCGTAAATTTACCGTAATAATTTGGTATTAGTATGGTTATATTGGCCAGTTTTTTTCCTGTAGTTATGCTATATATTTTCTGTACTTATGCTGTAGAGTTACCAGATTACTACAGTAATATTACTATAAAAATGCTGAACTTTTACTGAAAAAATGCTGCAAAAAAACTATAACAATACCGAACTTTTACCAAAAAAATGCTGTATAAAAACTATTATACGATAATGTTACAATAATGAAATCGTTGTTTTTGTGATAATAATACTGTCAGTATCCTGCAATTTTTCCAGATTTACGCTGATGAAATAGAAAATTGTAAAAAATATTGTTTTATTTTTTGTTTGCTTCTGCATTTAACATCATCGAAAATGTGCAAAATGTAATATTTTTTATTGTATTTTATTGGTTCACACGATTCTTACTCAAACAAAAAAATGTAAATGAAAATAACTATCTGTGAAAATTGATGTTTTTAATTTTATAAAGTTCGTTTGTATCCATCTGAATACAATTAGTAACATCTTTCAAGTAAGTGATTTGGCATAATGGCTACCAGATCAGAATTTAAATAATTAGGTCTCGGGATCAAGTCCACGACTAGACGGTTTTTTTTTTTTTTTTTTTTCATGACAGTTGTTGCATATAATTTTATAAGTTTATATATAATTATATAAAATTAGATATAACTACATAAAATTTTATACGATTATATATAAATTTTTTTCTGGGTAGAACGGTTAGATGCTGCAGAAATGCCGAAAATATACTATAAATATGCTGTATAATTACGGTTTTAATGCTGTGAAAATATCGTATTTTTTCTGATTTATTGCCGTAAATATTCTGAATTTATTTCGTAAATTTTTGGCAATAATACGGCAAAAAAACTGGCCAAAATAACTCGAGTAATACCATATTTATGCGGTATTTATACCGTACAATTCCTGTATTATTTTGGTATTTCCTAAACCGCGAGGGTAGCTAGGATATCTCAAAATGATCGTTTACTGACGCTTTGATTAATCTTAGTTTATTAATTAATTATAAATATTCACTTTATTTATTCACCTTAATTATATTATCACAGTTATTGTTTTTAATTACGTCTAGATTTACAAGATTTTGCAGATGTGCGAAAAAAAGCGAATTCAATTTAGGTTAAGCACATTCTTACCATGCGGTTGAGGACTTTAGGCCAAGAATGAATGCAAAGTAGATCGAAACTAAAACTGAAAACTGTTTTTGATAGATCAGATATCACTGGAATAGATTAATTAGTTTTTTGATTAATTTATAACACGATTGATTAATATTTTTTAGATTAGCCTAGCGTAATTATATAGAGAAAATAAAACGTGGTTTTTTATAAAGCACGATCAAAAGTAAGAGAGAGTTGACCATAAAAATCAGCCAGAGGGCGCCTGTGGCATAATTGTAGCGACTGTTAGGTCTCCACGTGGCGCGGCTGGAACCTTCACTTTGATTTAAGCTTGGCTTGATCGATGGTGCAGAGATCTACGGCGGGTGCGATCGAAGAGACGGATGAGAGAAAGTGAGGGAGATTTGAACAGTGAGAATCGTAACCGGATAAATTATGGAAAACTATTGGAGTAACGTGAGATTTGGGATAATTAACATTGCAGGAGATATGTGCTGGACCACGATAACTACCCGCAAAGTGACAATGATTATATCATTTATCTTTATTTGAAGAAAATGATCCTTTGCATATACGACAAAGAGTTGCGTGATCATGAGCTTCTTGCTGTTGTTTATTTAGTTGCTTCATAACTGTGGGATTTCTTAAATATTGTTCAACTTCAATTGCTAAATTTTCTAGTCTTTTTGAAAACCACTCAATACAATTGGTGATCGATTTATTTTGAATTGAGATAATTTATTATCATAACTACAATGACGATAGAAAGCTATACCGTGTGGGACGTGCTTTTGTGTTCCATCATCATCATCTTATGACTCCAGTGTACATTCCAGGTCTGCGTATACGACAAAAGGGACAGTTTCTTTACATTTATAATTTTTTAATTTAATCATTTTCTTCTGAAAATTGCATTTGAACTTTACTCACTTTATAACAATCTGCTTTGTGATTTTCAAAAGGCTTTTCATATCTAAAATGATTTAAACATCTGTCACAAAAAAATAATTTTGACTGTGAATGTGATATTTGGCTTCTAACTAACCAAAATAAATTTTTGGTTAACGCAAAGCGAAATTTGGGTGCAAAAATTTTTAAATCTTCAGATATATTTAAATTTACATTTTGTTGAACTATTCTAAGATACATAGTTTCTTTATCAGATTTTAAATTGTTACTTAAATACAAAGGTAAGATTGAAGTTTTTTCAGCTTTTGTACCGGTATATTCAGACTCAATACCATGAATATTAATGTATAAATTGTTAATTTTTTCAAATTTAAGAATATCTTTGAGTGATAAAGGGAATATAATACCTTCATACTTAAGAATTGTGCTGAAATGTAAATGTGCAGTTGTCTTTTCGGGATATCCAGATCGAGCTTGATGTAATGCAGCTACGATGCACCAGAGAAAGCAGTAATCAACATTTTCTCTATTCAATACAGCCCGCTTGAAGAGGTGCATATCTTGGACATCGTGATGACCAAATGATTTATTTTAATCAAACTCCATCCAGAATTTTTTTAATTGAAGTCTTCAACTTTTTTTAACAATTTCTCATATACATTGTCTGTATTCGTCAGCAAGAGATGTTGCAGGTAAAATTTCGCTGTTTCTGATGTTAAATGATTCTGTTTCTTCAACAGTGTTTTCCTTTTTGGAATTTCTAAATTTGCAACCCGATGAAAAAAGATTTTATACCATTGTATAAAATTATACATAAATTGGATAGAAAAAATGGCTGGATCTATCTGTATACAATCGTACATAATTATACACTAACCCAAAAAATTGAAGGAACAGAAAAATTTTATAAATTTTTTAGTGATTTTTGAGGGGATGTATGATATTTACAGAGTAGCGGTTGATTTACTTAAAAACCAAAAAAAGAGATTTTGTACTTACTTCTAATGGACGTTAAAAATAAATTTTTTTTTTTTTTTTTTTTTTTTTTCACTAGACATCCACAATATTTTCGATCCAGCGCTTGATTTTCCAAAAAACCAGCAAAAGCTCTTTTTTGTTGCATTTTTAAATTTATGTGACGAAAGGAAAAAATTTTTTTTTCGAAAAAACAATGGCTTATCATTCAAGGAAATTTATTTAAGTTTTTGAAACCCACCATTAACTTTCAGCGTGATCATTGGTTGCTGAGATATCGATAATCAAAGGCAAAAGGATCCTTTTCCATTTGAAGACCGATATCTCGGCGACAAGTGGACGTATCAAGGTCTATAAAAAATGAAATTAAAGCTGAATAATGAAGGTATCCGATCCTTATAGTGGTTAAGAAAAAAAAATTTTTCCCACTCCTGTAGACAAAAAAAAAATGTAAAAAAAATTTGAAAATTTTTTTGTCACTGGCTTTTCTAAGATTACTCAAAAACCGCCCACGCTAAAAATTTTTGAAGTTCTTATCCAAAAAGTAGACACTTGGTAGTAACTTTTACAGTTACTAAATGTTGATCATCAGTTAATAAAGTTCTGAAATCGGCGTAGGCATGATTTACCACACAGCCAGTCTTGATATTATTCGCAAATGCGTTTTCTAGATCTTGCTATTCCTCAAATTATTTCTCACATTGACAGGTAACTTGAGCACTAAGACGATAAAATTGATCGTTATACCAGCACAGTAGCACAATGTTCGCTTGCATACTTCTTTTAACTTGTACACTTGTTTGCTGATTCAACAAAATGTCATTCAAATAATTGATTGTGTCAACACACACTTGGTGGCACTTTTGACATTGTTCTTCACTCACTGCGTCTTGTTGCAAATCATTACATGACTATGCTACTGTGTCTTACTGCACTTAACTTTGAATTGCATCAACAATGCCGTGGGAGTAGTTAAACAGGGGGTTTTACCCATCCGATATGACAGTACTCGTTTTTACCGACCGCTGTTCGTGGGCCAATTTCTCATTTGAAATGAGGATTTGGGTGTAGGAAATATTCAAAGTCCTCAGTCGCAGCCGGTAACCTGTACATTCGTGATCCCAAGTCCTCATTTGATATGAGGATTTGGGTCATAATCTATCTTATTGACCGTCACTGATATTACCTGTCGGTAATGTACCATATCTGCGGTCGGGAAATAGTAAATTTGTGATCCCAAGTCCTCATTTGAAATGAGGATTTGAGTGTAGAAAATATTTGAAGTCCTCAATAGCAGTCGGTAACTTGTACATTCGTGATCCTAAGTCCTCATTTGAAATGGGGATTTGGATGTTTTAAATATTCAAACAGGGTGTAGGACAAGCACTTTCGAGAAGCCTTGATGACCTTGCCATCTTGCGGCTTAGTTCTTCCCCCACCTCTTTTTTAAAGGATAAGGTCATCGAACGTGTCTGAACTCGTTTTTTTTCATGAGGTTGGGTGGGGGGGGGGTAATGCAGCTGCGCAAATGCTTTGATGATGACATCGCCTTCTGCGTCGTTAACCTTTTCTAAGCTCATATTTGAGATCAAGTGGGGGAATATGAACCTGCGCAATTCCATCTTTATACGTCATCCGACAAGTTCCAACTTGTTTTTTCTGCAGTTGAGTGGAGGAATAAGAGTTAAGTGGGTGACTCTTGTGGCCATATGCATCAGTAAGTCTTTTGAAGCCAAAACTACCGCTGTTCTCACAAAAGTGCATTTATTTTCAAGTCTTTGAGTATATCACCAAAACTATTCCATAAGTAAGTACTATTTCTTATTGCTCGAGCATACACCAATACTTCCTACATATAATTTCTATAAACATATTTTCCTCCATCTATTTTTTAGTGTCGGAATTCGACCTCTCAGCTATCAACCAAGTCAACGGTTTAGCAAACATTTTGCCAACAAAGAAAATGCAAGAATTGGAAGTGGATAAATTATATCAAATAACCGAGATCAAAAAAATAAAGACGCAGTACAGGCCCAAAGTAATTGTTTATTTAAACAATGAATTTACCATCTAATTTCCAACCCGGACAAACAACTAACTCCTCGGCGACAAAGGGAAGTTAAGAAGCCTGAGTGGAATGGCAACTGAAGACTCGCTTTATCTTAAATCTCTTGGAACCAAGTACAACAAATTTGAATTTGTGTCTGAACAATCACCAGTTTCAGTATAGTTTCTGATATTAATACTTACAACTTAAATTTCATACATACTTATTATATATATTGTAATGGGTCCACTTATCTTATCATCTAAATGTGGTCGTTATAAAACAAGGGTCCACACATGCCTAAAACTTAAAGGTGTCTTACATACTTGCCCAGATATGTTCAGTAATCTCAGGACGAGGATAATCTCGTACTGGACCACACAGTATTAAAATTAGAGAGAGATCTTAAATTTAACTCATCAGGAAAGTTGTTATTAAATTTATGATTTAAGTATAAATTTAATTATGAAACTATGGCACTTATTTAACGAAGTCGCTTTACAAATAGTGAATGAAACTATGAACAATAAACCAAAATGACTGATGAAACTGATTCAACTTGAGTTTATTAAATTAATACTGACTCGACTAAATTATAACAAATCAATTCAAAAATATCATTTCACAAATAAAATAGTTAACCCGACATTAATTAAACGACTCGACTTACTCCGACAATCTCCAATCCAAACCAGTCCTTCCTTCCACCGAACCTTTTCCTCCATGACCAAAACTTCCAACCAGTTCCTTCCAAGTCCACCAATCCATTCCAAACCTTTCCAAATCCACCTGGTCCAATCCACAATAATTATTAATAGTATAAATAATTTAACGAAACTTAATTAACTCAAGTAAAGAATAAGTTTCCACTTGAGGTGGGCTTATATGCTCTTGGCCCATTATACGTATGACTAACAGCACGTGTAGTAGTAGTAGATGGTAGTTGTATTAAAACCAAGATGGTAGTGGTAGTAGTGGTAGAGCACGTCCGTCCACGGCGGTAGCTATGAGCCAAGAGACCGACAGCTCGTCGTCTCTGGGCCTCGTACCTCTCTACTCAGGTTGATCAAGCCCTAAAACTGAATGTCGAAAAACTCGACCGGAGCGACCCCAGCGCGTCAGTGTCTGTATTTTCTCATAATTGGGCAGTTGTTGAAGAAGGGGGCCGCTTCTTTTGGCGCGAGTCAAAATTCAAATTCAAATGCAATGTGGAAGCCTTCCACCCCGTTAAAATATCTTTAATAACCATTCTGAACATAATAAACACTGGGAAATAAATTCTATTATTTAAATCTCCTAAATCAGTGTTCAAAATTTCTTTCATCTTAAGTTAACCTTACCATCATACACTTTAGATAAAATTCAATATAGTAATAGACAAACTAAGTTACTACCCGTAAAACATTCAACATCTTAGGGTAAGTAAGTAAGAAATTCTATTTCTACATAAAAAATCATACGCTCGAAGATATCTGCGCACCAGAAAGTTTACGAGAGCCAGAAAATTTATAAGGAAATGTATGAGAACTTAATCTACTGAATTATTTTGAGAAATCAAATTAGATGAATTCAAATGACTGCAGTGAGGACTTGGGATCACGAATGTTTCAAATCGTTTGTTGATCTCTTACATACCAAGAGTACAAAAAGGAGGCTCGCTAAAGCGAGCCTCAGAGAATTATCTTTTTTTCGTGCCATCTAAGCTAGCTTAAAGTCATGTGCTGATTAAAAATAAATTCGAAGAACCCATCACTGTAGACAATACATTAAAAAATAATAGAAAAAGTTATCAACATTCAATTTAATTGTTCATATCAGAATAATAATAAACATAATAATCACACTAATCATTTTTTTATTACTGACGTCGATAGAATAATTTCAAAAATTTCAAATTATCAATGCATCAATTTTTATATGATAACGACATATAGAAGGGCTTCAAACGTATGAGAGATAACTTTGAGATCTACAAATTCATCTTGCTATCGAACCATATTTAAAATGAAAGTTTATATTTATATTTAAATATTCATTTAAATCATCATTAATATTTAATAATTCATATTTAAATTTTTAAACAAATAATATGACATATGCTGCAATCAAACTTTTAAAATATTTAGCAATCACACAGTCTATGAAGAAGATGACAAAAATGATCAAAAATTCTTGTATATAAGGGTTATAATACATTCATATTATACCGATATGTCCTGTACGTTGTATAGTCTGAAACGTAGACTTTATTACAAATGTATACCCGTCAATGTATAGTCACGTATTGTAGGTCAACATTGAAGTAGTAGTGGTGAAAGAGTAGTCGAATTAAAAAGAGCTGTAGTGACTTGCGTTCATCAATCTTTCAAGTCCTCAGTTTGTTGGGTAGTAGTGGTGGGGCTACCAAAGTAAATCATTGTAATAACACTGGTTATTGTGATCTATGCGTTCCTCGTTTTAAATACTTAGAAACTTCAATAACATTATCCTTATACCTATAGTTAAACGCTTAAATAGCTTGTGAGAATGTACTTAATTGGCAGTTGAAGTGTAAATCTTTATGCGAGCACATCTTAAGTTTTATATAAAATAATTATTCCTGATCCACAAGTGTTTGTGATCCGAAATTTTAATACACAGTGTTTATCAAACAATTAAAAAATGACCCAAAGACGTTTAATTATAGCTTTCCATGATTCAGTAACTACGGTAGCACAATCATATAATGATTTGCAATTGGAGGTGGTGAATGAAAAGCAATGCCAGAGGTGTTATAGTGTTTGTAATGACACAATAGACTACTTCAATACAATCTTGGCAGATCCTAATACCACCGTTCAAGTCCGACGAAGTGTGCAAGCAAACATAGCATTTTTTTGTTGCTACAGTAATCAGTTTCTGCAACTGAGTGGGCTGGTAGCAGGTAGCAATTTAAGTGCGAATAATTTTTTAAATGACAAGATCTCGAGAACGCTTTCTCCAGTAACATTAAAACAGGATCGATAATTAACATCTCTCACACTGACTTGAGAGATATTTTAAATGTGTCTTGAGACATTGTCTTGGATAAAATGCTGGAAAACGTTGCAAGTGTTGTAGTGAATGTTGAGCTATTTTGTAAATTTAAAAAAAAATACATCTTTTGAAGAAGAAGTCAAATCGTTCAACACCACAAGTCAAGCGATTTTACCTGCAACATCTTTAGCTCAGTGGTATACAGACTTTGTGTACGATAAAATGTTAAACAAAGTGGAAGAATTCAATCAAAAGGATACAGGGTGAAGTTTGACGGAGATCGCCAATCTGGTCGTAACCATGTCAAAATACAGGCCTCTGCGAGGAGGAAGTTCATCATTTGTAAGGCTTCCTCGAGATATCCAGATAAAAAGAACTGTGCTCAACATAGAAAACTTTGATAAGTACTGTTTTCTATGGTGCGTCATTGCTGCGATTCATCTTCTCAACACTGGAAATCCTGAGAGAACATCAGCGCATCCTCATTATAGTACAGTGCTAGACTATACAGGTATTAAATTTCCTATGACACTTCATCAAAGCCCACAGTTTGAAAGACTGAATGACTTGACGATTAATGTATATGGTATTGAGTCTCATTTTACAAAAAAAAAGGGTGCATGTACTTATGTACGCGCGTGAGCACTTATACATCTTTGGCATCATTGAAAACAAAAAAAAAAATATATATATATATATATATATATATATATATATATATATATATATATGATATATATATATAAAAAAAAATATGTATACACAGCAAAAAAGGTTGACTTGGTCCAAGATAATTTTTGCCTTCATTTTTTTATTCTTGGGCTGAGTAATTGGGTTTTTTTAATCCACGAACATTTTCTTCGACTAATATTATAAAAATATTGTATCAAGAATAAGTAAATTTTAATTCAAGTTAAATAATCTTGGTTTAAGAATATTTATTTCAAGTCAAATATATTTTGTTTCTAACCGAGTAAAAAAAACTATCAAAACAAGATACTTTTCTGTCTTGGTTGGTGAGTATAGTAAATTGTCACAATATACATCAACATCTCAAACCAAGAACTTTTTTTGCGTGACAGAAGAACATTTACTCTCAGTTTGAGAAAACTACATTATCGACTCAAGACAACGGTCTATTGTAATGAGAAAATTTTCATTTTGATTTAAATAAATTATAATCTTAGCTTAATAAAATAACTTTTTGTGAATCATGCAAATATTTACTTAACGGAAGACATAGAATTCTCCCATTGATGATTTTTTTTCTTGACTTAAAAAAATTCTAGTCTCGATTCAAGAAAATAAATTACTCTACTTAAAAAAATAAATCGACCTATATTTTTCAGTGAATCTAACTTAATATAAATATTAAATATTGTCAAGCAGGAAAGTGTATGCGTATATTTAGAACACCGCAATACAGCAGTAGAGAGGATAATGAATAAACTCTCTCGATTAAATGGCTTATGAACGAATTGAGAAAAATAAATTGTTTGCTCATGGTAGGAATCGAACCTAGACCGATTCGGCATCACGCGAGAGCTTTACCAATTATGCTATCCGACCATTTCCTGAACACTTGTTCACTTTACCCATATCTAGTTAGCACACTGTACAATGTAGAGTCTAAACTACCGCCACTTTAGTATAGTACAGTTAGTTTTCCCAAGAGAATTTTTGCGTTGAGCCGTGAGCGCAGTTGCTGTTGGTTCAAACGTCTACGCTTATTTGCCGCAACACAACAAATACTTAAGGACGGTTTTCAGATAATTTTGTCCCAGCTTTTCTCTGAAATAAAAGCTCTAAACGCAAAATAAAGACACAGACCCGATGCTTTACTCTATGAACTAGCGAAGTGCACTTGAATTTTTTGATAACTTTCATTTGTTTACGAGAAAAGCTTGGACAAAGTTCCTATTTAATGTACAAGTGCAACAGAGATAGTACCGTTTATCCAGTTGAGTGCTAATAGAGAAACAAATGAAAACGCGTCTTAAGCCAAGATACTTTTTACCATTGGATCGAGTACTTTTAATTCTTGACTCGAGTCACAAATCATCTTGATTCAAAATAAATTATTCTCCAAGAAAGAATATTTTACTTTTCGGACAATTAATTATATATTGGGGCAAAACATTTATTTTTCTCACTTTAAGAAAATATTTTTTACTTCAAGAAACATATATTATATTGGTTGAATAAAAAAAATCTTATGCCAAGATGACTAAATTTAAGAAAATTTTGCTCTTGAACCAAGAAAATTTTCGTTTTCATTCAAAATTGCAAAAAATATTCTTGCGGCAAGAAAAAATTTCTTACGTCAAGATATCCTTTTTTTCTGTGTACATATATATAGATATATAGGGGGGGGGGGGCAAAATGGTTTACCCCCAAAATTTTATAAAAAAAAAAATTATTTTTTGTCGTCGAATTACTATAGATCCGATATATTTGCACATTTTTACCCCTACGCATGACACCTGGGGCAAAATGGACCATCCGAAAATTATGAGAAAATGATTCTTTCATATTTTTATCGTCAAATTAAAAAAAAAATTAATATATTCATCCAATTGTCGGTTGATTTTCTGTATCTGGGACAAATTTGGCTACGAAAAATTTTCGAAACTAATATTTTATTGTTTAATTGATAAAATTTTTTTAATAATGCAAAATAATCTGTAATCTAAACAATCAATAAACCCGTTTTTTGAGTTCCAAATAATGATAAATAAGAAATATGAAATTGTTTTTTTTTTTTATTGAATAACAATTTTTAATTAAATTAATCGAGGGGGAATGAGTTATTGCACCTAAAAAATTTTTTTTTGAGTATTTCAAAACCAGAAATAGTTATCGAGAGAAAGAAATATACTCTTAATGATGAAAACAATTTTTTAAAAAAAGAATAATTTATCATTTTTTGGAAGGGGGCCTCTCTGCCTCACAAAAAAAAAAATTTTCTGCCTTCGTATCCACCAATGATGTGAAATGTAATTTTTCTTGAGGTATTTTACATCAAGTAAATTTAATTTGATAAAATTTGATCAACTTTCAGAAAATTTTTAACTTCCCGCTAAGAAAATCGACGATTTTAAAAAATTTTTAACTTCCCGCTAAGAAAATCGACGATTTTCAAAAATTTCGGGAAGTTATTGTTTTCACCCCGATTTTCGAAAATCGAGTTTTCATCAGATGCCGACGTTTTGAGGTCCTAGAAAGCTATTCTGACTATTTTCAGAATGATGTCCGAGTGTGTGTATGTGTGTGTGTGTGTGTGTGTGTGTGTGTGTGTGTGTGCGTGTGTATGTAAACTCTTTGTAACTTTTGAACTAATGAATCGATTTGGATGGTTGAGGTGGCAATCGAAAGAGCTTGTTGGCCTTCAACTTTCCTAAAAATTTCAGATTATTTGATCATATAGACTCGAAAATATTGGCGAATTACGAAAAAAAAAAATTTTTTGTTTAGTTTTTTATTGATTTCTCAAAAACGAATTATACGATCGACTTCAAAATCTAACCAGCTCTAATACTCAATAAAACGCGTCGATTGCCACCTCAAACATCGAAATCGGATAATTCGTTTGAGAGTTATCGCGGGAGAAAGAAATGGTAAAAAACGGTTTTTTCTAAATATTTTCGAAACGACTGACGCGAGCGATTTCAAATTTTAATCAGCTCTAGAATTCAATAAAACGCGCCGATTGCCACGTCAACTATTAAAATCGATTGATTAGTTCAAAGGATATCGGCGTTGAAAAGTTAAAAAAATAACATTTTATATTATATATATATACATTTTATATTAATAATTATATATATATATATATATATATATATATATATATATATATATATATATATATATATATATATATATAATTATTAATAATAAAATTTAGAGAATAATAAATATATATGTTATGATTTGTACTAAAAATTACAAGATTCTTAATTTTTAATATTAAATTGAAAAATCAATATTTTATATAATGTTCGATTTCAATTTTTATCAAAAATTTTTTCTTAAATTTATTTCTTTATTTTGTAAATATTGAATAACCAATAATAAATATTGAACATTAATCATCTAATAATATTTAATATTAATTATATTAAGTAACAATATTTTAATTTATATCACTACTGAATATAATTTATTAGCACATATATAATTTGAATTTGTATGAAACTAAATCACGTGTTGTGAATGTAGATATTAGAAACATGTGGATAAATATGAAAATAATTATCAGAAGCGACGAGCGTGCCAACATGCGCGACTAATAGAGCTTCTATTTCTATTTTGTTAGTAGCTTTTTTTCGAGACTTAATGAGCGGTTTAGCAGGCCGCTTCAACCTGTAGCTTTCGTGTTACAGATGCTCGCGCATCTTAAAATTTCACTCTCATCATTTTTTCATAACGCGCCTAAAGAAGTATAACTTCAAAAAAATTCTGAAAAAAGTATTATAATTCCACTATCTTTAAATGTTTATTGTAAAACGAATTGAAAAACAGTCCACCTTTTAATGGTACAAACTAATGCTAATTTGAATATGACGAGTAATGAGTACAAAGATTATGAGCCTATATATCTATATATTTTGCTCTAATTAATAATCTCTCACGATTAGTAAAAAGTCAGATAACAGCTTCGAAAAACAAATTATTTTTTTGTGATAGATGCTTAAATCATTTTAAACTAGAAAAATCCTTTGAAGACCATAAAAAGACTGTTTCTTATTGAATATCGTTCACATGACATATCCTACTGGAGAAAATAAAATTTTAAAGTTTAAAAATTATCAGTATAAAGATACTGTACCGTTTGTTGTCGACGCAGACCTAGAATGTACATTTGAGACCCAAGAAAATGATAATTTTGACAAGTATGTACCACATAGTATAGCATTTTATCGTTTTTGCAGTTATAATAACAATTTATTTAAATTCGAACTCAATCGATAGCAAACCTGCATCAAGTGGATTGTAAAAAAATTAGAATGTTTAGCATTAGAAGTCGAATCATGCTTAAAAATCCTGTTGCTATGAAATCTCTGCCAGACATCAAAAAGAGAGTCATAAGCAAGCGACTGTTTGTTATACTTGTGAAAAGTCTATAACTTCTGCTACAGATAAATGCTATGATCACTGTCATTTTATTGATAATTATCGCGTTCCAGCTCACTTATCTTGTAATATTAATTATAGAAAATCTCACACTATACCAATAGCATTTCATAATTTATCTGGTTATGGTTCCCATTTTATAATAAAATCTTTAGCAACAGTTTTGGAGGGTAAAATTACATTATTACCAATCAACAAAGAACGTCATATATCTTTTACGAAATATGTTGAAAATACATCAGTTCGCTTACGTTTTATAGATTCATTCAGGTTTATGGCATCTAGTCTTGACAAATTAGCATCTAATTTTAATGATTGTGATAAACAGATAACTCAACAACATTACAGTGATCCGGAAACATTTAAATTAGTTACTCGAAAGGGTGTATTCTCATACAAGTACATAACTAGTATTGACAAACTTAATGACAAGCAGTTGCCCGATTAGGACTTATTTTACTCTAATTTATCGAACGATGGTGTATCTGATAATGATTATACCCTCGCTCAACTAGTTTGGAATAAATTTAATATCAAAACATTAGGGGAATATTCAGATTTATATTTAAAGACAGATGTCTTTCTTTTAGCTAACGTATTTCAAAATTTCAGAGATAGTTGCATGGCTACCTATAACTTAGATCCTTTACATTACTACACGGCACTGGGACTCGCTTTCGATGCAATGTTAAAATATACAAATGTTGAACTCGAGTTATTTACTGATCCTGAAATGATGCTTTTCAATGAAAAAGGTATCAGGGGTGGTGTATCTTAGTGTACAAATAGGTATGCAGTGGCAAATAATCGTTACATGAGATCCAGCTTGGATTCTAATAAAGCTGAATCCTATTTAATGTATTACGATGTAAACAATTTGAATGGTGCTGCTATGAGTATGCCACTACCAAAAGGTTCATTTAAATGGGTTTACCCGCCTGAAAATCTATCCTTTAACGTCGATAACATAGATCAATTTTGAAACGACATCGATAGTGTTGGCTATGTATTAGAAGTTGATCTACAATATCCTCAGGAATTGCATCATCTACATCAAGATTTACCACTATGTCCTGAACACTTTTCACTGTCGGGTAGCAAGTATATTAAATTATCGACAACTTTATATGACAAAAAAATCATGTTATACATTATAAGAATTTACGTCGATGTTTAGATTTAGGATTAAAATTAACAAAGATTCACAGAGTTTTAAAATTTGAACGGTCATTCTGGCTCAAGCCCTATATCGATAAAAATTCAAATTGCAGAAAAGCTGCTCGAAATGAGTTTGAAAAGGACTTTTATAAACTTATGAATAATGCTGGTTTGGTAAGACTATGGAAAATGTCAGAAAATACAAAGAGATTCATATAGTAACAAGATGGGCCGGTAGATATGGCGCTGCTGACTATATTTGTAAGCCTAACTTCCATAGTCTTACTATTTTTGACAAAAATATGATAATTATTGAATTGAAGGCGGCAAAAGTACGCTTTGACAAACCAATTTATTTTAGTTTTTGTATATTAGATCTATCAAAAACTTACATGTATGACTTTCATTATAATTATGTGAACCCTCGCAAATTTAAATCACGGTGGAAACACCGTGGGTTTGTTCTATTTTACCACTATGATTACGCGGTGTATCCACCGTGATTCCACGATGGCTTTACCACCGTGTGTACACGGTGTTTTCACAGTGGAAACACGATGTATACACGGTGGTAAAGCCACCGTGGAATCACGGTGGATACACAGCGTAATCACAGTGGATACACTGTGTATACATGGTGGTAAAATGAAACAAACCCACCGTGTAACCACGGTGGATCCACGGTGTTCACACTTCCACGGTGTTCCCACCGTGATTCAAATCTGCGAGGGAAATAAAATTTTGCAAACGGTAAATCAAAACTAATGTACACTGACACGGATAGTCTTATTTACTGTTTCATTGTACCAGATATCTATGAGATCATCAAGCGTGATACCGGCAACCTGGGAAAAAAATTTAGATCTATTCAGATCAAATTAGATCTGATGTTTTAGATCTGAACAGATTTGATGTTTCAGATCTGAACAGATCTGCATTTTGGCCAGATCTGTTTAGATCAAATTGGATCTACTCTGATCAGAATAGATCTGCTTGGATCTAAACAGGTCAAGGTAAATAAAAAACACTCTTAGATCTGCTCAGATCAAATTTAATTTAATTCGCTAGATCTAAATAGACCTGTTTTTTAATCTCAATCCTAATTAAAATTGATATGTCTGATTAAAAATATATTAAATATATCACAATAATAAAAAATATATAGAATTGAAGCCATTAAAATTAAAAGTAAACGTTTCATATTCCATATGAGATCTGCTTCATCTTCTCCTTTAAATGATACAATTGAAATTTAGCTTAATAGAGCTTCATAATGAAGATCACTCTTCTCCGAATAATACAAATTAACTTATAATTAAGAAGATACTAATTTAAATAAAACAAAATATCCAATAGTTATTGATCTCGACGGTAATATAAAATGAGTATAAGTAATGAAATATTTCCACAAATTAGATTGATTTTTTGTTAAATAAAAATGGTTATAATCAAAACGAAACATTTTGTACAAATGTAAAGGATTACTTCTTTATAAACAATAATGAAAGTAATCTCATTTCAAGATACATAAAGGATTTTTCCTTAAAGTATTTTATACTTATTTACCCAAGAAAGTTATGTATTTATGTATATGAAGTACCTATATGAATATCAGATAATATCGATAGTAGATTATTATCATGTTTATATTTTCTATAATAAAAAAATCATTGGATGAATAAACAAGAAAATGTATTTATTTTAATTACGATAGACTTTTTACAATTATCAACATTTAAGTAAATGTGTCAAAATTCAGCTAGTTAATCTTATAATTATAATATAATGTGAAGAAATATTTCTTTATAATCTGTACAGATTTAATCTGATCAGAGCAGATCTGAACTTTTTTCCCGAGAAAAAGTTATATCTGCTTAGATCTGGTTAGATCCGTACAGGTCCAATTAGATCTATTTATATTTACTTCATAAATTGATAGTTTAATCAATGTTGATCTGATTAGATCTAGGTTGATCTGACTTGATTAGATTTGATCAGGGTAGATCTGGAATATTTTTTCCCGAAGAAAATTGTCATATCTGATCAGATCTAGTTTGGTCTGAACAAATCAAATCAGATCTACTCTGATCTGGGTTCAATATAAATTATGATCAAATTTGATCCGAGCTGATCTAATTTGATCTGATTTGATCAGAACAGATCTAAATTTTTTTTTCTCAGAAAGTTTGACACCTCTGATTATCCACCTGACAATGTTTACAACATACCACTTGTTAATAAAAGAGTTATAGGTCTGATGAAGGATGAGAATAATGGTAAAATTATGACAGAATTCACTGGGCTTAGAGCGAAGTTGTATGCTTTTAAAATTTATAATGACGATCAGGTAAAAAAGCGAACCAAAGGTATTAAACGCCCGACTTTGCGAACTATCACTTTTGAAGATTTTAAACGATATTTAGAAGATCATGTTAATTTAAGTAAGGAACAATATGTTATTAAAAGTAACAAACATAGTGTTAGTACAATAGTTCAGAATAAGATAGCTTTAAGTTGGGAAGATGACAAACGTCAGCTTCTGTTAAACAGCACTGATACTGTACTATGGGGTTACCAAGTGTCAAGAGATGAAATTATGACTGTACCGAGACCAAACAAAAGACGAAAAATGTAAAAAGTAGTTATAAATTATTAGACTAGTAAAAAAAATAAAACATATCCACATGATAAAAAATTACTTTGTTATTATTTCAAAAATATAATACATTTTTTTTATAGATCAGTGTAAAATATTAAACTTAAAGTTACACTAAATATTTATTTTGCTGGATCGGGATGGCGAAAGAAAGTGTAAGTCACTGATTTGGTGTATTGTCCATATTTAATAAAAATAAATCACAGATAATAGCATTGAGTACATGATCTGAGCACGAGTATAATTTATAATGCACAATTAGCACATAATTTGATTGTAATACATTGACAGTAAGTGAGTGTGAATGTTCGAGTCGAATAGAATTTAAAATTAACTGAGTATGGATTTCACAACCAATAACAATTTTAAACAAAGTTTAGTATAAATCACGGCACCGTACACATGAAATAATATACCATTATAGAGCGCAGTTATATGAATGAGATTTCGATTGAATTTTATAGAGGTGAGTTTATATTGTTCCCGGCACCGTGCACGTGGATTAATTATTTAGATAGAGCGCAGAATTGAGTAAATTAGTAACAATTAATAGTTCACCATTGTCACAAAAATGTCGAGTATGACTTATGCGAGTATAGTAAATTTTATTTTACAACATGGTGATTGTAATTTGAATCGAGCACACAGTTGTGATATCGACGAGTCGAGTGCCGAGTCTTAACTTGAACTGCTAAGCGAAATATTCCTTTGCATTCACAAATAAAATTTGGTATTTATTTTAAAGATTAATATGACTGAATGACTGAATGATGACATCAGTAATATCACTTGTCATAGAGTACGAGTAAAATAATTATATGATGAGTAATAATTTAAGATTGTAATTATACGGTAACTTGTGAACAGAAAGTAAATTGTTTGAGTGTGCAAAGTCACGGGATATCGAGTATGTATATAGATATAGCCGGCAGGTTAGTTCACCACGCGGTCAACACAACAAAAATGATCACAGAATTTATGTGTGAAATTAATGGAACAATTAAAAAATATAGTTTATAGAAAATACCTGATGAATCAGTGAACTGTAATTGATTTTTATGAATTTGTGATGCACAATATTTAGCACGATTAACTGAGTGTAAATAAACGCTGTTAGCACGTGGTTTTCTATAACATGTGTTGTAGAGTATGGGTTGTTGCCGCGTTGTTGGCTGTAGAGTTGAAATTCCGAGTATCAGAGGGCGCGTCGATAGCTGCACCTCTGGTATGGTAGAGCTTGGAATTATCAATGTTCTGGCGCGAATATTTGATAATTACGCGACAATCAGATTTATTTATTCAGCTATAGTGAGAGCTATCAAAGCCCAGCCATTTTGCATATAATTTATTTCCACGTGTTTTTATAATTTTTTCTACCAGGTAAACATCCGGATATTTAACTTCGCTGAGTTCTTCATCGTAGGATCCACCTTCTATTGGCTGGTCCTGATAGTATACTAGTCTGTAGGTCGTAGGAACCGTATTTTGTACAGATTTTATAGTGAAAATCTCTGTTGTTCAGTTAGTGGTGTAACCTTTCTCAAACACATGTTTGTGTTTGCTAATTCGAACGTTATCTCCAACTTTGAACTTAGATTTTCGTTCTCCCTGCTGCATTCGAAGGGATTTGAATATATATTTCGATACAGTCCTTTTTCAATAGCAGCAGTTACATCAACAGATTTCATTTTAATTGTCCAATGTTTAGTATTATTATATGTATTTAAGAATTCTTCTAGCACGTTGATCCATTTGTTGTTCCCACGAGCAGAAAATTGACGCCACAAATTAGTTTTAAGTGTTCGGTTAAAACGCTCATATATGAATTCTTTCAGGTTGCTGAACGTAGAGTACATATATTAATTTTATACTGCTTCATAAGATCTTTGAACTTTTTATTGTAAAACTCTTTGCCTTGATCGACATGAAGATATTTCGGAACATGCCTTTATTGGAATATAGATTTCATTGCATCCGTAACATCACCAGCACTTATATTTTTAATCGGTACAGCCCAAGCATACTTGGAAAATATATCCATCACCGTCAGCAAGGATTTATTTCCTTTATTTGAAGTAGCGTATGGGATCATTTAACTAAATCGGCCTGCTGAGTTTCATCGAGTCCACGGATATCAACATGATGTCGCAGGTAATTTCTACGAGCTTGTTGATGGAGCTCATAAGCTATTACTGATTTCTTGTCCTCCATCGTTAAAAATTTTAGCTTCGAATTATTTTATACGCCGGGTATTGTTATCGAGTGATTCTTTTCTTGTTTTCTGCTTTTTTAACCTTAGTTTTAGTTCTTAAACCTCTTTCTTTAATGATACCACTATAGAGTCTAGTATAACCAATTTGGCATGCAAAAGTGAAATGATCTCGGGCAGATCTTCTTTCATACTATCATACATTAAAGTCAATTCTTTATGGACAAGATCACGCGTAAATTTCAATGTTGCTGCATCATCATCATCTGTAGGATCACCAACACGACACAATCTTTTACTCTCGAAATCATAATCTCCACCAGGAGTCAATTTAAAACTAACTCCAGGTGGTCCAGGTCGTCCACTAATAACTGCAGCTGTCGTTAACGAACGTCCAAATATGTCAATACTCATTATTTTTTTGATCTGTACACTTCTATAAACAGCAGAAGACTGGTCGAAACAGTTAAAACAAATTGTTAATATATAATCCCGTGAAAAATGAATCATACATGGCCTTGTATGAACGCTCCATGCATGGCCATTTATGAAAATTGGCCAGGTATGTCCATATATGATCATACATGGTCATGCATGACTATACATCGCTTGATATGGCCATATATGACTTGATATGACTATGTATAAAAATTTTGACTAAATTAATAAAAATTTTTGTTTTTTTAATTATTTTGGCGACGCAAAGATTATCAGATATGCGAATGATTGAATTCCTAATCGAAATGGAAATTTTTAATTCAGAGAAAAAACGCTAGACTTATTAATGACCGCACCCGCTTTTGTAGGATTCGAACCCGGGATCTTTCGTACGAGAGACCGACGCTTTGACGACTAGGCTATGGGACCGACAGTTGCAACGAAGTTTAGTTGTGCTACGTAAGGTTCAAAGAATATAATCACTTTCGGAAAAGCATAATGTAATCATCAATATTCTGTTAGTGATATCAAAATTTCCTATTTTTTTAACACTACAACATCATGTTTATAAGTAATTGTAATAGTCAGCTCGAATTCTTATATATATATATCCGTGAAAAATTAATCATACATGGCCATGCATGGCCATACTTGGCCATACATGGAGTATATATGGCGATACATGGACATACCAGTTTTTTTAATACAGTTATGCATGGCCATATATGAACCATACAAGGCCATGTATGGCCATACATGTTTTTGTATGACTGTATATGGCCATGTATGACTGTATTAAAAAAGTTTTTATGTCCATGTATGGCCATCCATGTTCCATGTATGGCCATATATTCTCCATGTATGGCCATATATGCATCATATATGAGCCATGTATGACCATATATGCTTCATATATGAGCTAAATACGGCAATGCATGGCCATGTATGTTTCATTTTCCACGGGATTCCAGCCTCTCGTAACTCTTCGATTATTGATACAATTTAATTTATGTGACTTGGATTACCGGCTGATTGAGATGCCATGAGTAAACGTAGACGATCAACCAGCTCGTTTGGATTATTCCAATAAACGTAATCCATATATGTTTTCTTCTTTTTTACAATCTTATATTTAGGCAACCCTTTTCCTTTAGGTGTCTTTGTAAGAAAATCAGCAATATAATTATTAAACTTTATTGTTGAGTCTGCATAAATACTACTATCTGATTTGTAATTTTTCTATATGTATTTGTGTTTTTAATGATATTAAGGTATTTATTTTTATCATCTTGTGTAACACTTTCATCATCGGGTGATTGTTTATACAACAGTTCCAATAAACCAGGAGTTATTAGGTATTCTTGATCTTTAACATAAAAAGGATTTCCCTCAAAATTCATTTCTGAATCACGAATGTAAAAATCATTGTACTACCGATAACCGCCATATCTCAAATCTATTACTTTACTTTTTTGTACACTTTGGCTAAATAGGATTTTACTAAACTGCTCAGTTTAACAGGAGTACTTAAAGCATAGGGATTGATTTGGGTCTCATTGAGAGTTCTACTATTCTCATCGTCATCAGAAATAAAGCTATCATAATGACTTGTATCATCATATTCTGTTTTATTGTTGAGTATTGAATTGCCCTTTTGTGTAACCTCTTCTTCTTTAATTTCCTTCCTGACTTTTTGCTTAATTTTTTATTTCGACGATTCAACTAGGCTCTGCAACGGTGTAACTATGGGTTTGAACATTTCACCCATAGCTTTTTAAGCGCTATCTTTACCTAACTTTAACATTTTATGCTTTCGTCTGATTGCGTCACTTGCTTCAGATATCTGGCGCAGCACATCTTTTTGTTTCGAAATCTCTTCAGGCTTCGTGTTGATGTATTAGGGTTCACTAGGTATATGATTCATATTAACAGTGACACTTTATTTATACTAGTAAAGCAGTCAAATCCCTTTCTGTATTGTCCGTTGTTGAGCTCGCTATCTTTATCAATTACCACAAAACCATATTTGCCATCATTCTAACATGCAGATCATAGTTTTTTGAATGAATTGTATGACATGTCTGTATTTACATGATCGTCATATACATGATTTAAATTAGTTTCATCTTGACGGAACAGAACCAAAAAGTTTACATTATTACGTATTAAATGCTTAGGGTTAATAAGGTAGCAATCACCGGTTGGTAGCGTGAAATATAATCATAAAAGATATCAAGACTTTGACACAATTATATGTAGACATTTGTGTCTACAATTTCTTTCCGGACAACTTTAAATTGGCATAACTAGTTACTCAGGGCATTAGTCATGGCTGAGTCTTTCACGTTAACGCTGATAGGATCGTCCTCTGTGTTAGAGACGAATTATTTTCCACCAATCGAATTGTCAGAGAAAATAAATTATGTCTTGGGTCTCGTAGAATTGCTGACATTAAAATCGATACCCAATATAGAGATTGGCGCTAATAAATTTTATGTAAATTATCTTCCGGATAAAGAAGAACAAGAAAACACTAATAACATTGAGGATAACAACGTTGGAAATATCGATAAACCTGGTGAAAAAAGGAAAAACCGAGATGTGACTATAGTGACGAGAAGTGATGATGTTTCATCGGCTCCAAAGAATGATGTGCAACCTGAAAACGATATTCCGAATAAAACTATCCCTAAAAGAATTGTTTCTGTTAAATAAAGAGTTATTAAAATACCAACTGGAAGTTATGAAATTAGAGATATCGAGAAATACATACAAAAGTAATTGCCGAGACTTAGCATCAGTATAAAAGCAAATAATAATGAACTACGAAGTGAAATTAAATGTGATCAGGTTATAAATTTTATGCCTAACGATTCTATTGGTCGGCTCTTAGGTTTTCAGAATCGGCGGCTTCAAACAAACAAAACTCACTCATCGGAATTACCTGTGGCTATACCAAAGCTCAACGTTTTAAGGGTTCAGTGTAATATTAATAATTAAATTTAATTGAGTTCTGTGGATCACTTGGCTTACATCTGATTTATTATAACCCAACACATCATACTGCATTATCACATACGTGGATTAATCATTGTATGGTCAATAACTTGGATTTAGTAATTTCGTCAAAGCAATCATCAGAGCCAATTCTTACTGACCACGATTTAATTTCGATAGAATATGATTATAGTATACCGCATCAAGGTAGAAAGAAGATTTGGGGAATAAATTGGAGCAGAGTTGATGAGAGTAGACTTGAATCAATTTGTGCAGGCTTAGAACTACGTGATATTCAAGAATCCGATTCAGTGAATGAAATAAACAATCATCTACATACTAATATTAGTTCGGTAATAGATACTGTTGCGCCATTAAAAGAAATGACGGTCAGAGATTCACCAGCTCCATGGATAAATCGAGATATTAAAGAACTTCAGCGTCGTCGACCGAAGCTCTACAGGATTTATTCTAGAACGGGTTTTGCGTATAAAGAATATTCTAATCTTCGTAATTTTATCAAACTTAGAATTATTAAGGCCAAGAAAAAATTGGTCTTGATGGGTATTCCATTAAAAGTTATAAATTACTTCTACCTTATTTTTTACCTTCCATTACCGATTTTTTTAACCGGTCATTGCTATTTGGAGGATTCCCATCAGTTTGGAAGCAATCTTATATCATACCGTTACCAAAGAATCGTCATCCTGTAGATTACTTGGATTATAGACCGATCTCTTTATTAAGTACATTATCAAAGTCATTAAAAAGATGTGTTTATAATCAAATTACAATATATATATTAGATTATAGAATTATAGATGAGTATCAAACTGCTTATCTGGAAGGTTTGAGTGCTCAAGATACGATTTTGAGACTCTGTCATGACATAAGATTAGGTATTGAATACTCAATGGTCACCATAGCTGTTTTCTTTGAATTCAGTAAAGCTTTTGATTCAGTAGTATTTGATATATTAATTTATAAATTAAGAGCAATGGGTTTCTGTGATACTGTTGTAAATTGGATCGCTTCTTATTTAAAGGACAGACTGCAATCTGTAAGAAACAGTAAGGGCAGATCATCAGTATGGAAAGAAGTTTTGAGTGTAGTGCCTCAAGGGAGCGTTCTTGGTCCTTTATTATACTCGTTATATGTGTCGGATCTTGGGGTATTATTAAAAAATTGTAAACATCTTTTCTATGCGATGACCTAGTTATTTATTCGAGATGTAAATTAGGAGACATTTCACATCACATAAATATTCTCAATACTGAAATGAAAGAGATACAGCTATGGTGTTTAAAAAACGGATTGAAATTAAATGCGAATAAGACAAAAGTTGTTATCTTTGGTACCGCACAAAAGTTAAATAATGATTGCTGTAAATTTGCGCTGAAAATATTGGTAGAGGGTAACGAGATTGAGTTTTCTGAATCAGTTAAATACTGAGGCGTCATTTTAGACAATACAATATCTTGGTCAAGTTGTAAATGTTTGTAAACGGAGCATGAGGATACTTGCACAACTTAAAGTGAACGGCGATGTATTTAATTTAAAAACTAAGAAAAAACTTGTCACTACGCTTATATTCCTTATATTTGATTATTCGCTGCTATATACACAGTTATAACGGGCAAACAACAACTAAAGCTCCAAAGGAAACTTAATGCTTGTGTCCGATATATTTTTAAACTTTCGAAATATGAGCATGTTACATCATATTATAATAATCTACGATGGCTAACTTTGAAACTAAGGCGGGAGTTTTTTCTATGTTGTCTAGTTTGTAAAATATTGTATTTGAATCAAAAACAACTTCTTTCAAACAATTTTTGTGTGCGAGAGCCTCGTTTTCGAAGAGGCGATATCCGTCGTGATTATTTAATATTACCAAACTGTCACAGCATGAAGTATGATAAATCATTTTTAATGTGCGCAATTAGAATATGGAATGAGTTACCTAGTACTTGTATGCGAAAGCCTACATTTAATGAATTTAGGAAAGCGTGTTATGATTATTTCTTGAATAAGATAACTGATTAATTAATGATGAATGAAATGATTACATGATTATACATAAAAAAAAAATAAAAAATAAAAAAATTTATACATTTATAACATACGAATACTGTTATACATGTATAACATACATATACTATAAAACAATTGTATTAATATCTTTCGTTTAACCACTATATACTCTATTATATAAAATTATGCACTTTGGATGGCCGCAAGGAGTTAAGACTCCATGGCCAATTAAATAAATAAATAATAATAATAATAATAATAATAATAATAATAATAATAATAATAATAATAATAATAATAATAATAATAATAATAATAATAGTAATAGTAATAATAATAATAATAATAATAATAATAATAATAATAATAATAATAATAATAATAATAATAATAATAATAATAATAATAATAATAATAATAATAATAATAATAATAATAATAATAATAATAATAATAATAATAATAATAATAATAATAATAATAATAATAATAATAATAATAATAATAATAATAACAATAACAATAACAATAATAATAATAATCATAATCATAATATTACCACAGATGCTTAGATAAATGAACGCAAAGTGTGCACAATTCATGAGTTTTTTCCGAGCGTACCACCAGGATATAAGATCGTTGAGTTGCCATCACATGCCATTTACCTTCCAATCACCGCAGATGCTATATATGATATAAGACTATAGTGGATCAGGATGGAAAATTAGCAAATTTTAGGGGTCAAATTATAACCATAAAATTACAAGTGAAAACGATATACATGGGTCTTGTATATGACACAAAGAGTGGTGCAGGCTATAAAAAGCTATCAACAGTCTCGGACTACGTTCACGTGGAAGATTCACAAAATAAAATTTAATTTCTGCTGCATAATCCCGTGTCGAAAGATTTAGGTGGTAAGCTGTTGGGTATCTGCATCTCATTTTAACCAATGGAGAACTATCTCTGTCGCATGTTAATTTCAAATAATACCAACGACAACTTACCCGATGTCAACTGTGTAACTTCGCCAATTCCCGACGTCAAATGCCCAATTGCTCCTCGCATTACTAATTACCAGTAGTATAAATTTCTAAATCAATTAATGATTTATGCATGATAACTCTAACTTAATTTATAATACAATAAACTTGTTGATGACAACTGCTGCGTTGCCGCGCATGCGCCGACTAACCACAATAACTACAAGCATATAAATAAAATGAATAATTATCTCCCCAGCCTCATAAAATCTACTTGTATGATCAACATGATCAGTAATTTTTGCTGAATTCATCGCAGTTTTCTCCTAATAAATTAATTAAGTACAAGTAGTGTAATAATTAAAAGAAAATTTTACATATAAACAAAATAATCGTAAAATTAATGAGTGGAGAGACGTGTGAGCAGCGTGTGCTGCCATCTATTGCTCACCGACCCGATGTGAGACAACCGCGATATTTAAATATCGTGACACATTCCAATAACATAAGATATCATAAGTTTAATTAAATTGTATATTTTTTTTTTAATTTGTTCTATGAATTATTATTTTATAGAATTACTATTATTTATACACTTTGGGCGATCTTGTCGGTACGGATAAAGCCACATTCCACAGACATCCCAATTACCACCAGTCACTGGGTAGTGGTCCATACCAAATGAGTAATCTTATTTTATCATTATTCTGTAATTCCAATGGTAGCGTATCGTAAACATGACGTATCTGGGTCCTCGTAAAACGTAGAAGAAAGTGATAATCAAGGCAGGCGATATCACGTTTATGCATTTTTTTGAAAAAACAGTTGATAATATATTTGCGCCGATGTTTCGTACGATGGTTTGTCAACCCAAAAATCCAGGAACCAATGTTTTAAATGTTGAATATTTGGAAAAGCACATGCATGTGTCTTTCGGCGATGAAACTGTCTCAGAGGACATTTTTTCTTATTGTAGTGATCCACGTTTTCAAATGAATAATGTCTCATTAGTTGGATGTCGATTATTTGTACTGAGTAATCGGTCATGATCGTCAACCATTTTTTTTTGCTTTCCGTCGACGCAAATATAACTTGCTTTGCTCACTAAATCTTTAATAATTTCTTTGAGTTTGTCGTATGGTGTTTCACCTGAGTCCCACTGGATACCATGGCCGCACCCAATCTCATCAAAAGTTTCTTGCACAATTGCTCCATCATACTCCAATGGTGATTGAAAGATAAAATGTTTACATTTATAGAATGAGCAATTTTCATATATATCAACCATACATAACTCTTTCACTACTAAGGTGTCATCAGGCATAACAAACCCCGCGAAATCTATGATGAATTCCTTTGACTCTTATTTTTTGTCGATACGTTCTTTTCGTTTTTCTAAACTTTCGATCACATCATGCAGTTTTTTTACAGAGTCTTTAAATGCACAGCAGTATGGATACGCTTTTTTATCACGTCTAGTTCAAATGATATTTAAATTAGTTTGCAGATGATGAATATCACACAAAACTTTTAATATACTCTTGTATTGGTTCTTCAAAATAACGTGATAATACATCTGCTTCAAATACGGCGTTTGGTGGATGGTTGATCAGATAATCTAATTCTTCTTCACTTAATTGATTCATTTTGTCTACACTTTATTTTGATGAGTTAAGTTTGAACATTAAGTGAGTTATAACGTATGTAATTCTGTAACACGCTTGCTCGTAATTCCGACTATCTTTAAAAGATAGTAATAAGTTCTTCCAATATAAGATCTGTGAGTCAATTTCTTTTTCTCGAGCACTAAACTTATGAGTATAATTGTCTTCTTCTTCTTGTTCATTCACAACACTCACTTCATCGAACTCAATCTGTGCTAAATGATCACAACGATCAGTGCATACATGAGGCCTGTAGAAGATTGTTAGTTAATATGGTTAAAAATAAAAAGATTCACGCCAGTTTAAACGAAAAGATATGTTGTACACTACCTCAGAATTCGACAGCCCATTTGTTAATCACTTTTTACCGGTTTTTAGGTAGATTTCTTTAAAGATCAGCCTATTGCAATGGGTCTCATGATCGAATTATCACAGAATTTTGTCACCATATGTCTTATTTTACCTCGTAGAATCAAAAAATACCATCCGCTCAAAAGTTTATGGATGCATGTATATATATATATATATATATATATATATATATATATATATATATATATATATATATATATATATATACAATATAACACGCCTTGTCATCACGATAGCACCCGCAATTCGTAACGAATTTTAATGAAATTTCATACACTTATTTATTGGACCATTACCTTGATAAAGTTCGAAGATGAGCCCAATCGGTCGATTAGTTTGGAAGTTGTGGGTGTTTGAATTTTTTTTTTGATTTTCATAAAAATGAATTTTCTGGCTTTATCGTAAAATAACTTTTGAACCGAGGACGATAACTTAATTCCGTCAGAAGTATCTTAAAATTTAAACGATTAACTTTAATTTTCACTGTAATACTTGATTTTTTGGAGCATCTGTTCTAACAATTTGATAGTATCGAAAATTTCACAAAAAATGAAAAAAAAAAAAAACTCAGTTTTGCAGCTTAGTCTTCTAATAACTTCTAATTGATGAGGCATAACTGATTTTCTTGAAATTCATACTTAAGCTAACAAAATAAGTATTAATTACACTATTGTAGCTTTATTGTATTTTCATAAAAAATCTACCTTTCCATTCCGGGTAAGGCCGGATGGCTCTTTTTTAACTGAATAACGATTGTTTTTACTTCAGAACACTTACGCAGACTGATGGATATGGCCGCGAAAGTCACCCACTTAACTCTTTATTCCCTTACTCAGCTGCAGAAAAAACAAGTTCGAACTTGTTGGATGACGTAAAAAGATGCAATTGCGCAGGTTCATATTCCCCCACTTGATCTCAAATATGAGCTTACCAATAGTTAACGACGCAGAAGGTGATGTAATCATCAAAGCATTTGCGCAGCTGCATTACCCCCCCCCCCCATTCGTCCTCATGAAAAAAAATCGGTCTGTCGGTTGACCCTGCGGGCCAGCCCCAAAACTTCCCGCCTATTTCGAGCTCCTTGAGCTCAGAAAATTGTTGTAGATACATTTTCTCTTCGAGCTCGAAAATACTTTTGTATGCCTTTGTTTTCGAAAGAAAACGTTTTTTACGATTTTTTTTCAAACGATATCTCTCGAACGAATAAACCGATTAAGACGTTCAAGGCGAAAATCGACATGTTTTATTGAGTTCTATAACTGATCAGATTTTTGAATTGATTCATCAAGTCATTTTTGAAATACTTTCAAAATACTAAAAAAAAAAATTTGGAATTAATCGGTTCAGTCATTTCGAAAATATTTGGAAAAAACCATTATCCACCATTTCTTTCTCCCGCGATATCTCTCGAACAAATCAACCGATTGAAATGTCTAAGGCGGCAATCTGCGCGTTTTATTGAATTCTAGAGCTGATTAAAATTTGAAATCGATCGCGTCGGTCGTTTCAAAAATATTTAGAAAAAACCATTTTTCACCATTTCTTTCTCCCGCGATAACTCTTGAACGAATTATCCGATTTTGATGTTTGAGGTGGCAATCGACGCGTTTTATTGAGTACTAGAGCTGATTTTAAAGTCGATCGTATGATTCGTTTCTGAGAAATCAATAAAAAACTAAAAAAAAAATTTTTTTTTTTTCGTAATTCGCAAATATTTTCGAGTCTATTCGATCAAATGATCTGAAAGTTTCAGGAAAGTTGACGGCCAACAAGCTCTTTCGATTGCCACCTCAACCATCCAAATCGATTTATTAGTTAAAAAGTTACAAAGAGTTTACATACATACATACACACACACACACACACACACACACACACACACACATACATACACACACTCGGACATCATTCTCGAAATAGTCAGAATAGCTTCCTAGGACCTCAAAACGTCGACATCTGATGAAAACTCGATTTTCAAAAATCGGGGTGAAAACAATAACTTCCCGAAATTTTTGAAAATCGTCGATTTTCTTAGCGGGAAGTTAAAAAAACGAGTTCAGACACGTTAGATGACCTTATCCTCTAAAAAAGGGATGGGCGAAAAACTAAGGTGCAAGATGGCAGGGTCATCAAAGCTTCTCGAAAGTGCTTGTCCTACACTCTGTTTGAATATTTAAAACATCCAAACCCTCATTTCAAATGAGGACTTGGGATCACAAATTTACTAGTTACCGATCGCACATATGCTACACTAGCGACAGGAGGTATCAGCGACGGTCACTAAGGTAGATTAATACCCAAATCCTCATTTCAAATGTCCCACAAACAGCGGTCGTTAAGGAAAAGTACTATTGTATTGGACGGGTGAAACGTTTAACTACTCGCGAGATTGCGCCATCTTCGATAAAATTGTTTTTTTTTTATTCAATCACTAATTTACTTGATTACATATTTTCTGCTTAAAGTTTTTTGATTGTACTAAGCGGAACGACATCCAAACAAATATATAATGAATAAAAATAATAATAAGGAATAATGACTACTAAATATATCCAGGAAATAAATAAATAAATATTGGCTATCACTGGGTTTTTTTACGAAATTATTTAATTCAAAATATATTTGAATAAACACAACAAATGATTAAAATACCCAAATAATTAATACAATTCATTCTTTATAATAAGATTTTATAAAATAATAATATGCTTATAGAAGCCAAATAATAATAATAATCAATTCAATTTAAATAATATTATTAAATTATTAACTGGGGAAACCAAATTATAAATTACAGATTTTTACCCAATATAATTAATATAGATTGTAAACAAATAAAATAATTCTAATCTTTTTCTTTATTTTATATTCCCGAGAAAAAATTTTTATATATAATCATATAGAAATATATATAATTATATATAACTGTATATAATTATATATAACTATATATAATTATATTTGGCCATTTTTCATATATGATTATATATAATCAAGTTATATGTAATTAAAAAATATTTTTGAAAAAAAAAAAAAAAAAAAAAATTAAATACCAAATTTTTGATTTGGTTATTACCGCGCGAACGCATTACAAATTCAGAAACAAGAATTGATAGCAGTAAACGATGAAAAAATCCTGGAACATCTACTGGGTTCGAACACGGCTCCTTTTGGCTGGTAGCCCTGAACATTGATCACTGGTCCACATCACGAGAGTTCAAGTCATGTGCTTAATTGATGTATTCAGAGTGAAATGCCGGTAAAGACCGAGTTCATAAGTTTTCGTGATGGATTTTTACATAATTTAAAAAAACTCCATGAACTTATATGAAATTTTATTTTTGTCGGCCTCGATGATAATTATATAAAATTTTATTAAGTTTCTTCAAATTTTTTGATTTTCTGTTGTGATGTGAAATTTAAAAAAACTTATATAAAATTTTGGGAAACGTTGAATAATTTCACAAAATTATATGAAATTCAACCGATTGAAAAACTGGGTACTTACAATTTTTGAATACCATGAAAAAACAAATTATTATTTTTTTAAACACCCTAATGATTGTATACAATTATATATGTATATATATATATATATATATATATATATATATATATATATATATATATATATATATATAATTATATATGATTCTATATGAAAAAAATTTCTCGGAATAGTATTATATATAATCATATATAATATATATGGAGCTACATATGACTTTCTCCGTTTAAATATTGTATTATGTATGATCATATATAATTATATATAATTCTATATGGATATATATACAAGATTATATATAATTATGTATGATTATATATAAACATTTTTTCTCGGGATGGTAGTTCTGAACGTTCATCAATGGACCACATCACGAGAGTTAAAGTCTTGTGCTTAATTCATGTATTTAGAGTGAAATGCTAAATACAAAATTAAAAAAAACTCTATGAACTTATTTGAAATTTTGTAAAAACAATATTTGTCGACCTCGATGATAATTATATAAAATTTTATTAAGTTTCTACCAATTTTTTAATTTTCCGTTATGATGTGAAATTTGAAAAAAACTTATATAAAATTTTGGGAAACATTAAATAATTTCACAAAATTATATGAAATTCAACCGATTGAAAAACTGAGTACTTTCAATTTTTGAATACCATGAAATAAAAAATTCTTTTTTTTTGAAACACCCTAATGATTGTATACAATTTAATATGGGTATATGTATAAGATTATATATAATTATATATGATTATATATAAGAAAATTTTCTCGGAATAGTATTATATATAATCATATATAATTACATATGGAGCTACATATGACACTCTCCGTTCAAATATTGCATTATATATAAACATATATAATTATGTATATCCATATATAATTGTATAAAATTATATATGGATACATATAAGATTATATATAATTATATATGATTCTATATGAAAAAAATTTCTTGGAATAGTATTGTATATAATCATGTATAATTATATATGACGCTACATATGACTTTCTCCGTTTAAATATTGTATTATATATGATCATATATCATCATATATAATTATATATAATTATATATGATCATATATAGATATATATAATTATGTATGATTATATATAAACATTTTTTCTCGGGTTATTTACTCTGGGGAGAGAAAGACGCGGGTACTCAATATATATTTGGCAACACTGGGTTGCATACCATTAATTTATAAAATAAATTTTACCCAGAGAAATTATATTTCAAATACTGAAATATATAATAGTAAAATAACACGTGAAATACTAGCGTAAGACAAGGAGCCGCACTTGCTATTCTTGTCTAATCCTCTAAGGAATTTGTTCGACGCGTCTACGTACATATGCACAAAACTTATGGGACGTACGCCGAACAAATTTAACTTATTATTACAAAAAAACTCAGTTTCAATTATTTATCAATTATTTATTGCGATCAACTCTAACGAGGGTCCAGCGATAGCCGATGCAACAAATAATACAATTGACTTACCGGCGTTGACAAAAATTGACTTCTGGAACTTTCAATAATAAACAATGCATGAACTATATTTTTATTATCCAAATTGAATAAACTCTAACTATTTAATTATGTTATTATGGCAACTGGACCAGAACAATTTACTCAAAAATAACTACAGACAACAACACGTCCTATCTTTACAAAATCCCGGTCCTCTCTGATTATTTTTCGTTGATTTTGTTACGTCCCAATCTGTACGTCAGATAACGTGGGCATTTACTTCTCTAATTACCGACCTGAAATCTAACTAATTATATCGAATATCGATAACCACGTAATTTCCATAGTATTTAATTGATTATATAAAATAATATAATATAATAATAGAATAATATTATTTAAGATATTCGAACGTTAAGGATATGAGTAATAATTGAAAAAGTTATTTTTCTATATTTTATCAAATACAAATAAACGCTGATGCCTCCAGTAAATCCTCGAGACGTACAACTGCACAAACACCTATTTTGTTCTATGATAACTTTTGTTCATATATAAGTGACTCATTTGTTAATAATAAAAACGGAGAAAGCGTGAGAACGGAGAATGGATCATTCGAGAATATTGCTTATCACGATCCACTCCTTTATATCGAACGATGCGCGGGCCTGATGCCCAAGCGCCTCGTATTGATGACTTACTCTAGTTTTTCTCGATCAAGAGGATGC